>NC_132997.1:22376069-22682591 GCF_048564905.1 Vicugna pacos | reverse complement strand
AAATACCACAATATGACTCACATGTGGAATCTAAACATACACGCACACACACAAAAACACACACACACACACATGAACTTATTTACAAAACAGAAACAGACTCACAGACATAGAAAACAAACTTATGGTTAGCAGGGGGAAAGGAGGTCAGAAGAGACAAATGGGGAGTTCAGAGATTTGCAGATCCTAACTACTTTGTATAAAATAGATAACAAGTTCCTTTTATACAGCACAGGGAAATATACTCAATATCATATAGCAACCTATAATGAAAAATATGAAAATGAATATATGTATGTATATGCATAACTGAAACATTATGCTGTACCCCAGAAGTTGACACAACATTGTAAACTAACTATACTTCAATAATAAATAAAATAGATAAACAAAAATTATTTACAAAATTCCAGTTATAAGTTAAATGGGTACTGGGGGTTTAATGTACAACATGATGATTACAGGTCACACAAAATATGGTATATATGAAAGTTTGAGTAAATCCTAAGAGTTACATCACAAGGAAAAACTTTTTTTGGTATGTATATGAGATGATGGACATTAACCAAACTTTTTGTGGTATTTGTTTCATGATATATATAAAGCAAGTTATGTTGTACACTTGGGCTTTATGGTTGTAGGTCAACCATATTTCAATAAAACTGGAAACAGAGGAGAGGTCAGATCAAAATGACAGAATAGAAAGACATGGAGCTCATTTCCTCCTATAAATACATCAAAAATAAATCTACATGTGGATCAATTCTCACAGAATACCTGCTGAATTCTGGTAGAAGCTCTCATAAGACCAAAATTCCAAGGATTACCACATAACAAGGTAGAATGAAGGGTTAAAGAGTGGAATCAGATTGTGACCTGCACCTCTGGGTGGGAGCTGTGAGGGAGGAGATGTTTCCTCACCCTGGGCAAACCCTTCACCAGCATGGAGATCCACCAGGACAGAAAGGGAGCTTCAGAGGCTCAGAGAAGATGGCAGCAGTCAGTGTGCAGCAGACAGAAGGGAAAGAGACTGGCACAGAGGGTCTGTGCCACCTCGCTGCATTCCCGAGCCCAAGGGGCATATCTCCATGTGCGTGCAGAGGCTGGGTGCTGAAACTCAGGCTTTGGAGGTCAGATCTGGGAAGAGGACTAGGGTTGGCTGCGCAGGGACAGCCTGAAAGGGCTAGAGCCTGTTCTGAGCCACAGTCAGGGGCATGCACAGGAAGAAAGTTGGGTTCATCATGGAACCCCCAGTGTTGACATGCATGATCAAAGAAAGGGGCAGGGCGGGGCCACAGGAGCCTCACTCATAGAGCACTCACAGTAGGGGAGGCTCCACCTACCCTCCTATAAGCATGCCAGCGCCAGTGGGAGGCTGCGCTCAAATCCAAGCCAATCCCCAGAGGTTGTGCAACCTCAGAAGCAGGGCTGAAATCACAGGGGCTGGGCAACCCCTAGATGTATACAACCACAGGCACTCTGTAAACTCAGTGCCTGCAGGACAGCTGAGCAGAGCTGGTGCTTCCCTGGCCAGGGGAGGTCTGGCTGTAGGCTCCGTGGCCTTGTGCATGCAAATGTGAGGTTGGGGTCTGGGCTGACCCAGCAGCGCCCACAGCAGGTCCAGGTGCATGACTCCAGTGGGCCTGGGCCTCAGCTCAGCAGTTCTGTGCCAGCAGATCTGTGCCAGTGATTTTGGAAGCACAAAGCCTAAGGGACATCCTGGCTGAGGGCCTGAATTCCCTTGGTTGCAGTGGGCCAAGGGCAGTGCCCAAAACAGTGTACTTTCTGAGCCACACACCAAGTGACTGGTGACACCACAGAGCACTCTTCCTAGGGGACAGCTACTGCAGAGGAACACTAAGTAGCTCCCCTCCCAGCGGGAGCACTCCAAGCCCGCCTACACACACTACAGTTCTGTGTCCAATCTAGGGGCATCCACCCCAACAACTAGGAAGTAGACCTGCCCCCAACAGAGCTGTGACAACCACAGAGCAAAAAGGAGACCCTACCCAACACCCAGTGCAGACTCTGGGAACCACAGCAAAAATCACACCCCATACCAAGGGAATAACCACCAGCACACACTGAGGAAGAATGTGGGAGGCAACCATACTAAAACCAACCCACACAACAAAAATATTAGACTTACAGAGGCTACACAGGGACACTCCCACTTAAAAAAGCCCTTCAAGACCATAGCAGATAACTGTTTCACTTAAATTCATAGAGTCAGAGAAATATAAGTAAAATGAAAAAGTAGAGGAACCACTACCAACTAAGGAAACTACAGGATTCTTCTGAAAGAATAAACAATGTAATAGACCTCTCCAGACTACCAGAACGTGCGTTCAAAAAGGAGGTAATGAAACCACTGATGGAATTAAGAAAGTCTATTGATCGGAATGCAGATCATTTTAACAAGGAACTAGAAATTATAAAGAGGAGCCAATTAGTTTAGAAAACTCACTTGCTGAGACAAAAACTGGCTAAAGGCAACAAACAGCAAACTGGATAATGCAGTTTGAATGAAAAAGTGATTTGGAAGATAGAATAACAGAAATCACCCAATTGGTACAGCAGACAGAAAGACAAACAAACAAAAAAAAACAGTGAAAGCAATATGCCAGACCTATGGGATAATATAAAACATCCCAATCTAAGCATAATAGGGATCCCAGAAGGAGAAGGAAGAGAAAAGGAAATAAAAAATTTATCTGAAGAAACTATGGCTGAATACTTCCCAAACCTAAAGAAGGAAACAGATATCCAGGTACAGGAAGCACTGAGGATCCCATAAAACTTGAGCCGAAAAAGACGTACAACAAAACAAATTGTAATTAAAATGTCCAAAGTTAAAGAGAAGATTCTAAAGGTAGCAAGAGAAAAACAAAGAGTTAATTACAAGGGAATCCCCAGAAGGCTACCAGTTAATTTCTCTACAGAAACGTTGCAGACCAGAAAGGAGCAGCAAAATACATTCAAAGTCCCAAAGGAAAAACACCTGCAACCTACAATACTCTACCCAGCAAGATTATCATTTAGAATAGAGGGAGAGACAAAAACTTTCTCAGACAAGTAAAAACTAAAGCAATACAGGAACACTATAACTATCCTAAAAGAAATAGTGAAAGTTCTTCTCTAAATACAAAAGAAGCAGGAATTCATAGAAAAGAAAGAAAATCACAACTGGAAATGTGATAACTACAGTGAATGGCAAAAAGAAATATGAAGATGCAAAAGAGGACATCAAAATCATAAAATGTGGGGGAGGAGAGTAAGAAAGTGTAGATTTTTTTTTTTAGAATGTGTTTGAGCCCATATGGCTACCAGTCTAAAGGAAATATATAAGTAATGGGTTAACATACTTGAAAAACAGGGTAACCACAAATGAAAAACATACAATAGAGTCAGAAAAAGCAAAAAGAACAGAACAACAGCATAATACAAAAGGAAAACATCAAAAACACAATATGAAAAACAAAAAAGAACAAAGAAGAATTACAAAATCAATCAGAAAACAAAGTTTAAAATGGCAATAAATACATATCTATCAATAATTTAAAAATCAATGGACTAAAGGAAAACACAAATGAACGTTAATACAAAACATAAACAGACACATAGTGAAAGAAAACAAAATTGTGGTTGCCAGGAGGAGAGGGGTGGGAAGGGACAACTGGGAGTTAAAAATTTGTAGATACTGACAGGCATATGTAGAATAGATAAACAAGATTATACTGTATAGCACAGGGAAATATACACAAGATCTTGTGGTAGCTCACGGTGAAAAACAATGTGACAATGAATATATGTATGTTCATGTATAACTGAAAAATTGTGCTCCACACTGGAAACTGACACAATATCATAAATTGACTACAACTCAAAAAAAAAAAAGAAAGAAAAAAGAAAAATGAAAAACTGAATGGATTAAATGTTCCAAGCAAAAGACACTGAGTTGTATACTGGATAATAAAGCAAAAGCCTACAATATGCTACCTATAAGAGGTCCACTTTAGGGCAAACGACACATACAGATTGAAAGTCAAAGGATGTAAAATGATGTTTCATGCAAAAAGAAATGACAAGAAAGTGGGGGTATCGATACTCATATCAGACAAAATAGACTTTAAAATAAAGACCATAAAGAAAGAAAAAAGGACACTATGTAATGATAAAAGGAACAATACAACAAGAGGTTTTTATACTCATTAACATATGTGCTTGCAATACAGGAGCACCTAAGTCCTAATAGACATAAAGGAAGTGTGTGTGCGTATGAATGCATGTGTGTATGTATATACATATATATATATATATATGTATATACACACACATATATATACACACATACACATAAAGGGAGAAACTAATGGGATTACAGTAAGAGTAGGAGACTATAACACCCACTCACATCAATGGACAGATCTTCCAGACAGAAAATCAAAGAGAAATTCTCAATGATATAATAGAACAATTAGACCTACCTGATATTATCAGAACATTATATCCCTGAAAATACGAGAATATGCATTCTATTCAAGTGCACATGGAACATTTGTTAGGATTGATTATGTAATATGAAACAAAAGCCTCAACAAATTTAAGAGGATAGAAATTATTTCAAGCATCTTTTCTGACCACAATGACATAAAAATAGAAATCAACTACTGCAGGAGAAATGAGAAAAAAACTGACTGCATGGAGACTAAATAACGTGCTACTTAAAAACCTGCAGGTCAATGATGAAATCAAAGAGAAAATTTAAAAGTATCTTGAGACATTTGACAACAAAAACACACCCACACAAAATCTATGGGATTCAGCTAAAATAATCCTAAGAGGGAAGTTCAGAATGACACAGGCCTTTCTCAAAAAATAAGAGAAATATCAAACAACATAAACTACCAATTAAAAAAATTAGAAAAAGATGATACAAAATCTAAAGTCAGAAGGATGAAGGAAACAATAAAAATCAGAGAAAATTATATAAAATAGACATTTTAAAACAGTAGAAAAAAAATTTTTTAAATCCAAAAGCTGGTTCTTTGGAAGGGTAAACAAAATCAACAAACCTCTGGCCAGGTTCACCAAGAAGAAAAGAGAGAGAACCCAAATACACAAAATAAGGAATGAAAGAACAAAAATAACAACCAGTACCACAGAAATACAAACAAACACAAAAACAAAAACCACAAGAAAATACTATGAACAATTATATGTCAACAATTGGAAAACCTAGAAGAAATGAAGTTTCTAGAAACACACAGCCCACCAAACCGAACAGGAACAATCAGATAATCTGAGCAGATCAATCACCAAAAGTGAAATAGAATCAGCAATTAAGAAAGAAAAACAAAAAGCTTCCCTGCAAATAAAAGTCCAGGACCAGATGGCTTCACTGGGGAATTCCACTAAACATATAAAGAAGAAATTAAACCAATCCTTCTCAAATTCTTCCCAAAGATTGAAGAGAGAATACTCCAAATCTCATTCTATGAAACCACCATCACCCTGATACCACAAACAGACCTAGACATTACTAAAAAAGAAAAGAAAATTATAGGCCAATATCACTGATGAACAGTGGTACAAGAGTTTTAACAAAATATTAGCAAACAGAATGCAATTACACATAAAAAAAGATCACACAAGTTGGATTCATCCCAGGGACACAAGGACAGTTCCACATATGCAAATCAATCACCTTGATACACCATATCAAATAAAGAGGAGACAAAAATCACATAATCATCTCAAGATGCAGAAAATGCGTTTGATAAAATTCAACATCCACTTATGATAAGAACTCTTACCAAAGTGGGTATAGAGGGAATATATCTCAACATAAATAAACCTATTTATGATAAACTCACAGTCAACATAACATTCAACAGTGAAAACTTGAAAGCCTTTCTGCTAAAATCTGGAACAAGAAAAGGATGCCCACTCTCACCGCTTCTATTCAATATAGTATCGGGAAGTCCTAGTCACAGCAATCAGACAATAAATAAATAAATAAATAAATAAATAAATAAATAAATAAAAGGGATCCACATTGAGAGAAGAGGCAAACTTATCATTATATGAAGATGATATGATACTATATGTAGAAAACACAAATGATGCCACACAGAAACTACTATAACTCGTAGATGAATTCAGCTAGGTAGCAGATATAAGATTAACATACAGAAATCAGTTGCATTTCTTCACATTAACAATGAAATATCAGAAAGGGAAAGTTAAAAAAATGTTTTTAAAATCACACCACGAATAAGTGAAGTATTTATTAATAAACCTCACCAAGGAGGTGAAAGACCTAAAGCAATGTACAGATTTAATGTGATCCTTAAAAAGTTACCCAGGACATTTTCCCCAGAACTAGAACAAATAACCCTAAAATGTATACAGAACCCCAAAAGATCCTGAATTACCAAAGCAACTGTGAAGAAAAAGAACAAAGATGGAGGCATAACACTCCCAGACTTAAGATAATACGACAAACCTACAGTAATCAAAACAGCATGGTACTGGCATGAATATATAAACCCACACACCAATGGTCAATTAATCTTGACAAAGGAGGCCAGAATATACAATGGAGAAAAGACAGTCTCTTCAGCAAGTGGTATTGCAAAAGCTAGACAGCTGCATGCAAATCAATGAAGTTAGAATAGTCCCTCACATCATATACAAAAATGAAGTCTAAATGGATTGAAGACTTAAACATAAGACATGATGATATAAAACTCCTAGAAGAGAAATCAGGCACATCATTTTCTGACATAAGCTGTACCAACGTTTTCTTAGGTCAGTCTCCCAAGGTAATAGAAAAAAAACCAAAAATAAACAAATGGAAGCTAATCATACCTATAAGCTTTTGCACAGTAAAGGAAACCATAAACAATATGAAAAGACATCCTATGGAAGTGGAGAAAATATCTGCAAACAATGAGTCTGACAAGGGTTTAATTTCCATAATATATAAGTAGCTCATACAACTCAAACATAACAAAATATCCAACCAAATCAAAAAATGGGCAGAAGACTTAAACAGACATTTCTCCAAATAAGACATACAGATGGCCAATAGGCACATGAAAAGATGCTCAACATCATTAATTATTAAAAAGTGTAAAGCAAAACCACCACGGGGTACTACTTCACAATGGTCAGAATGGCCATCATTAAAAAAACACAAATAACAAATGCTGAAGAGAACGTGAAGAAAAGGGAACCCTCCTACACTGTTGGCAGGAATGTAAATTGGTGCACCACAATGGAAAACTAAATGGAGGTACCCTAAGTAACTAAAAATAGAGTTCCATATGATCCAGAAATCCCACTCCTCAACATATATCTAGAGAAAACTATAATTTAAAAAGATACATGCACCCCAGTGTTCATAGCAGCACTATTTACTATAGTCAAGACATGAAAGCAACCTAAATGTTCACTAGCCGATGAATGGATCAAGAAGTGGTATACATACACAATGGAATATTACTCAGCCATAAAAAAGAATGGAATCATGCCATTTGTGGCAACATGGATGGACCTAGAGATTATCATATTAAATGAAGCAAGTCAAAAAGAGAAAGACAAATTCCTTATGATATCATTTACATATGGAATCTAAAATATGACACAAAAGAACTTATTTACAAAACAGAAACAGACTCTCAGACATAGAAAACAAACTTATAGTTACCAAAGGGGAAAGAGGATGGGGGAGGGTAAATTAGGACTCTAGGATTAGCAGATACAAACTACTATATATAAAACAGATAAACAACAATGCCTTAATGTATAGCATAGTGAACTATACTCAATATCCTGTAATAATACATAATGGAAAATAATGTGAAAGACTATGTGTATGTATGTATAACTGAATCACTTTGCTAGATACCAGAAACTAACACAATGTTGCAAATCAACTATACTTCAATAAAAAAGTAAGTCTTAGAAAATGAAAATAAAACTGATGTGGAAATCTTTAGGTAAAATAGTAGAGTAGGGAAACCTAGAATCCCATCCCTCTTGTAAAGCAATGATTAAACTAGAACAAACTCTCAGAATCAAGTTTTTCAGAACTCTGCAATCTAACAAAAAATCTGGAATAATCAAGGCATTCCTGGTTTGGCTTCCTGCTGCCAGAGTGGTCAATACAGGCACACCTTGTATATATTTCAGGTTCAAGTTCCAGACCAATGCACTAAATTCAGTAATGTGATTTTTTGGTTTCCCAGTGCATATAAAACTTATTTTTACACTATATTGTAGTACAGTAAGTGTGCAATAGTGTTACATCTTTTAAAATGTACATACTTTAATTTAAAAATACTTTATTGCTAAAAAATGCTAGCCATCATCTGAGCTTCTAACAAGTCACAATAATTTGGCAATGGTAACATCAAAGGTCACTGATCACAGATCACCATAACAAGTATAATAATAATAAAAAGGTTGGAAATGTTGTAAGAATTACCAAGAAGTGAGTAAATGCTTCTGGAAAAATGGCACAAATAGATCTGTTTGATGCAGGGTTGCCACAAACATTCAATCTATAAAAAATGCAGTATCTGCAAGGCACACTAAAACAAGATACAGCTATATGCAACTTGTTTTTCAAAGAATTGTGTTTTGACCTGTCTGGGGGCTCCCTGAGAACTCCTACAACTCAATAACCAAAAAAAAAAAAAAAGAAAAGAAAAGAAAAGAAAGAAAAAAGTATTTAAAAATGAACAAAGGACTTAAACAGACATTTCTCCAAAGAAAATATACAAATGGCCAACAAGCTTATGAAAATATGCTCAACATCACTAATCATTAGGGAAATGCAAATCAAAAGCAAAATCAGATACTACTTTACACCCATTATGCTAACTGCTATTAAAAAAAAAGCAGAAAATGACAAATGTTGGTGAGGATGTATAGAAACTGGAACCCTTGTACACTGTTCGTGGGAATATAAAATGGTATAGATGCTATGGAGAACAGTACGGTGGTTCCTCAAAAAATTTAAAATATAATTACCATGTGATCCAGCAATACCATTTCTTGGTATTTATCCAAAAGAATTGAAAGTAAAGTCTCAAAGAGATATTTGTACACCCATGTTCATAGAAGCATCATGCACAAAAGCCAAAAGGCAGAAGCAAAGCAAATATCCATCAACAGATGAATGAATAAACAAAATGTGATATATATACACAACAGAATAACATTCAACCCTAAAAAAGGAAGAAAATTCTAAAACATAGTACAACATGGGTGAATCCTGAAAACATTACCTTAAGTAAAATAAGCCAGTCACAAAAAGACAAGTCCTATATGATTTCACTTACATATACATGAAGTATCAAGAGTAGCCAAACTCACATAAAGTTGAATAGGAGGCAGGGGAGTGGGGAATGTGAATGAAAATACTCCAATGTGAGTGAAAATAGCGCAAACATATCAGTAAACAAAGAATGCTGAAACTAAGCCATCAGTGGCTGCTGCCACACCCCTGTGGGGACAGGCCTGCAGCCCAGCCTCTGAAGCCACTCACTATGGCGCCCTCTGAGCGGACTCAGAATAAGAAAGGACAGGATACTGGCCCTAGATAGCTAGATGCTTCTCAAAGGAATGAATTCAATGAACTCAAATATTTGATTCCTCCCATACAAAGAAAAGCACTAAATTCTTTAACTTGAGATGCCTGGTTTTCTTTAGATAACAAGAAATCTTTTATTGTTCCAACTACCTGGTCTTTGTTGTAAAGCTCCTATATATCCTAGTTCCTCCCCTACCTCTTTGGAGCAGTCCCTCAGAGCGATCTGGGAGGCTGTCATTCTGGCTCAAGTCCTCCTGCCAAATAAAACATAACTCTTAACTTTTAGGCTGTGCATTTATTTCAATTGACAGGAGTTTCTGTTTAATGGGTACAGATTTTCAGTTTTGCAAGATGAAAATGCTTTGGAGGTCGGTTGCTCAACAGTGTAAATAAACTTAACACTTCTGAACTGCACACTTAAGAAGACTAAGATGATTAAAAAAAAAAAAGAAAAGAAAAACAAGGATGCCTGCTTTGGTCACTTATATATTCAACACTGTACTAGAAATTTTAGCCAGAGCAAATAGGTCAGTAGGTAAGTATGTAGGTGGGTAGGTAGGTAAATAAATAAATGGCATTCAAATTGGAAAGGAAGAATTACAATTATCTCTCTGCAGATGATATGATGACAAACATAGAAAATCCTAAAGAATCTACAAACTATTAGAACTAGTGAATAAATTCAGCAAAGTTGGAAGATACAAGATCAACACTAAAAAATCCTTTGTATTTCTACACACTATCAATAAGCAATCAAAAAGGAAGTTAGGAAAACTTCCATTTACAAAAGCATCTAAAATAATACTTAAGAATAAATTTAAGTAAGGATGTGTAAAATCTGTACACTAAAAACTACAGAACACTGCTGAAAGAAATTAAAAACCTAAATTAATGGAAAAACACCTCATGTTCATGGATTCTAAGATTTACTATCCTTAAAATGGCAATATTCCCCAAAGTGGTCTACAGATACGATGTAATTCTTATCAAAATTTCAATGACCTTTTGTGTGGAAGTAGAAAAGCTAACATAAAATTCATATGACTTGCAAGGGACCTTGCTGTGGAACAGTTTCACAGTTTCAAAATAAGTTAACACAGAATTATCACATAAATGACCCATCCTTTTCACTCCTAGGAAAAAACTGAAAATAGATCTTCAAACAAAAATTTGTACAAGAACGCTCACAGCAGCACTATTCTAAACAACCAAAAATGGAATCACAAGTGCCCATCAATTACCTGTATATATACATAAATATATATATATATATACATACATACAATGGAATATTTATTGTCATAAAAGGGATGAAGAAGAGATATAAACTACAATATGGATGGATCTTTAAAACTCAGTAAGTGAAAGAAGCCACAAACAAAAGGCTACATGATTCCATGTATATGGACTATCCAGAATAGGCAAACCCATGAACAGGAAACATATTTGCAGTTGCTAGGGGTTGGGGTAAATGGAGAATAACTGTTAGCTTACGTACTGCTTGTTAAGGGCACACAGTTTCCTTTTGGTGTGATGAAGAGATTCTAGAAGTAGATGGTGGCTGTGGTTGAATAACAATGTGAATGTACAAAATGTCACTGAATTCTACACTTTTTAATGGTTGAACTGTGAATTTCAGTCATGTGTATTCTACACAATTAAATAAGAGGACTCAACAAAGATTTAGATTCTGCCCAGTCCTCAGGACTGTCACAAAGCCTCATGCTACTAACCACCCTAGGTTGCCCTGGTCTACTCAGACCTGTCCCTTCTCTGAACAATCGTGAGTCCTAATACTCAATTCATTTGAATTATTTATCACATACGTTCTTTTGATATCTCTTAACTTATCCCCTGGATTGGATAAGAATCATTCACTTTATTCTTACCACTTTTTTATGTAATGTTAAGGCTGTCACTGGAAGGTTCACAATCCCACCAAACGAAGCCTCTCAAAAAACTTTTTACGTCTTAGTTTCACAACTCAGTAAGATCACAAGATTCGCATTTACCTACATGCATCTTTGCACTACTGTTGATCTGCTACTCTGTATTAGAGGTGAGCAAACATTTTCAGTAAATGTCCACACAGTAAATATTTTAGGTTTGTGAGGCATACAATCTCTTTCACAACCACTCAACTCCACCCTTGTAATGTACACAAATTTAAGCAGCTACAGCTGCAAATGAATGAGCATGAATATGTCCCAGTAAAATGTTAGACACTGAGAATGGAATTTCAAAAAATTTTCATATAACAGAATATTACTCTTGATTTACTTGTTTCTCAATCATCTAAAAATTTTTAAGTTTGTGGGCCATGGAAAAACAAGCAGCATGCTGCACGTGGCCCAAGGACTGCAATTTGCTGACTTCTGCTATTTTTCCTGATGTTAACTTATTCATTTCTACTATTTCATATAAATGTGCATTTTATAAACCTCAAATAATCACCGTTAAGTCAAACTATGCATAAATTAAACAACTCACCTGGAATGTGATCATTTCCTGCTGGTCCTGGAAGAGAGTGCAGAACTGTAAGGGTACAGCAGAGAAAGAAGGAAAGGTCATGAGAGACGTCACCTGCCGAACAAGCTCCACACAGTAGCTGGCAAACACCTCAGAAAGGGAGACAACTTGAGAAGAGGCAGAAAGGGACACTCTGTGTCCATGCATAACTCTGTATGACTATGCAGTGCCTGGTCACATTAGTTTTCAAATGTAAAAAGATTTTTTTCCTGCCAATTTATGAACAATGTATGCTGTAACCCAGAAAAATGTAAACACATTAAACTAATTCAGCCAATTAAGAAAAACCAAGGAATCGAATATAATGCTTTCCTTAAAACTGGTGCTGAGCAAAAACACTGAACAAAAATGTGTAGTGTTCATCACAAAACAGAGAATCCCAGCAAGATTCTGAAGAAAAAACGGATCGGGTGTTTTAAAGGGCTGGTCTCTTTTGGAAGGAAAAAAAAATCCTCTTAACAAGTTATGGTTTCAGTTTCTCAAAAGTATTTTTGACAAAAACAAAAACAAGCAAACAAACAAAAAATTTGGTTTTGATTTATCTGTTGTCAAAGCATAAAATTCTGCCTGAACTATCAAGAGACTCAATGTCTGCTCCTGATTCTGCCATAATAAAATATATGACTGTAACCACTTAATATTTTAGACCCACTTCCTGCCCACACTATCCCAATACCATCTTTTAATTAAAGCAGAAATAGTCCTGTCTGAAGTCCAGGTATTAAAGACCTGTCTTGCTGTGCCATCTCTGATTCTCTTAACATCACTACAAAAGGGCATCAGCATATCTCTAGTTGTGGTGAAGTAGGGGAGCAGCTTTGAGTCCAGAAAGAGTGCAGTGAAGAATGAAGGGATGAAGTAGGCAATTCCCTCCCCTGTGGCTGGTAAGCTCTTCCTTCAACACGATGCTTTCTTAACTCCCCAAGAAGCAGTACCTTCTGTTCCTTTTGTCTTGCCCTCCTATCCCAGCCACAGCTTACACCTCTTCTGAAAGTTGGCCCAAAGCTTCCACCGTCACCCAGTCTGTGACAGTCTGGCTATGACAGTGGTTCTGGCAAGAGGACCCAAAATGCTTCTGGCTGAGCAGTAAGAGCCCCTTCCACTAGGGCTCTGGATCTGTACTGAAGTCTCAGGCCAAATGGCTGTCCTACCAGGGATTCCTGCTCCTGGAACCCCCTTACATCACAAAAGCTGCTTTGTTACAAAAAACCTGGACCCAAGTCAGCTGGAATATTCACCCAAAATCTCAAAATCCGGGACCTTCCTGTCCTCTTGAGTTACAAGCAGGACCACCTGCAAAAGCAAACTGGTGCTACTGAGAACACAGGCAACGCTGGGGCGGGGGTGGTCAGAGGGACCTGGACGCGTCCATTTATGTGCCAGGCTCACAAGTTCTTTAGAAACAAGAAGAAATTCCCCAAATCCAATGCCCATTTACTTCAAAATGATTTATTTCCTAAAGGGGTTAGGGCCACGGAGCTGCTAACTGCTGCGACTGAATCATGCTCAGGTCTCATGCTGGGCAGAGGATGAGGTATGGAATCTCTCCTTCCTCCTGCCCCTGCGCCGCTCACCACTTCGGATTCCTATCCCCTCTCTGAGCCTATTTCACTGTTAAAAAGGGCCACGACACTGACCACAGGTTGTTGGGAGGATGGAGCGAGATCCCGAGCAGAAAAGACGGTTCTCCGCTGAGATGAGAAGGGCGTGTCTACCGAGCGCCCGAAAGCCGGAGTCCGCGCGCGGCCGCACCGGCGCCTCGGACCGCGCTTCGCCCCGGAGATGAGGAAACTCCGCTTCACCCGGTAACGAGCGCTGGGACCCGCCGGGTCTCCTCAGGTGCGTGAAAACGGAGCCGGATTCACACCGAGGTCAGAGGACAAAGCCGTTTCTCACTCACCCGTCTCGCGCGGAGGCCCTGCTCCACCCGCCCAACCCTCAGGCGCTCAACAGCCGCTTCCCAACCGCCCCCCTCGCCCTCAGGCGACAGAGTCTCGGGCGCCGTCTCCTGGCGACCAGGGACCTGGAACACACGGGCGAGTGGGGGGAGGGGAAGCGGGGGCGGCGCACATGCGCAGAAGGCCCGGAGCGACAGCCTCGTCCTGGGCCAGAAAGCGCGCGGTGCGTTTCCCTAAAGCCCTCCAGCCAACTCAGTTAGAGAGGGGTCTGCGACTTCCAGCACACTGGGTAGAATTGCCAGGTTTAGCAAGTAATGTTCAAGCCGCCAGACATACTTTTATTCTTTGTTCATCTGAAATAAATTACAAGCATTTAAACTACATATCTCTTTCATTAGTTATATTTCCCTGAACTGTTGGTTCTGCTTAACAATTCTTTGTTTTGCAGAATTCAGTTATAGAATTTCTACCACAGATAGTCCATTGGCATTGTACAATTTACATTGTCACATATCTTCTTCAGTGGTCACATCTCACTTCGTTCTTGGTCCGTTGGACATTCATTAATGAGAAAACACACAACTTTGGCATTATGAACAAGTATAATGGCATAAAGTTAACAACTCTGGGAACTGCTCTACAAATTTATTTTCTGAAACACCTTATACATCATTCATGGCAAAACTTGCCTATTCCATTCTTCAGGATTATGTTGGATCTCTTGGTTAATGACTTCCTAACATGTCCACTGACAAAAAGAGAACTTTTAGGTCAACTATTTCTTTCCTTTTTAACACTACACATGATAATTCCACTTGTCTCTTTGTTAGAAGAGCAACTAGTAACATCCATGTAAAACAATCAAATTCTTCAAGAGATGAAACTCACTTCAAAATACAGTCATGGCAGATACAATAATGATTATCCACAAATCAGAATTTATTTTCCTATTCATAACTAATGTTTTCCCTTTTAAGAACAGTCTGACAGGAAGATTTCACCAAGTTCCATTAAACAATGGAATAGTTCAATAACACTTTTTGCTCTTCTTTCTATTTCCATAGTTCTATTGCTAAAGAGATATTGAAAATGATAAATAAGAAATAAGCAAATTGGCTTCATTCAATGGATTATTCAAAAGTAAACAAGAATTTGGGGCCTTTCCTTGAAAATTAAAATATTAGTTCCCTGCTTTAAATTAACCGAGAACTCTTCCAGCTGTGTTTGTTAAAGAGCGCCAATGAGTTTCTGAATGCAAGAGAAATGAAAAATACTGAATGCCAACAAAAATCACAAAAATCTTTTAATCACCAATTCAAACAGTATAAATCCTGAAGTCAGAAAACAACTTCATGACAGTTACTTCAACATTAATGGAAAGGACAACAGAAACTGTAATCGAGGAAAACAAATCTGACTCTATATTAGATCTTTTCCTTTAATTTTAACCGCTGTGCCCTGCTTTCTAGGCTCAGTCTTGCCAGCTCTGCACCTTTCGTGAAATAATGTTGCCTTTAGACTGAAATAGACAGGAGAGCCTATCTCAGGGCTCTGACCTTTAAGGATGTCAGCCCTTCTGCACTTAGATGGAGATGGCAAGTTGCAAAATAGAGAAAAAACTTTGTTTTGTTGGAAGTTTACAGGGACATCATGACCTGGCCCACGTGGACAGCTGCAAGAACAAAGAATGCCTGCAGCAAGAAGTTTGCAACAACCAACCACATGCCCTCCCTTGTTTTTTTTTTTTTTTTTTTTTTTTGTATAAAAGGTGCCTGTGTTCTGACTAAAGCAGGATGGTTCTCTAAGATATTAGTCGGCTATCCTCTGCTGGCTTTCCTAATAAAGTTGCTATTCCTTGCCCCAACATGTCATCTCCCAATTTATTGGCTTGTTAGGTGAGCAGAATGAGTTTGGACTCAGCAACAAAGCTATTTGAACAGTAAACATTATGCAGAATATGGGTAGAACAGCCAATATCTCCCATAGAATCATATTTTATTTCAGCTTGGAATAAACATTTTTGCATGTTTATGGAAACATTCACCAAAATTTGTGTTTGTTTTACCACCAGCAAGAGTCATGTAGAAGCAAGAGGTAAATAATGTATTTTCTGCTTTGCAATTGCTTGCATCCAAGGCTGTGCTAAAAAAAAAAAAAAAAGATGAAGCACTTAGAACATTGATAATCTCTGGAATCGTAAGTGAAGCTATTGTTTGTGGAGTTTTTGCAGTGGACTTTATCCTGGCACTTGACATTTTAATTGCAACTTTGGAATCAGAAAGTAATTCTGGCAGCAGTATGTTCAGTCATTTGAGCTGAAAGACTGATGAAGATATATAGTATGGAGGTTGTTCACAACTTCTGCTGCAACTATTGTATCTCAGTCTGAATTCCTATTAATCAAAAAAATATTTTACCACTTTTTATAGTACTAACAGGAAATAATCCATCTCTTGTGCTTAGCTGTTTGCATATGCTGGTTTATATCTGACTGACTACCATTTTTACAAACTGTACAAAAAGCTTCAGGGGAACTTCTTCTTGTTTAAATGTCCACTTAGAAAATTCATCACAAAGTTTATACTTGTTTGCATTTTGGGATTTAGGATTCAAATAAACATGAAAACAGATAGTAGCACCAACTGCAACAATTGAAATGATTGAATTTGATAATCCCATGCCACATTATTGTGTCTGTTACTCACAAGTCTGAACTCACAACTAACCACAAACGGGTTGAGCCACTGAAAGCACTGAATTTGCAAACTAAAAATAAATTGAAGTAGTGTTGCCATTTAAGTGGCTGAGACTGCTATCCTTAGAAGGCCTGCTTTAAAGTTGGCCCTTAGCTAGTATCTTAGAACTTTAATTTTGAAAAGGTTTGGAAACCTGGATTTCTGAAAGGTTCCTATCACATTAATTGATAAGTATATTTCACTGCACCTAAACCTCTTTGTGCAAACAAAATTGTTTGCTCTCCTTCAAAGTGTCTGGAATTTTAGTATGTGCCAGGCAAAGGGTGCCTACATGACCAGACCCCATAAAAACCCTGGTTGCTGAGTCTCTAATGGCTTCTGTAGACAACATGCCACATGTGCTATCAAAATTTGTTTCTGGAGGAATCACACACATTCTATATGACTCCCCTGGGAGAAGATATTTGGAAGCTTATGCCTAATTTCCTCTGGACATTAACCCATGACCCCTTTCACTTGCTGATTTTGCTAGACTCAATCTTAGTCCTAAGTAAGTCCTGTGAAAACTTCTAGTGAATCACTCAACCCAAGGGTGATCTTGGGGACCCTGGACACAATTGACATCAAAAGTGGGAATAGGTAGAATGATACTGAGTCACTTAAATATGGCTAAATCATTGTTTCATCAAAGAGAAACCACAGTTGGACAGTAAATACATAAAAAGAGATTGTAGTCAGGATTATTGCAATAGAGGAAAATAGGGGAAAAGGGATCTCAGTGTAGAACCAGACTCATATAGCATGGGCAAATAGACATGTATAGTCAAGGAGCAGAGTGGAGGTCAGTGGATGGAAAATTACTGAGGAAATATCCGTGTTAAGGGGAACTCTGGCAAAACCAACCTAATAGAAGTCTTTCTAAAGACAGCCCAGGGTTATCAGACATCACCTGACAGATGGTGGAGGATGAGGAACCAATCAGTTATCCAAAGTGATCTGTTATCTAGGGTGGGAAGTTCTGGTTACTGACTTAGATGATAAAAGCTAACCACACATTGGGGATCAGAAATTGGTGTACCTGCCATTTGGTTTCCAATCCTCTGTGCATGACCTTAAAAGCTTACTCTGCTCATACAATTTTAGCCAACTCCAAACTAACAACAACGTCATTCTCCTGGGCTTTCCTTCAGTTAGAGGCCCAACCTGTTATCCATCCCAGTTTCTCCTCAATGACTAAGTTAGAGATCCATTTAGGAATCCATTGTCTGGATCAGAATATGAAAAGGAATTGTTTGAGAAGAAAATTACATCTCTCATTTATACCATCTATCTGAGACCTAGCAGTGACACGGAATTTCTATTTAATGCCTTTTCCAAGAGCCCAGAATGTGTATTTTGAGAAGTACAATGTGTGACTTGGATCGTATTAGTAATGTCTATAATTTCAAAGGAAAAAATGAATATCCTGACAAGGCCTTGTATATATAGAGTCACAAGATTTTGATTTATATTTTTTATTTACACAATCATTCCTCAGGATCCACAGGGATTGATTCCAGGGACTCTCATGGACACCAAAATTCTCAGATGCTCAAGTCCTTTATAGAAACTAGATTAGTATTTGCATATAACTTACACAATTTAAAATCACCTCTAGGTGACTAATAATACCTAATACGATGTAAATACCATGTAAGTAGTCACAAATACAATGCAAATTATACATAAATAGTTGTCAGCACAACACAAATTCCAGTTTTGCTTTTTGGAAGTTTCTTAAATTTTTGAAAATATTTTCAATTCATAATTGTTTGAATCTGTGGATGTGGAATCCATGGATGTGGATCCCATGGACACGGAGGGCCTACCATATTTATATTTTGGATAAGTGTGAGACAAGAGGTTCACAGAGCTCTTTATCCTGTAGGAGTCAACTCTTAGGCTGGCAATGTCCCAATAGTTCTAATAAATGTGGAGATGGGATAATTTTTTGATAAGTGCATCCAGTGCTGAGTTGACTACTTGAAATTCGGTCAGTTTTGTAGACCTTTGTTTACCAGTTGTTGATTGGATAGAGCCAGTAATTTTAATATTATTGGATACTAAGTATAAGGGCAGTTATGGAATGAAAGTTTGTGTCCCAGAAAATTCATATGTTGAAGACCTAACCCCCAGTGTCGCTGTATTTGGAGTAGGAAGTAACTAAGACTAAATGAGGTCATAAAAGTGGGGTCCAGATCCCATAGGACTATTGGCCTTATAAGAAGAGAGAGCAGAGAGCTCTCTTCTTTCTGTGTCTGCACACCATAAAAAAAGGCATGAGAGGACATGGTGAGACACTAGCTGTCTACAAGACATGAAGAGGGCCCTCACTAGAAACTGCACCCTACCAGACCTTGATCTTGTATTTCCAGCTTCCAGAACTGTGACAAAATAAATTTCTGCTGTTTAAAATAGTCAGCCTGTAGTGTTTTGTTAGGGCAGCCCAAGCAGATGAATTCAGGACCCTAATGGATGGGACTATAGGAGGAAGGTTGTAGTAACTGACCATGAGGTATTATTTTTTCCATGTCTAAGAACAGGCAAAATCAGAGTGTCAAACAGAAAAGTAGTGGGAATAATCATTTCTCTATTAATTAGGTTTGGTATAATAACTTTTGATACATGAATGCCCTATTTTATCTTACTGGGCCACGTTAACTATTTTAACTAGAGGTCCATGGATTTCCATTTTATCAAGCCAGTTTGTAAGTGCCAAAGATTTACTAAAATTTTAATGTTTTGTTTATTGTTAGAGCATCTATTCTCAATATGGGATATTTTAAGACAATAGGTACTATGACTATGGAAAATTTAGGTGAGACATCAGTTAAAGTGAGGTTTACCTATTTTCCCTATGTTTTATATTTAGTATACGCTCCTAAGATTATAGATTGTACAACGTTTAAATTTAGTGGTATCCATAGGTATATTTGTGCCCCAGTATTAAAGAAGTCCATGAAGTTTTGTCAGTTGGAACATTTTAGAAAACAATGAAGTTAATTTATAATCTGTGTTGTAGAGGCACAAAAGCCAATCAACATCCTTTTTTATCTTTTTTTTATACAAAAAGTATTTTAGTTTATAAACTTCATATAGAAAGTTTGGACATCCGACTGGGTCAAATTATGGACCATTCTTTTAATATAATTCTGGGTTAAATACACATATATAATTTATTTACTATATTAATATTAAAATATCACATGTGTCATTTATTTCATTATCTTTGATTTTTCTCCCTTATCTAAGGTTTTTCCCTTTTTTTTAAGCTTTTATTTCCTTGAAGATGTGCTTTTTTGATTTTTCTCTGCTGATAAGACAAATGGAAGGAGGGGGAGTGGCCAGGTGGCTCTAGGCAGCAGCTTTTACCTGGTACAGCCCCTCTCTGCATTATAATCAGCTCCTTTCCCCCTAACCTTTTAACTCTTAAACAAACTCTTTTAGAATAGCTTGTATCTTTAAGTGGGTTGTCCCCTGTCTGTCTCTGATCAGACCCCTTTGGATATTTACCTGAAAATTCCTAGTGATCCGTGGTGGCTTTCACTGTGAGTGATGGCCTCCCTTGGTGGTCAACAGGATGTCTACTTGACCTCAGAATGTCTGGCATTTATATCCAAGAGCACAGGAATGGCATCAGCTTTAGATGTCAGGTTTTTTTTGTTTTGAGTCTAAGACCTTTTGTATACTTATTAGCAGCAGCACTTAAGATATCTCATGCACATTGATTAGGTATTTTAACTTTTTTTATTAACTGGAACACATCCTTGGGAGTTTTGGGGGAGTCACAACCAGATATTCCTTTCCTTTTGTCTTTTTCATTAAACATTGGGTCATTGATATCCAGGGAGGGCTCTGGGGATGGGCTCTATTATATCTTATATCCTTGGGTCTGGGATCAAACTGTGACAGCAGCAAGGCAGACAACAGAAGAGGTCTTTGCATCAACATAACATTTGTGGGGAGCCATGGTCTCCATGGGATGCATGCCCACAAACTGAGAGCCAGTAGGTCCTTTCAGTGTGAAGATGCCTACTCAGGCAGTCATCTGCTACCTAATAAACCAGGCTAGTACGTCTTTTACATTCAAGAAATATAAGGAGGACTATTGGAGCAGCCGCTATCAACACTGTACCTGAAGGACAACAGATAGGGCTCACTCATCAGGTGAAGGCAAGGGAGTAACTGTTCCTGTCCCTTTAGGTGACCTTTGCTCAGTACAATGGCCAGTTATCCTAAATTTCCCTGGAGACCTCATTCAGATTAGGTACATCACAAACACATAGGGACCAACTGGGGACCTCTGTGCTCAGACTATAGCATCCCAAGCTAAGAAGTGTGGATTCAGCTTTTTGAGCTCTGACAATTGAATTGGATAAGCTGAGAAACCCAACAGACACAATACAATGTGGTGGCTGCTAAATCACAAGTGTGCCAACAACCAGCAGTGCCTCCTCAAGCAGTATTTGTGGTCAGTTGGATACGGTTAGTAAGAGATGTATCATTCCCATCCATCACTGAACCACCCTGCTCACTGCACCAACTGTTAAGATTGACCTGGGATTTGTTTTAATCAAGTATAGTAAAATGAGACATGGAGACAATTGCCCTTGAAGGAAAACTTTATTATTTGCAATTTATCAAGAGGAAGGGACACACCACACCATCCAGGGCCACACAGGGAAGCACCAGGGATGGCCAAGAGACAGAGACATGAAGGAAAATCATGAATGGTGGTAATAAACTATAGTAACCCAACTATACTATGTAAGGTGAGGAAGTGCCCTACTGGGACCTACTGAGCAGGAAGCAAAACACAGATGTTGGGGTTTATGTTGGAAGGGTTTGTAATATGATTTTTATGTACCTGTGGAAACACAGGAGTGATATGTTTGTAAACATCTTTAGCCATTAGCTTGGCCCATGATTTGAAGATGCTAAACCATCAATTACACAATATCAAAAATGATTGCCACAGTAACACATCATACTAACAGGATAAACTCAAATTGTTATCTCACTTTAACACATATGATTCTCTCAATAAATGTGGGAAAACATTTGAGAGAGTCAGCACCCTTTCATGACACAACCCACAACAAACTAGGAATAGAATAAGATTGCCTCAACCTAATAAGGGCCATTTTGAGAACCCACAGCTAACACCATGTTTGATGATTGAAGATGGTACTTGATGATGGAAGATAAAATGCTTTCCCCCTAAGATCAGGAAGAAGACACAGATGTCCACTATTGGGGAAATATAATTAAAACCAAAATCTTTCAAATTAGAAAACCTCTCCACAAAAGTGGAAGAGAAATAAAACATCATTTCTTAGACCCAAAGTGATACATTGCTTTCTTTTAGCTTGGTGTGCTTGCCCAGCCTGGTGTGAGACTTCCACTCTCTACCATGCCCCTCTTCTTTCAAAAGGCCCATAGTGACCAGATTGGCTGTCTTTTCCCCAAGAAGCCCAGAGATGCTCCATCCAGAGGGCAGAATACTCCATTTCAGTTGCACATAGATCTCTCCCCAGTAGGTTTATAGATGAATAGGGAGAAATAAGAACACACATTCCTTAGTAAGAGGACATTATCTCATGGGAATTGTGGAGGAAAAGGAGCAAGTAAGGAGACTGATTCAAAATACCAACAACCTGTAATGATTTCTTGCCAGATGGAAAGTAAGAACTCTCTGAGGAAACTGTAGGATAAGTAGCACCAGGCTTTCTCAGAACAGGCAAAGAGATTAGCCTGAGGAAAAGGTACTGACACATATGGTTTACCAGTTCCCACCACCAGAATTCTCTCAATCTGTCCAATTTTGAGCCACTTGCCAAGTATTTCCTATCTGAAAGTTTTGTTCATCCAGGTTCTCCTGATTCTCTTGTCCCTGAAATCCCTGAATACTGCAGAGTCTCTTCCTAGAATCCCTTCCTTTGATCCTTTCATAGGTTGACCAGAGTAGGAATTACTAGTTTTAGTAAAGAATTCTAACTGAGCAGCCCACACAGAAGTCTAATTTGTTCTTTTCTTTTTTGTCTTTCTCTAGATTGTCCCCAAATTAAGTAGATGCTGCTAAGATTTGACTAACAGTCTGTTCTTGCCACCCTAATAGTTTTCCTTAATTTGGATATTAATAGTTATCAAAAGAGCCAAAACAAACAAACAAACAAACAAACAAAACCAGAGCATATTTTGGTCTGCCTCCAGGGTAACAGCAGGGAATTCTGAGAAAACTTCAATAAACCACTGATGGAAATCAATGGGGGACTCACCTGTCTTCTGGGCACACTCTTGTGACATCTTCCAGCTCACCTTTAGTGGAAAGGCTCCAAGTACAGCTCTTAGCAGCCCTTCTCAATGAGTTCTTAACTCCCTATTTATTCCATAGCTATAGGGGATGGGGCGGCAAATAGTCAGCTTCCCTTGACCACCGTATCCCTCTATGTTGTGCTCTTCCAGACCCTAATCTAATGTGATTGCTCTATCAAAGGAGCAAAATCTGCTAATTGCAGAATTCCATGCAGCTGCTGGTTGTTAAATGCTGTGCAGTAATCAGAGTACATACCCATGTGTACGCTGTACACTGAAAACACACTGAGATGTACTTCTGTGAAATTCTGGGGCATGGGGAAAAGAAGCCTTTAAATAAGGAACATCAGCTGGTGAGAAAGATGTCTGCATTACCCAGGAGTTCTCGGTATCTTCTCAATGGCATCGCTTTGCTGGTGATCCAGTTAGGATGGGCTGGCTTCCTTCACATTAACACAGGAAAAATGTGAGTCACGTGAGCACTTTGGTTTCCCTTTGTGTGTTTACATTAATTAGGGTAATACCTTGTTGATTGGCCTTTTTCCAAGTGCCAAGCACAGCTATTCTCCATCTGTTGCCTTCCTATGCAGACATGCAATTTTATCCAAGCTCTTAATCTTTCTGTGATTCTCTCTTTATCTTTTCTGTCTTTCTAGCTACATGGTGTGTGGATAATAGAGGACTCCTGAAAAGATAATCCTGTCTAAGGCATTAAGTGGTCTCAGCCTAGGCCATGAAGTACATAACTCTGTGCCTTCAAACTGAGCAGGCAATTTATTACCAGCTAAAGAAACTGTGCTCTAAAGGGAACCACACATCTCAAAGATTACCACCTCCCTCTTTCCCTGAGTCAGTTTGAGGTATGGAGAGGTGAGCAGGGAGGGAGACATTCAGGGGAAGCAGAAAAAGCATGGAGGGCCCAACAGAGTGAGGAGGAGCAATGGTCTGTGAAAGAGAAACTGCCTTTAATTCTCACATTTTCTCTTCTATTTTTTAAAATATTTCCTTCTGGCTCTCCAAATATTTTTTTTTTAACTTTCCTCTTAGAATGATTAGAATGATGTTCATCCCATAAATATAATTAACTGATTTACTGGGATAAAGCCCTTCTAAAAATCTTTGCAAATCAAAAGAATTGTCCACTTGTCACTGTGCATGCCCATCCCAAGTATGACAGTTTAAAAAAGGACCTTACAAGCAGCATCCCTAGCTTCCTGTATTTTCTAACCATATGGTGACCCTGCTGAGATTTTAGAGCCCCTAATTATCTGCACTTACTCAATAGTAAAACCTTGAATTTGGACAGGGTAGTTTGTTTGGCTAGTATACCAAAAGAGCAGAGAGTTAGTAGGAAGAAGACTGTTTATAATTTAGGGCCTTTACTTGACTATAGTGTGGCCACAGGTTTCCAGCTGATCTGCCCAAGTCAGGAACTGCCAGGCTCATCCCATTCTCATCACCAAAACTGCCAGTGATAAAGTTTTGTCCCAACAGAGAAAACCTTTACACAAAAGTAGAAGGCAAAGGAAAGAATTTTTTATTGAATAAGCATTAAACGAGAAAATGATGCACATTACAGGCAATCTGCTAAGAGACTACAAAGACAGAAAGATATCACACATTTCTATGTAGCGAAACAGATACAACTCATTACACACATGTTCTCAAGATAAACAACTAGTCCTCAAGTAAGAAGACTGGACAGCACCATTTGTTGCATATAGTTTATCCTAAATTCTCTTGGTAATTGGGATGACCATCTATGTTACTTAATTGCACTTATAAAAGGAAAAATAAGCTTCTCAAATCTTTATGACAGGAGGTAGTTTTGTAACTTGGAGCAGCACCCATCGAAGTTAGGCTCCCACGCTGCCACAGAAATTAAGTACTATCCCCCATGAAGTGTCCATTTCAAACAGATGGCTCTGAGACTCCTTGAAAAAGATAATCTAAGCATTATAAGCTGCCATGAGGCTTTTAAAAAGAGTCATATTCATCTTAAAGGGGTAGATAAAGAATTTACAGCTATAAGTTTATGAGAAAATATGCTGTAAGGAAAAGAAAGGGGGACACCTTTTCCTTTATTTTTAAGAGAGAATATTAAGTTTCTTATTCTTCATTTATATTTGCCCTTACACCAATCTCACCACTACTAGTTAATTTTGCACTGAAGGTCTCAGGGCTTTTAGGTAAGAAAATGGAATAAAAGTCATCCAGATGGGAAACTAAAAGGTAAAGCTACCTCTACATGCAGATGATATGATCTTGTATATAGAAAAGTCTTAGAAACCCACTGAAAAATATCAGAATTAATAAATGAGTTCAGCAAAGTTACAAGATACACGATCAATTTATAAAGATCTATTGAACTTACATACATTAGCAATGAGCAGTCCAAAAACAAAATTAAGATAAAAAACTCATTTGCAATAGCATCAAAAAATATTCTTATGAATGAAATTAGCAAAAGAAAGTAAAATAGAAAATTTACAGTGAAATTTTCTTACAGTGAAAACTGAAGAACTTGCACAAGATTTGCTTAATGAAAACTTCATTGAAAGATTTTTAGAGATCTAAATATGAAGTCAAGACTGATGTCTGCAAGATGGCAAAAATAAAGTTGTAGGCTTGTCTCTCCACAGAAACACCAATTTAACAGCAACCCATGGATGAAAATAACTTCAAGAGAGCTCCAAAATCCAGATGAGAAGTTACAGCATACTGATGGAGCACAAAAATGAAAAAAGATACACTGAAAAGGGTAAGAGAAAGAGTCACATTATACCTGCATCGCTTCTTCCCCTTGGCTGCACTGTGCAATACCAAAAGAGATTCCTTCAGCCTATGAATTCTCCTGTGGAAGAAAGAGAGCAAAGTGAATGTCCAATTTCACTGCAGGTCCCAGCACTGGGCCCATCCACCTGCAGACCCTGACAACTAGGGCTTTCCCTGACAATGCTAGTCTGTAAAGACTGGAAGAGGTGATTTCTTCTTCAAACACACAGATACTAACACAAGTCTACATGAATAACAAAGAATTAGGGAAAGAACTCCACCATAGGAACAAAATAAAGCTCTGGTGACCAACATTAAAGAAATGGAGATCTATGAACTGCCTGACAGAATTCAAAATATTCACCTTAAAGAAGCTCAGTTAGCTGCAAAAGAACGCAGACAAGCAGCTAAAAGAAATCAGAAAAACAGTATATGAATGGAATCAGAATTTCAACAGAAAGAAACCCTAAAAAGGAACCAAACAAATTCTGAAGCTAAGAATACAAAGACTGAGATGAACATTTCAATGGAGAGAGCCTCAACAATTGACCCAATCAAGCGGAAGAAAGAATAAGTGAACTCACAGCTAGGTCATTTGAAACTACCCAGAGGAACATAAACAAAAAAAAAACAAAAGATGAAAAAGAATGAAGAAAGCCTATGGGACTTATGGAATATCAAGAAAAATCAATATTTGCATTATTTTTTGAAAAGACTTGAATGAAAAGAGAAAGAGAAAAGGGCAGATATATTTGTATGTCAAAGGGTGGGAAATTAATCTGAAAAAAAATTCAGGGAAATTTAACCTTAGTGAAATTTCTAGGGTTCAATGGCATGGAGCATTTCAAGATACCCCTTCTACACATGCATAGAGTGTCAGTGGCAGATAGGGATGCTGTTTGGGATCTTTGACTGGCCCATACAGGTGACTCACAGCACAGGTCTTTAGGATTTTGAAGTATGGCCCCACCATCATTTGCAGATAACTGTTCTCCTTTTGAGAAACAGCTTTGGCCTGTAGGGATTAAATGTATAACCATGGGCCACCAAGTTGCATGCAACCTGTGATGGTTAATTTTCTGTATCAACTTAACTATGTCATAGGATACACAGATATTTGATCAAAAATTATTCTGTGTTTGTCCATAAGGGTGTTTTTGAATGAGATTAACATTTGAATCAGAGTAAAGCAGATTACTGTCCCTAATATTGGTTTCCCTCATGCAGTCAGTTGAGGGCCTGAAGAAAATAAAAAGACTAGCCCTTCTAAGAGTAAGAGCGATCTCCTCCTGTCTGACCGCATGATCTGAGATATCAGTGTTTTCCTGGCTTTGGATTTGGACTGGAATTATAGGATTGGTTCTCCTCAGCTTGCTGATTGCAGTGCTTGGAACATCTCAGTTTCTGTAATTGTTAGCTAGTTCCTATAATAAACATATAAGGTCTGTTGGGGTGTGTATACTTCTATACACTTAAGTATCTCCTGTTGTTTCTGTTTCTCTGTAGAACCCTAATACATAGCCTAACTTGCCCGTAATGAGTTGTTTCCCAACCCACAAAGCCATAAAATTGGTCATGCACAGCAGCACTGAATTATCAAATGGAAGTGGTATATATGAGACTGGGCTCAAGCAGACCCGGAAGGCACGAGTACATTTCATGAAGAAATGGACCAAATGCTAAAAATTAAAGCTTTTGCACAGCTAAGGATACTATCAACAAAACAGAAAGACAACCTACAGAATAGGAGAAAATATTTGCAAATGATGTGGCTGACAAGTGCCTACATTTCAAAATATACAAACAGCACATACACCTTAATACCAATAACAAAACAAAACAAAACAAAACAAAAACAACAACAAAAAAGCAACCCAATCAAAAAATGAGGAGAAGATCTAAATAGACATCTCTTCAAAGGGACATGTGCCAATAAGCACATGAAAAGATGCTTAACATCACTAAATGTTAGAGAAATGCAAATCGAAACTACAAGTTATCATATCACATTAGTCAGAAATGCCATCAAGTAAAAAGTCCACAAGTGATAAACATTGGAGGGGGTGTGCAGATAAAGCAACCCTCTAATGCTCTTGGTGGGAATGTAAATTGGTGCAGCCACTGTGGAGGACAGTATGGAGGTTCCTTAGAAAACTAAAAATAGACTTACCATGTGATCCAGCAGTCCCACCCCTGGGCATACACCCAGAGAAAAATATAATTCAAAAAAACACGTGTACCACAATGTGCATTGCAGAACTGTTTGGAATAGCCAAGACATGGAAACAACCCAAAAGTCCATCAACAGATGACTAGATGAAGAAGATGTGATATAATGTATGCAATGGAATGCTACTTGGCCATTAAAAAGCATAAAATAATGCCATTTGCAGCAACATGGATGGAACTGGAGATCGTCATTCTACATAAAGTAAGCCAGAAAGAGAAAGAAAAATGCCATATGATATCACTTATATGTGGAATCTAAAAAAAAAAAAAAGAACTCAAATGAACTGCTTATTATTTATAAATTGGATGATTGAATTCTTGAATATGTGTAAGCACATTTGACTGTTCTTTATTATTGGATTACTGCATTCTGTTGACTCTTAATTTGTGGTTGGCTTTATTCCTTTGATAACTATGTAAGTTTAAAAAGCTAAAGCTCTAAACTGTTCCTAGAAACAATGAAGAGTACATATATGTAAATTTTAAAAATATGTGCAGTATATTGCATATATGTATTTACATGCAATATATTGTATATGTGCGGCCAAATTTTATCAATTTTACCTAATACAACAAACAAAAAGAAATGGACCAAATGCCCATGGTTCCCATTCCTGCTACACTACCTTCTCCCTCCCAGCATGCATCTGTGTCCTCATGGGGAGTTGTCTAGGACCAGTGGACAGAGAAAGAGAGAACTAGGACCTTGTTTACATATGGTCCTGCAAAATACGTAGGCACTTACCAAAAGTGAGCAACTGCAGCACTGCAGGCCCTTTCTAAAACATTCTTGAGCAAATCATGAAGGGAAATCATCCTAGTGGTCAGAATTTCAAAAAATGCCCCTGGTTGTTCATTTTGCTTGTGTAAAGGAAAAACTCAGTCTTCCACTGAAGAGTGTCCTTTACTGTCACACAGAACACTCACACAGAACACTTCCAGTCATCAAACTTGTGGAGGTTTTTCCTCATTGCAAGTAATTCTCTGTGACACCAGATGTGTGTCTTACTATATACCTGGAGATAGTGTCAGGTCACTATATATATATATGTATATAAAGGCTCATTCCCACAAGACTTCTCCTACCCTACTACGATTAGATGCCAATCGCAGGTAATAGGTCCCGAGGTTACACACAACTTCTATCCAATTTGGCTACAAACTGGAGGTTCCCACAACCCTCAGGTTTGATTAATTTCCTAGAGCAGCTCACTGAACTTATGTAAACACTTAACATTGATCAGTTTATTAAAAGATATAATAAATAATATAAGTAAGTAGCCAGATGAGGTGATACATAGGGCAAGGTCTGAGACTATCCTGATTTGAGGGTCTTCACCCTCATGGTGTGGATGTGTTCACCAACCTGGAAGCTCCCTGAACCCCATCCTTTGGGGATTTTATGGGGTCTTCCTCACATAGGCATGATCAATTATGAGCTCCATTTCCAGGCCCTTTCTGGAAGATGAGGATTGGGGCTGAAAATTCCAAGCTTCTATTTTATAGAAAAAATTACTGTGCCTTATTTAAAAACATTTTTTATGAAGTTTTTGGAGGGAGGTAATTACGTTTATTTATTTATTTTTAGTGGAGGTCAGGACCTCGTGCTTGCTAAGCATGCTCTTTAATGCTGAGCTATATCCACCCCACTGGAAATTCCAAGCTTCTAATTATGGCTTGGTCTTACTTGTGACCAGGCCCCATCCAGAAGACATCCAGGGGCCTATTCAGAGTCACCTTAGTAGAAAAGATGCTCCTACCTCTCTTATCACTCAGGAATTTACAAGGGTTTCAGGAGCCCTGTGAAAGGAATGGGGTCAAAGGCAAATATTAGAACAAAAGCTGCTTCTAGTGCTCTTACCACTTAGGAAATTACAAAGGTTTCAGAAGCTCTGTGCCAGGAACCTGGGTCAGAGACATGTATATAATATTCATTCTGTTATCTCACAGCTCGGAAGGAGAAACAACAAGACATGCAATTACATTAATTCATGGGCTGTGGTCCATGGTTTGGCTTGATAGTCAGGGACTTAGCAAAAACATGATTGGAAAACTGGTGACAACAAATTCTAGAGAAAAGCTAGGTGGACAGACTTTTCTGAATGGGCAAAAAAAAAAAAGTGAAAATATTTGTGTTCCAGGTAAATGTTCATCAAGAGATGACCTCAGCTGAGAAAGATTTTAATAATTAGACAGTTGATAACATGACCTGTTCTCTGGATGCAGGTCCAAATCTGTTCCCCAGCCACACCTGTCATCAACCAATGGGCTCATGAACAAAGTGGCCATGGTGGTAGGGATGGAGGTTCCACATGAGCTCAGCAACACAGGCTTCCACTCACCAAGGCCAACGTGGCTATAGCAGCTGCTGAGAGCCCCATGTGCCAGCAGCAGAGACCAGCACTGCCTGCTATGTGTGTATCTCTCTCTCTCTCTCTATATATATATATACATATATAGATAGATATAGATTTAGATGTAGATATAGATATAGATGATACAGATATAGATAGATATAGATATAAAGATTTATATATATAGTATATATAAAGATATCTATATGGCACCATACTCCAGGGTGATCAGTCAGCTACCCGGTGATTATATCAGACTGCTTCCATCATGGAAGGGGCATGGTATTCTGCACAGCATTGCTTCTGATCAAGGAACACTCTTCACAGCAAATGAAGTGAGGTAATAAGCCCATGCTTATGGGGTTCATTAGTCATTCCACTTTCTCTACCATCCTGAAGCAGGTGGCTTGACTGAATGTATTGAAGATTCAGTTACACTGCCAGCTGGGTGGCAATACCTTGCATAAACTGAGGCAAGGTTCTCCAGGAGGCTGTATGTGCTCGGAATCAGCATTGGGTATTTGGTACTATTTCCCCTGCAGCCAGGAGTCACAGGCCATGGAATCAAGGGGTGGAGATGAGACTTGCACTACTCACTATTACCACAATGACTGTAACAATTTTTTTTTTGTTTTTGCTTCCTGTCCCACCAACCTTCTGCTCTGCTGGCCTAGAGATATTAGGGCCAAAGGGAGGATGCAATCTGAAGATAACCCAGAAGTTGATTGAGCATCCTCTGATATGCTCTTTTTTCCCTGCCATGCAGGTCTCTTTCTCTCTCATTTCTCTCTGTACAGATTTCCTCAGTTATTTTGGATTTCTAGCCATGGGAAGTCTTGGCTTTCAGTTTTTGTCTATCTAATCACCCACAGAGTGGGCCTTCTGGGTGGGTCACAAGGGAAAGAAAACCCAGCAGTCAGCCTTATAGGCAGCTGCCTCCTCCCCCAGGGAATGCCACTCAGTGTCCCTGGGTTCAGAGTCCACAAATAAGAGATCATTTAGTCCATGGCCTGGGTCAAGGCCTATAATGCCAAGGTTAGTCCTCTGGTTGGTAAACAGCAGGACTAAGCAAAACTCAGGTACTTTGGCTAGAGGGTTTGTACTGGATGAACAGTTGAGTTACCTCCTCTGGTCACTTGAAGGGACGGATCCTTTTTTCTTACTCATCAGCATTTGGGCCACAGGCCACCATGAATGTGCCTCTAGATACCCTTGAGGGTCAGAAGAGCATGTGCAATGGCAGGAGGGGAGGAGCAGCAGAGATGGAAAAGGCTGCTACCCTTGTCTGAACAACACCAGCTCATTAGGCAACTGGGCTACCATGCTTAATTCTCCCTGGAGTGGTAGTCTCCTGCCTTTCCACAAGGAGCCATTCACGTGCCCGGTGGTGCACAACAACCATGGTAGGTAACAGTACCCTGAGCAGCCAGGGATGGTCACCAGGCTCCACGCAGCAAATAGAGTTATTCTGGTAAGTGGGGCTCAAGTTCTGAGTAGTTGGGGTGCTGTGTTGTCACCACTTTTACAGGCAGGAGACTCACAGACCATCTGCTAAACAGACTGAGAAGTCACACAGGGACATAGCAAATGAACAATTCTCTTTTAGGGACAAGAGCTTTTAGAGTGGGAAGAGATAGTGTCACCCAAAAAAGAACACAGAGCAAAGCAGGCCAAAGTACAAGCCTGCCAGCAACTGGTTGTTCTGTCCCAAGTGGCCCCTGCCATATCACAGAACCAGTTAGCCAAGAGCAATCAGCCAATGCTGACTAGGTGACCGTGGTCAGGCATGGACAAGTCTGTCCATGATTCCAACTGCCTCCTAGGCAGTCTGTTGGTGGCAAGATTCCTGCCCTGGGGTAATGAAATAGCTGAATACCCGCCATCTCACACTGGACAGATGAGACCTACGTAAGTTTACTAGTCATACACACTCATAGGCAAGGCTGTAAGGGCACAGGCCATCCAGGGCCACACGGGCACTGCACTCGGGAGCAGAGGGAACATCCAGGGGTTATGGGAAGTGGGCTCTGCTGTATCAAGAGGGTGCAGTGACCCCTGGTTCCTGTGGGAGGATGTGAATGACGTTTCTGTATAATGCTGCGGGCTGCTTGGGAAGTGAAACTTGCTACTCAGGGATAAACAAGAACCTCACCTACTTGGTCCTTTTGATAAGGAAGAAGGTTTGTCTGACCACAGGACCTCACCTGTGAGAGAAGAATGCAGATGGAAGCTTGCAATTAGGCCAACGGAACCCCTCTTGGTTTCAGATGTTAAGAGAGTCATTCAGACTGGGCCTTAATTTCAGGCCACTGTTGCTACAATTTAAAGTATTTTGAAGACTATTAAAAACAAACCAAATTTTCATCAGTGGTGTTTATAGTTGCAGTACAAAAACATGAGTGACAAACAAAACTTTAGTATAGAAACAAGATGGGTAAGGGGTTTTAAGATAATTCCAAAAAAGATAAGAAGGCTTAGAAAAGCAGAAGGCTGTAACTGAAAATATGCTTTAGTGATTGTCAATATATGATTTCTGAGACTGCATTCCCAGCCCCTCCCCATGGGAAAACTGGTACCTAATGATGTGAGTTTTTAATTGTGTAAATATGTAAAAACATAACATCCTCACAGACTCATCTATACTGCTATACGTGGCACATTTGTTTATTTATTTTAACACACTTCATTTTGTAGAGAACTTTTAGTGTTACAGAAAAAATGAGGAGAAACACAGAGTTCCTATACACCCCTTTACCTCTACCTCCCTCCAGTTTCCCTATTATTAATATCTGCATGAGTGTGCTACATTTGTTACAACTGATGAGCCAATACTGATACATTTTTACTAACTACAATCCATAGTTGGTGGACCTTTTGTGTTTTACACTTTGTAGGACCTTTTGTGTTTTACACTTTGTAGGTTTTGACAAATGGATAATGACATGTAACCACATCACAGTATCCTTCAGTATAGTTTCACTGTCCTAACAATTCTCTGTAATCTGCCTGTTCCTCCCTCCCTCTATCACCTTGAATCCCTGGCAACCACTGGTCTTTTTACTATCTGCATAGTTTTGCCTTCATCAGAATATATTACAGTTGGAGTCATACAGAATAAAGCCTTTTCAGGTTGACTTCTTTCATTTAGCAATATGCATCTAAGTGTCTTCTTGGAGGAACTCTTTGTTACTTGAGAGCTCATTTCTTTTTGCCACCTGCCTGAACATCGTATCCTGTAACTTTACTATGATTGCTTTGTAGTGTCAGGAGGTTTTTTGTTGTTGATCCTTTGGAAATTTTTATATAGACAATCAATGCTATCTGTGAACAAGCACTGTTTGACCTCTTCCTTCCAAATCTGCCTATCTTTTATTTCCCTTAATTGTCTTACTGCATTAGCTAGGACTTCCAGAAGGTTGCTGAAAAGACATGATGAGAGAGGACCACCTTACCTTGCTCCTTATCTTAGAGGGAAAGCATCTAATTTCTCCTCATTAAGTATGATGTTAGCTGTAGGATATCTGTAGATGTTCTTTACCAAGTTAAGAAGTTAAGGAAGTTCTTTTATTCCTAGTTTATTAATATTAAAAAAAAGAATGGGTATTAGAATTTTTTGAAATGCTCTTCTGTATCCATTGTATGATTATATGATATTTCTTATTATGGCTATTGATATGATGGGTTACATTAATTGATTATCAAATGGTAAACCAGCCATGCATAGCTGGATAATCCCACTTTATCATGGCATATAATTCATTTTATACATTGTTAGATTCAATCTGCTAATATTTTGTTGACCATTTCTGCATCTATGTTCATGAGAGATATTGGTCTGTAGTTTTTCTTTCTTGTATGTGTTTGCCTGGTTTTGCTATGAAAATAATTTTGGCTTCACAGAATGAGTTAGGAAGTATTTCCTCTCCTTTTACATTCTGTAAGAGACTGCAGAGAATTGGTATCATTTCTTCCTTAACTTGGTAGAATTCACCAGTGTCACATGAGGGCCTGATACATTATGATTTGGGAGATTAAGTATTGATTCAATTTTTTTAACAAATATATGCCTATTCAGATTTATCCTGTGAGTTTTGGCAGAATTCTTTCTTTTAAGGAATTGGACCATTTCATCTAGGTTATCAAATGTGTGGACCTAGAGTTATCCATATAATTCCTTCATAATTCTTTTGATGACTAGGGGATCCATAGTTATGGCTCTCTTTCATTCCTGATATTAGCAATTTGTGTCTTCTGTTTTTCTTAGTTAACCTTGCTGGAGATTTATCAATGTTCTTGATCTTCTCAAAGAACCAGCTTTTGGTTTTACTGATTCTCTCTATTGGTTTCCTGTTTTCCATTTCACTGATTTCCATTCTAAGTGTCATCATTCTTTTGTTTTATATACTTCAGACACAATGTGCTCTTCTTTTATGTAATCTGATCATGTAATTAGCCTATTACCTTTGCATTGTCAATAAAAGCACCATTCTAGTTCTGCTTCATCCCTGCTCCAGCCCCATGCCTCCTTCTCGTAGAGTCAAAATACATTAAGGGCCAAGATCCCACTCTGGGAACATCAGGCCACTCAATTCACAGTCCAATTTAAAGCCCTGAGTGGTCTAGCCTGAAACTTCTTTCCTGGAGCCTGTCTTAGAGAGCAGTTGCTTACAGAGGGTTTGGATCAAATTTAGGCTGAAGGTTAGAATATTCAAATATGTACATTCAAGGCACATCACGGTTTGAGATGAACATGTGTGAAAAGGTAAAAGGGGCAGTGGGACTAGGGCTACATATTCCCATGCACAGAATACATTTTATTGAACTTTTTTTAATTTGGTTTATGAGTTTTAAAAGGTTAGACATTAGCTTTTTGGAGTTTCTTTTAAACTGTTGCTTCAGGCACTACACACAAAGGGTACTTACCTGATGTTGTAATAGCTGCTAAACAAGGAGCATCTATTTTCTACTCACAATTATATTAAGTTCTGTTTTGTATGAGAAACTTACACAGTTTATATAATGTACATAATCATGTCCTGTGAATTTCAGAGATACCGCATGTGTTTATTGCTGTTGCTCGAACTATTCAATTTATCTCTGATTTTAAAAGCTTCATATTCAAACAGTTGCCAGGATTAGGGTGGCAGAAAGGCTATGATTATTAACCCATGGGAACTTTTTTTAAAACATTTTTTATTGAGTTATTATCATTTTAAAATATTGTGTCTAATTCCAGTGCAGAGCACAATTTTTCAGTTATACATGAACATATATATTCATTGTCACATATTTTTCTCCATGAGCTACCATAAGATCTTGTATATATGTCCCTGTGCTATACAGTATAACATTGCTTATCTACTGTACATTTTGAAATCCCAATCTGTCCCTTCCCACCCACCCCACCCCCTTGGCAACCACAAGTTTGTATTCTATGAGTCTGTTTCTTGTTTGTATGTATGTATGTATGTATGTATGTATGTATGTATGTATTTTAGATTTCACTTATGAGTGATCTCATATGGTATTTTTCTTTCTCTTTCTGGCTTACTTCACTTAGAATGACATTCTCCAGGAACATACTTGTTGCTGGAAATGGCATTATGGGGTCCGTTTTTATGGCTGAATAGTATTCCATTGTATAAATATACCACTTCTTCTTTATCCAGTCATCTGTTGATGGATACTTAGGCTGTTTCCATGTCTTGACTATTGTAAATAGTTCTGCTATGAACATTGGGGTGTAGGTGTCATTCTGAAGTAGGGTTCCTTCTGGATATATGTCCAGGAGCGGGATTCCTGGGTCATATGGTAAGTCTATTCCTAGTATTTTGAGGAATTTCTGTACTGTTTTCCACAGTGGCTGCACCAAACTGCATTCCCACCAGCAGTATAGGAGGGTTCCCTTTTCTCTACAGCCTCTCCAGGATTTGTCATTTGTGGATTTTTGAATGATGGCCATTTTGACTGGTGTGAGGTGATATCTCATTGTAGTTTTGATTTGCATTCATCTGATAATTAGTGATATTGAACATTTTTTATGTGCCTATTGATCATTTGTATTTCTTCCTTGGAGAATTGTTTATTTAAGTCTTCTGCCCAGTTTTGGATTGGGTTGTTTGTTTCTTTCTTATTAAGTAGTATGAGCTGCTTATATATTCTGTAGTTTAAGCCTTTGCCAGTTTCATTTGCAAAAAATTTCTCCCACTCCATAGGTGGTTTTTTTCTTTTACTTATGGTTTCCTTTACTGCGCAGAGGCTTGTAAGTTTCATTAGGTCTCATTTGTTTATTTTTTCTATTTCTAGGGTTTGAGGTAAAAAAAGAAACAAAGTGCCTGATATAGCAGGAAAAAGGAGAGGAAACATATTAAAACAGATACATTTGGTTTCCAATGTCTGATGAATAACAGCAACTATTAAAATCTGAATCTGTCCATGTATTCTCTAAAAAACTAACAGGATCAATATTAGGAGAGTAAATAAAATTAATGACAACATCCCATGACTTTAGAATAATAAGGAGATACAAAATGTTACTAACTTCAAATCATCATTAAGTAAGCAAATAAATATTCAAATATAGAAGCTGAGAGCCACATCTATGGAAAGAGTCAGCTGGAGACTGTGGAAAACACATGTAAAAGCAGAGACAGAGAATTTAGAGATGGTTAAACACAAATAATATGACTCCCAGAAAGAAAAAGTCCTACCATGAGTTGGAAAGTATTGAGATGATGTCTCAGTTCTGGGGGATGAGAGCTCAGGCTACTGGGAAATCCAAAAGAATGGATCTGTAGTTTGTGGGAACTAAGGAAGTAAGAGCTGATCAAAGTGACGAATAAACATAAAAATAAAGTGATTTAGAATAGTAACTAAATTACAAGGAGCCTGGTGCAGACAGGACTATGTCCCTTCCCCAATGCATATATTGAAGCCCTAATCCTGATGTGGCTAAAGTTGGAGATAGAGCCTTTAAGGAAGCAATTAAGGTTAAATGAGGTCATAAGGGTGGAGCACTAATCCCATGGGAATAACATTCTTATTGGAAGAGGAAGAGAAACCAGATCTCACTTTCTCTCCATGTGCACACAGAGAAAAGGCCATGTGAGGACACAGTGAAAAGGTGTGGCCTGCAAGCTGAGAAGAGAGGCCTCGGCAGAAATCAACCCTGCTGGCACCTTCACCTTCAACATTCAGTCTCTAGAACTTTGAGAAATTCAAGTTCTGTTGTGTAGCCGTCCCGTGTGTGGTGTCTTGTCATACAGCCCAAGCAGACTAATAGAGAGCCCAGAGAGAAAACACACTTGACTAAAATTTTTGATAAACAGCAATGAAAACGGGCATTAAAGCAGCAAAAGAGCAACCAAAGATTAAAAGGAAATAAAAGAAAAAACTGAAACAAACAAAGTTCTGGATAAAGACAGCAGACTGCAAAATAATGTAAGAAATAAAAATTAAAAATGACTGTAGCATCTAGAGAGAATAATGAAATAAATCTAAAATTGAAAACCATAATCTAGAAAAATTGTCCATAAATAAAAAATTCCTAATCCACATTTTCAAAATGACCACCCTGAACCTGAGAAAACTGACCTGAAACAATTCTCTTAAATACATACCTTAATAAAGCCACTAGATCTTTAAAAAGAAGAAAAAGCCCTCTGGACAAGAATGAGGATGTTGGACAAAAAGATCAAGTCTCAACAAACAAACAAATGTAGGTTTGGCAACAGATTTTGTCACCAGTATACAAAGCAAAAATAAATGGGGCAACATTTTCAAGAAAAGGAAGTGTATCACGGACTGTTACCCATCATGTATTACCCTTTGAGGAGCAAGGCTCTGAGAGGATGTAAACCAATTTAGATATTCAGAAACACAGGTAACACTGTTATCATGAAACCTTACAGAAAGGGAGAAACTTCAAGCAACCAAGACTTGACAGGAAAAGCTGGCAGAAGAACTGAGCAGTGAGTACATTGAATTGTAGATCTGAAACCAATGTTATGTGCTCTGGTGATGTGGAAATAATGTAACAAGCTACAGGAAACAGGAAAGAAAAAGCAGGAAGTACAAATAAGCTCAGAAATAGCCATAAAACTAATCAGGGTCTAAGGACGTCACTATAAGCCAAAAAGTCAATTAGAAGATTAAGGGAAAAAAGGACAACTAAGGCTATTATATCAATATAGAAGTAATACTAGAACAAAAGCATCAGAATTTCCTAATTACAGCCATCCAAAAAGAACAAAGAAAAAAGACCAAATAGAAAAACTTAGTAAATGTGATACTCATTGAATGTAACAATAGGACAAAACTGAAACCTAACATACAAGTCATGTCAATAAATATGACTAGGCTTAACCCACTAATTAAATTCGCTTTTGATTTTCAAACTGAGTCATGGACAAAGCATAAATCTCTGCTGTAAAGGGAAAACATACTTAAGCAAAATGGTACAAAAGGGCTAAAAACAATGAGATGAACAGTATGATTCCAGACAAAATGAAACAAGAAGGAAGCAGAGGGGCAATCTTTTCATTGGAAGGACAAGAAACACTTACAATGCTAAAATCTATAAATTTGAATGGAGAAATAACAGACCAAACAACCTTCATAAAGCAGAACTCAGAGAAGTAAGGTAAAATAGAAACACACTAATAAGATAAGTATTTCAAGACAAATCAAGGCAAAACATTAGGGGCACCACACAGAAATATAATAACAAGTATTATGAATCCATATCTAATTTTATAATATCAAAACCTGTAATAGAAAATGTACTTACATCTCTAGGGTACATGGAACATTTGCAAAAACTGATCCATATAACACACACAGGTAATAATGCAGTAAAACTAGCAATTAATGGTGAAGAATGAGCTTCCATCTGGACCTGAAAAACAAACAACTCTCTAGCAAACTGCTCTTTGCTGAGAGGAAAAACACAAGCCAGAGCTGAAGAAGCTCCAAAACAAAAACTAATAAAAATATTACTTATGAGGATGTATGGGATATGTGTACTGGTCAGAAGAAATTCCATAGCATGAGGTGTTTATATCAAGGAAAAAAGAAAGAATGAAAGCAAGTGAATTTTTGACTCAAAAACAAACAAACAAACAAACAAACAAACAAACAACCTAGAAAAAGACAATAAGAATGCAAAAGAAAGTAGACAGGACAAAGAAGAAAATAAATTAAAAATAGTAAAAACATTTTCTTCATGTTAAAAGTCCAGTAATTTTATTAAGATATGTCTTAGGACTCTTCCCAGGTATGTTTCCTCAGATTCCTGGTGGTCCCTTTGAACATGTGAACACCTTTTATTTCTGCAGTTTCCTTAGATTAGAAGTCAATGAAACAGAAACAGAAAAGCAGAACAGGTAAGTCAAAAGGCTGGTTCTTTGAAAAAAATCACAAAAAAGACAAATCACTAGCGAAACTTATCTGCAGAACAAGAGGGAGAAATCTCAACTACACAAAATAAGAAATGACAAGGAAGAAGCAATCATGGATACAATGCATGAAAAGATCTTTAAAGATTTTTTTTCAACTTGATGCAAATGCATTTGAAAGAGAAGCAAATAATTTCCTAGGAAATACAACTTATCAAAATTTATTCTCGTAGAGACAGAAAATATAAACAGAAAAACTCTCACAGGAGAAAAAGAAAATATCAAGCTTGCCTGAGCAGTAAAATGAGCACCTCTAATCTTTCATCTAGGCTCACAGAATTTTAAAACTTTGCCACATATGCTTTGTCTTTTCTGTATAAATTCTTCTCGACCGTTAACAATTTTCATCCATTACAAACATCATAACCCATTACTCCAAATATGTCAGCATTGTATCTCCTAAGAGTAAAGGCATGATCACACTGAAGAAAACTGTACCCTGATAATATACTGCCCACTGTACAATCCATTCAAAAAAAGCAGTAGCTCTGAAAATATCAGAGTGTTTTTCAGCTACATAATTCCCCTCCTTTTACTGGAAGATCCTCCAAAATTAGAGGTATAGCTATCATGAAAGTGGGTTTAATCAAAATTGTTTTCTTTAAAAAATGTCCATATACATTTTAGAGTTTACTGATATATTGTTCTTTTTTTACTCTGCATTTCCAAAAATTCATCCACACTGTTGCATATGACTATGTAATATACCATAATTTACATATTGATTCTATTTGATGGATAGTCTGGTTGATTCTAGTTTTTCTGTTATTACGAACAATACAGAGACAGACATTCTTCTCTACACCCCTGCTGAGTATCTGGAAGTGTCCCTAAAGCAGTGCTACTGAAAAGTGGGGTTGGCAAATTGCTGCCAGTCAACATAATGCAACAAGTAGATGACACGATAAATACAAAGATTGAGAGCAACCATTTAGAAACTTTCATAGCAATCACAAAAAAGCTTCAGTGAAGTAAAGCTGATGAATCGACTGATTACGGCTCAACTATATAATCTGATAAGCTCTGACATAATAATATACATGAATGGATTTATTTCTGGGGTCTCTACTCTGATCTACTCCTCCATGTGTCTTTCCTAACGCTAAAAACCACACTGTCTTATTTACCATAATTATAGTAAGTCTTGAAACCAGGCAGTGTTATCCCTACAACTTAGCTTTTATTTTGAAAGATTTTAGTTTTACTAGCTCTTTCCATTTATGTATAAAGTATAGAATCAGATAGGCAATTACTCTATGAAAGTATGCTGGGAATTAAATTGAGATTGTTCTGAGTCTATACATGTTTTAAGAAGAAAAACATGTTAAGTCTATTGGGCACTTTGATACATCAAATTTATCATGTATACATGAACAGGACATGAGAGTATCTCTCTCCATTTATTTAGGTATTGCCTCTACCACTCCTGCAAGTTTCTCAGTCACCCAAGGAAGCTGTTGCCAGCCAGGAGGAAGGTCCCATATTTTGGAGTTGAAAGGTTCCTCATAAGATGTTTACTTTTACCTCGACAAATGCAATGGAGGTAGCCAAATTGAGGAAAGCATTAGACCAGCCTCTTACCTAACCACTCAGTCCAGTCCCCAGGCTCACATCCACTCCTAAGAAGGCAGAGACAGCCACTGAGCAGAGTGGAATCCCGAGTTCAAACCTGGATCCAGCTGTAGTGTCTCCATCTCCAGTAACACCTACTTCCAAAGTGACAGCTGCCAGCACACCCTAAGGAAAGGCATAACTTGTGTTCAAGTCAGATCCAGCTATCCCACCAAATCCACTGGGTACACGATGAGCGTATGGGGATGCTTCCACATAAGGAAGCCCCTTCAAGACAGCAATAGTAACTGTTTCACTTATCTCCTAGAGAGAGAAAATTAAGCAAAATGAGAAGACAGAAGAATATGTCGCAAATGAAAGAGCAAGAGGAAACCCCTAAAAAATAACTGTGGGCAGAAGACTTGAATAGACATGTTTCCAAAGAAAACATATGTATGGCCATCATCAGACAAATGAGATATGACCTCATGCCTATCAGAATGGGTATTATCAAAGAGAATAAATATTAAATGTTGGAGAGTATGTGGAGAAAATGGAACTCTCATATACTGTTGGTAGGAATGTAAACTGGTGCAGCTAATGTGGAAGATAGTATAGAAGATTCTCAAAAAATTTGAAAATATGACCCAGCAATTCCACTCCTGGGTATATATCCAAAAAAAAAAAATTAAAACACTAATGCAAAGAATATATGTACTCGATGATCTTAGCAGCATTATTTACAATAGCCAAGATATGGAAGCAATCTAAGTGTCCATTAACAGATGAATGGATAAAGAAAAAGTGGTATATATATACATAAAGGAATACTACTCGCATATTAAAAATAATGAAATTTTGCTATCTGTAATAATATGGATGGTCTTCGAGGGTATTATACTAAGTGAAATAAGTCAGATAGAAAAAGACAAATACTGTATGATACCACTTATTTGTAGAATAAATTAAAAAAAATCTAGTGAATATAAGAAAAAAGAAACACACACAGATATAGAGAACAAACAGTTACCAGTAGGATAAGGAAGGGGGAGGGGCATTACAGAGGTAGGGAATATTAAGAGGTATAAACTACTATGAATAAAATAGATATAGAATATAAAATATATATAGAGAGAGAATATTACTCAGCAATAAAAGAAAGAATGTCTGCTATTGATAACAATACGGATGGACCTTGAAGGCATTATGATAAATGTGATGTCAGACACAAAATATTGTATGATTTCACTTATATGTGGAATCTAGATAAAAACATAACAAACAAACAAAAAACTCACCAAACTCATAAGAAAGAGATCAGATTAGTGGATGGTGGGACTTCTCAGTCTCTGTGTAGCACAAAGCAATTCCTCGTCACATGTCATACATGTGTAGCATGTGGCACACACGCATGCCCATGTACATATATGTCACGTGGCCGACATACACATGCATGTATGTATATATCACATGGTGTGTGTGTGTGCGCGCACGCGTGTGTTCCCTACTGGTTCTGTTTCTCGGGAAGACGGGACTCACACAGTTGCCTTAGGTCTTCAACTGCTTGGGTTGCTACAAGGAAACCCCGCAGGAGGGAGGCTCACACAGTCGACCGCTATTTTCTCACACTTCCGGAAGCTGGAAGTCTGAGGCCAGGGCACCGGCGCGGTGGGCTTCTGGTGAGGAATCCCTCCTTGGTTTGCAGAAAGCCACCTTCTCATGGTGTCCCCACGTGCAGGAGAGAGAAATCTGGTCTCTCTCTTCTTTGAAGGGCACCGTTCCCATCATGGAGGCCCCACCCTCACGACCTCGTGTAACTCTGATCACCCCCCGAAGACCCCCATCTCGCAAACCATCGCATCGGGGGGAAGGGTTTCAGAATAAGAATTCTGGGGGAAATAGGAACATTCAGTCCATAATGTGAGTGATATTTTCCTTCTAAACCCATCTTCATTTATTCACTCATTTCTTATTTTGCTATAACACAAACTGCATCCCCCCCCAGCACCTTCCCGACGCAGGGGATGTCCCGCAGCTGCCGTCCCCACAGACACTCCACTGCTCGCTCCTGCTTCGCGCAACTGGAGTCGTGCAGCAGTCTTCTCTGTCTGAATTCTTTTGTTCAACGTTATGTTCAAAAGAGCCAACCTTTTTCTTTAACAGAGCAGTTCTTTTCTCCCTTTTGCTGTGGCGTTCCGCGGCATGAATACCCCGTGATTACTCATCCCCCTCCTATTGATGGACACTGGACTTGCTTTCAGTTTTCGGCTTTTGGAAAAAAGGTGCCATGAATACACCTCTCTATGCATTTTGGTGGGCATGTGACCTCATTGCTTTGGTGGTGACTTTAGGAGGGGAACTGTGGGGTCAGAGGGTAGAATTATATTTAGCTTTAGAAGAGATTTCCAAACCTTTTTTGTAAAAGCAGTCATTTGGCATCTTAGAAAAATCGGCTTTACATTTTAGAGCTGGTTTAGATTTACAGTAAAATTAAGAAGCGTGTTCAGGGCGTTCCCACACACCCGGCACCCAGTCTCCCCCAGCCGTCAGCAGCTCACATCAGCGTGGAGCGTTTATCACGATTACTGACCCGGCATTGATACCAGTCTCATTAGTGAAGTCCACACTTGACTCCAGTTTCCTTTGGTTTTCCCCCGTGTCTTTTTTTCTGTTCCAGGATCCCCTCTGGGATACAACGTCACACGCGGCTGTCATGTCTCCTCAGGCCCCTCTGGGCTGTGGCAGCCTTGGTTTAACCATCTTTTCTTGTTTAATGTTACTTTAAAAAATTGAGATCCCTGTAGATTTGCAGGCAGTCGCAACAACACGGAGGGCTCCTCTGTGCTTTACACCCGGTTTCCTCCCATGGCAACATTTTGTGAAACAAGAGCGGGGTACCAGGACGAGGACGCAGACACCGATACCGCCCCCCACCCCGACCTTCCTTGGATGTCCCGTTTTACTTGCACTCATTTGTGTGTGTGTGTAATTCTGTGCAACTTCATCACCTGTGTTGGTGCCTGGCCACTGCCACGGCCAGGAATGAACGTTCTTAGCGTCACAAGGATACACAAAGGTTGCCTTTTTATAGCCACACCCACCTGCCCCCTCCTTCATCCTGCATCCCTGGCAACTACTGACCTGCCCTCCATTTCCAAATTTTGTCATTTCAAAAATGTTGTATAAATGGAGTGACACAGTATGTAAACTTTTGAGATTGCTTATTTTTCACTCAGCATAATTTTCCAGAGATTCTTCCCAGCCATTTCCTGTTTCACTGGTTCCTTCCTCTTTTACTGCTGAGTAGAATTCCCCAGGACGGATGGGGCCGTTTGTTTGATTGTTCATCTCGGGAAGAACATCTGGGCCGATTCTTGTTTGAGGCCATCACAAATAGAGCTGCTGCGAACACTTACGTACAGGTTTTTGCACGAACATACATTTTCATTTCTCTGAGATGAGTGACCAGGAGCGCAAGTGCTGAGTCGTACAGCAGTGGCGTTTTAGTTTTTAAGAAACTGCCAAACTGCCTTTCAGAACAGCTGTGCCCCGACACTTGCACCAGCAGTGTCGGGTTTCTTCCCATCCTCGCCAGCGTTTGGCGTTGTCACTATTTCTAGTCTGAGTCGTCCTGATCGGTGTACATGAGCCGTGTGGTCTTGCGTTAATTACCAAACATGTTGGAGACCCACTTCCTCCTCGTGAGCCAGCGGATGGGGCGCTGTGAATTCTAAACAAGCAAACACGTGTCAGGAACTTAGAACAATGGCTGGTATGTTGTCAGTGCTTGAAACACTTTCATTATTGTTATTATTAGATTGAACCAGGTGAAATTGACAACACATTTTTGACCTACAAAAGCAGCAATTGTATGTGATTCACCTAATACTGTTATTTTTGCTAGGGAGCAAAGGTGCAGGGTCATGTTCACTCCAAGGGGACCTGGCCACCCTCCGTCCAGCCCCCTGGGGTGGGGCGGGGTTGGGACCCCACCCAGCTGTCCGTGGGTGCCCATCACGGCCCACAGAGGGGGCTCAGCGAGGAAGAATGTCAAGGAGCATCGTTCATGCAGGGCTCCGCTGCTTCCAGAACTCACTCTCCCCCACCGTGTCAGTGACAAATGGAAACAACCTCCTAAGGGAGGCACAATACAGTCTGCATTTGACAGGAGGGGAGGCTGAGGCTCAGGGAAGGTCCCTGGGTGAGTGGGGACAGAGTCCCTTGTGGGGGCCCCTCGGCGGGATGGCAGCCACATTTCTCCCTCCAGCTTCCGCCGCGAGGCCTCCAGGAAGCAGCAGAGGGCAACTGCTGTGGGAGCAAGCACCTCGGAAGACAGGAGAGCGTCTGGGGGATCTCCCCTCCTTCCAGGTGGGAGCAGCCAGGATGAGGGCCAGCTCATCTGTCTGGACCTTGGGGTCCACCCCTCTCCACGGCCTCCCTGCTGGCCTCTGGGGAACCAGGATGGGACCTGCTTTTGGAAGCCATTCAGGAGTGGGGCTTAATGCCCTCTGATTGTCATGCCAATTGCCAGGCTTTGCTGATTACCATACTTGCATGTTAATCCTGCCCGGGGCAGAGGTGGGCAGGAGGCTGGTTTGGGAGCCTTGGAAAGGGATGGAAAAGGAACTTGTTTTGTCTGACTCTGTCAAAGCAAAGGAACGGGGCAGAGGAGAGGCTGGGCCCTGCTGGGTGGGAGGGGCCGGTTGTCTGTGGGAGCCCCAGGAAGATGGGGCACAGGCTGTACCTGGTGGGCTCTGAGAGGGGAGGGTGTCCAGGGGGTGGTGACTGACATACACAGGGCCCACAGGGGTGGGGGGCCGCCATTAGTTCTTTTTTTTTTCCTTTTTTTGGAGGAGGAGGTAATTAGGTATGTGTGTATGTATGTATGTATTTTAATGGAGGTACTGGGATTGAACCCAGGACCTCATGCATGCTAAGCACACACTCTACCACTGAGCTACATTCTACCCCTGCCCCACCCCACCACCAGTCAGGTCTTGAGAGGGTTAAATGAGAGTGTTTGGAACACCTCGTGCAGTTGTCAGCTGCCATTGGCCTGGGTGAGCTCAGGTCAGGTGAGGGAGAGAAATGAGGCATGATGGGTGGATCCCACAGCGAGTCCCTGCGGGATGGGGCAGGGGCTGCTGGCTGGGCATCCAGACATAGCCCTGGGGGACTGCCATGGGGCAGCCTGAGCTGGCCTCCTAGACTCAGGAGGGTGAGGGGTTCTAATGCTCGCTTGGCAGGTGGAGCCCCTGAGCCCCTGGGGAGGGGTCACACCTGCAGTCGGTCACAGAGCAGGTGGGTGTGAGAACCCAGGCTTCAACCCAGGGCGGCTTCCCAGCTCTACCGAAGTGAAGATTCTGGTTGGCCTGAGACAGCACCCCTTCCCTCTCAGGGGGTCCTGGCCCCATGGTTTCTCCCTGGGGAGGCTTCTGTGGTGGGGGCCACCTTGGCTTGGGGGCTGTGGAATAAGCAAACGAAAATCCTGGGGCTTCCTATTCTGGGGCCCTTGGATGTGAACTATTGTGCTGCATGGGCGGGGCTGAAGGAAACCGTGATGGGGGAAGGGGGCAGTGCTGAGCCCACCATCCTGGGCCACCAGTGCCTCTGTCCCCTGCTGATCTGATTCCTTCTACCCCCAGGTTGTCGACTCTCCTGGCAGCAGAGGCAGGTGGGAGGTGACACCCTCCTCCCTGGAGGCACAGGGGGCACACAGCACCCCCTCCTCCACCGTCTGCCAGCTCAGCATCCTACCCTGACCCCTCGATTAGTATCCTGGCGCCGCTTAAATGACAGACATTTACTGTCTCACAATCTGGGGGCCAGAGTCCCAGGTCGAGGTGTCAGCAGGCAGGGCGGTTCCTTCCCGGCTCTTCCCTGCTTCCGGGGGCCTCAGGTGTTCCTTGGCTGTCAGCGGGCAGCTCCTGCCGTGTCTTCACATGGTTTTCACTGTGTCTGCTCTCACTGGGGCCCACCCTAATGACCTCATCTTAACTTGATCGTCTGCAAAGACCCTGTTTCCAAATAGAGTCTGTTCACAGGCACTGGGGGTGAGGACTGCAACGGCTTCTGCGGGGGCCCAAACCAAGCACGACACCCTCCTTTGTGCCCCTGACCCTGAGCGCCTCTGCTGGCTGGAAGCTTCCTCCCAGTCTGTTTGCAAAGCCCCCTCGCCTGGGCTCGCCTTCCTCTCCCACAGCCCCTTCTCTGCCCCTCTCCACAGTGTGTGTTCCAGGGCTGTGTCCTGGCCACTTCCGTTCCTGGGCCATCCTGGGCTCTCCATGCCTCCCGGCGTCTCTCCATGGTGACTCTCTAATCCGGCATGTGGCCCGGACCCTCCCATGACCCACACCCATCACCCGGCCCTGGCGTCCCCCTACGAGGCCCATGGGCCCCACAGCACATCCCAGTAGGAGCTTGTCACCTTCCCTGGTGGTGTCATTTCAGCCACCCAAGTGGGACATCTGGGCATTGCCATCGACCTTTCTGTCCCTCCCCCCTCTCCCCCCGAGTCCTCCTCCTCAGCAGCCCCTTGGACCCGTCCCTGCTCAGGCCTCTCTGTCTTCCCAGACCCCTGCCTCTGCTTCCTGCTGGGTCTGCAGCTTCTGTCCTCTTTCCCACGTCAGCAGCACGGCCAGGGCCTGGGTCTGCTCAGACGGTGCTGGTGATGGGGCCACAGGCAGGAGGAGGGCAGGGGTCCTGCTGCCACTGGTTGGAAGGTCTCATTTTTCCAAATCTTGCTTTTAAAAACTGTTTTCCACCTTCTGATCCTCTTAAGGTTGCCACCAAGAAGTCCAATACTTGAAAATGTTTTGTGCCCCTAAAAGGGCAAGAGACATTTTAATGGGGCTTGACAAATGTTTGTTGAATGGGACTAGGAGACGGGGAGGGAGGGAAGGAAACCCCAGGGTGACCAGCGGGGTGAGGAAGAGCCCTGCAGCCCAGTGTCTCGGGAGAGCTGGCAGCGAGGCCAGGCGGGTGGGCGCAGGGCACAGCCGTCGTGGGGGTGGCGGGAGCCAGTCCTATGACACTTGGTCCCTTTGCCGGGCACGAGGACCAGCCCCTCTGCCCCAGGACGCTCGGCTGCCCGTCTTAAAGGCACCTACAGGAACCAGGCCCCTGGGGTTTTGAGTTTGGGGCTTCAGATGCCCCGAGAAGGTTTCCAGAAATCAGGATTAAAAAAAGGTCCAAAAGAGCGAGTCAGCCTCGGGGTCGGAGAGCAGAGCCTGTCTGAGAAACTTCCTGAGGCAGCGTGACACGGGCTGTCGGCGGCGGGGAGAGGGGCACGTCTCATTCTGACATTCCATTTTAACAATAATCAAAGTAGTCTAATTAAAGTCTCCATGCTCCCTTTGAAATACTAGCAATTATAAAGATGAATAATTGCATAATAAATATTAATTTGCATCATGGTAATGAGGCCCAGAAGCCTCCTGCTGTTAAGTAAGAATTTAGCTCATTCTCTCCTGGTGGGGGGGGTGTCTCCCAGCCCGAGAGGGACAGGCAGGGGTGGGGAGGCCCACCCTGCCCTGTGGTCCTCTCACCCAATGGGCCCAGTGAAGTGTTCCGTGCTTCCCTCTTCCAGGCTCCAGTTTTCCCAAACTGACAATGACCGATGGTCAACTCCAGCCGCCCACGAGGTGACCGGAAGTTTTTGAGATTGTTATACTATGTTTAAGGCCCTGATAAAAGAACTTTTGTTCTTTCCACCTATTGAGATATGGGCAAGACATTGGGGCTTATCTGTGAGTTAACCTGAATTTTATGCCAACTAAAACAGCCTGTGTGTGGCCTATCAAACATACACTGTCCATCTGCTTCAATTATTAAAGTAATTAATTATAAAAAGGGCACATAAAGAAGGTCTGTGTTCAATGTAAAGAGCAAAGGCCCTTCTTCCTAGGACACCAAGCTGGCCCTCCTTTGAGGATGACTCCCTTTTCTGCCAAGGTCATCCTGACTCCCTGTGCACGTGCTAGTCTGTTTTTTTAAAACTTGAAGGAATGTATCCCTGACTTATTAGTGTTCTTTGCTCTGACCTGACACAAAACTGCGCTGAAGGCCCTGCTGCTCTGGAGCAGCGCCTCGGAGCCACCTGGGGAGCGGGCTTCCAGGCTAGTCCTCAGTTCGGCTTAAGTAAAACTCGTCTCTATTACTGGTTGTTTATTGGTTATTTTTGTCAACACCCTGCATCCAGAATCCTCAACAGTCAGCAAAGCTGCCTGAGAATTCCACGGCTGTGAAATCCTCTCCATCTGAGACAGCCCCCTCCCCACCACCCCTCCGTGACTGCCCACCCCCCTTCCCCGCATGCTCACACTGTATCGAGGTCTCTGGTTTGTTGACCTGGCCTCTACACCGGGGCGGGGGCTCTCCGGGGACAGAGACTGAACCATCTTGCTCACGGCTGTACCCCAGGCCCCAGAACTGTGCCCGGTGTTTAGAACACAGCAAGTATTTGTTGAACAAGCCAGGATGTCCCTCTGCCTGTACACAGCACTTTGCAGTTTCCGGAACTGGTCATCTTCCTCCCTTGCAAATCAAAACTGACAACTTGCCTAAAATAAAACTTACCCAAACAACCATGTCAACAAAAAACACCACCCCGTCTACTCCCAATCTCCCAAGCAGGTGAAACAGAGACTTTCATGTAAACTGCTGCTGCTCCTAATATTACCCCTGGCTTTGGATGTGTGTATGCAACCTTTGCCGACGTGATCATCATGGAAGGAAACTGCTGTGTTTCCACCACGAACAGTGAGCCCAGCACGCTTGGCAATCTTGGGTCTTGGTTTTTCCTTTAAGTATCTGTTGTGATTTTTATTTGGTGAGCCATCTTTCCTAAGTCTGGGCTCCCTTGGCCCTGCAAACTTCTTTGGAAGTCCGTGGTTTCTTGGATAGTTTCAGATGTTGGAGGTTCCCCGGAGAAGCCACCAGATTCTGCTCTGGGCGCTGACATGCTGCCCCAGAAGCACGTCTCATACGGCTTCTTGGTGCACAGTTCACCTCCCTCCACTCCTGGGGGTCTCATGCAGCGAGAGAAGTGCAGCAACCCTGGCTCTGTGTGTGTGTGTGTGTGTCTGTGTGTGTGTGTGTCTGTGTGTGTATTTCGGTATCCAGAAGCTGGTTCCCACGGCCTGACAGGCTCTCTGCCGGGTGGCAGGTGACAGGCAATCTGCTTCTCTTCTGATGTTTGTTACTTTTGTTTGTCTGTTTGCTTTGAGGATTCTGTTGTCTTCTGACATCGGTGACACCCGTCACTTGGTTACCAGGTCCCGTGATGGTTGGTTGGGCTGATGGCCAATTGTGAGGGCATGGGAGGACCCCCATGTCTTGTCCCACACCACGTATTGACATACTGTTGGTCTTTTGGCTCATGGACGGAACCTCTTAGGTTGTTTATCTTGTTGCACGTCCCTGTGAGATTAAGTCCCTGCAGAAATAGACACTGGCGAAGGTGGGGGCAGACAGCTGCCTTTCCGGGCTGGGGGCCTCCCCTCTCTGTTCACGAAGCTGCTGCAACCACCGGAGAGGTTTTCTTCTGTGTCACTTCTGACTCACGGCTAAAGCTGTAAAACCAAGCCTGCGAGTTCTCTTTGTACGTGAATGAAATAAAGCACTTTTCTTCCCCTTTTCCCAAAGGGAAGAACCTTAGCCTTCTGCTGTGGTCTGTTTGCAGCAGAATCCCCTTTCTTTCTTTCTTTCAAATTTGTATCTCCTTTATTTATAAAATTTTATGTGAATTTCTAAACTCAATTATTTTGATTGAAGTTTAGTTAATTTATAATGTTGTATTAGTTTCTGGTGTACAGCATAGTGATGCAGTTATATATATATATATATTCTTTTTGATTTTCTTTTTCATTACAGTTTCTTGCAAGACATTGAATGTAGTTCACCGTCCTGTGCAGTAGGACCTTGCTGTTTATTTTATTTTACATACAGTAGCTTGTACCTGTTAACTCCCAGCTCCTGATTTCCCTCTCCCCTACTTCCCTTCGGTGACCATAAGTTTGTTTCCTATGTCTGAGTCTCTTTCTGCTTTGTAAATAAGTTCATTTGTATCTGTTTTTCCCTCCATTTCCACATATAAGCCATCTCATAAGAAGTGCCTTTCTTTATCTTGGCCTGCGTGGTAGCTCCCTCTTTCACAGCTACTGAAGATCAATTGGCAATTAAAATTGATCATTTATAGGCACTTTGGGGCTTTCTAGCACCGGCCGGGCTGGGAAGAGGCCCCTGAGGTCCAAATGAGGGGCAGCTGCTGACACCTTGGTGCCGGCCTTGTTAGACCCCGAGCTGGGAACCCAGCTGCACCGCCTGCCTTGTGACCCACACAGCTGTGAGCTCCTAAGTGTTTTGAGCTAAGTTTGTGGTGACTTGTTAGAAGCAGGAAGCCGGCGCAGGGGAGGTGTTGACCCGTGTGATCTGGCTCTGCTGGCCGCTCGGCCTCACCCCAGAAGCACGTCCCCGCTGGGCCTCTGCGCTCCAGTCCCGCCCGCCTCCTCACAGAGCTCTGCCCGGGGCCCAGCCATCCTGGCGGCCCCCACCACGGCTGGAATCGTCTGATGCCTGTCTTCTCTGCTGGGTGACGAGCTCCGGGGGGCCCATCTGGGCTCCTTGCCAGCGTACCTGGGACGGTCCTTGGCACAAAATAGGCTCTCAGTCGACATCTGTGGGAACAAAAGCCCCTCCTGGGTCAGGACCGCCTCCTTCAGCGTGCCTTATATTTAAAAGGGTGAAAGTTCTACTAAATTCTGACCACCTGGGAGGCAGAAACCGAGGGCAGCTGGAGACTTCTGGGCGAGGACAGGCCAGCCCTGGAGGATGCCCTAGCCCCGGGAGCCATAACTCTTCTTCCCTTCCAGCTCCCTGTCACAGCCGCTTAGTGGTTTATCACCAAAGGCGGGACTCGAGTCTCTAGGGCTTCCGAGCTACAGAGCTGATCATTTCCAAGTAATTAAAACACAGTTTGCAAGTCAGGCCTCCAGGAGCACCCTTGCCTCTGCCAGAGCTTGCAGCCCGGGTCCCTCTCATCCGGAAACGAGCACATAGGGCCGGGGGTCTGCTGCTCTGCTGCTCCACCCGGGGGCCGCAATGTCCTCAGCCATGGCCAACCCCATGGGTCCTGTCTTCTAAATGCACCCCCAATGCAGTGACTGCTCAGCTCCTTCGTTGTCAGAGCCAGTCCACTGAAACACAAGGCAGGCCCTGCCATGTCGGCTTCAACCCTCTCTAGGTGCTTCCCAAGTCCTCACGGTGGCCTGCTGGGGCCTTCATGGCCTGACCCCTGGCACCTGGCCTCCTCTCCCTCCACCCTCCCCTTGCTGGCTCCATCCCAGCCCTGGCTGTCCTCTAGGCAGGCACGGTGTTATCCCAGGGCCCTTGCACCAGCTGTGTTAGGGACATTCATCACATTTTCTCAACAGAGAGTTCTTTTCCTTTCCCTTCCCTTCCCTTTTACTATGTCTTTGATTAGAGCCACAAGGGTTCCTCCCATCTTGGTCTATAACAAATATTTGCCATATGTTGGCTTGTGATGTTTCCTTTGAGTCCCAGCCGGTGGGCACACCAGGGCTGTGTGTCTGGGCGTCCTCTGTCTCCCCCAAGCAGCGCTGGGCTGGCCGTTCCCTACTGGGTCCCCAGTGCTGACGGTAGACTCTGGCAGGCTCTTGAAAGTTTCAGTGGGCATTTCTGAAATACGTGCATAAATGAGTCCACAAAATGGTTTAATACCTCACTTTGTTACCTGCAAACTGAGTTCACCTCTTGGTGGATGTCGAGCCAAAAGACACCTCAAGCCAAAGACAGGAAGAAGGAAGGATTTACTACTTGCAACAAGTGAGGAGAAAACCTAAACTCAGAGATGTAAACCAAAGCTGTGTCTCCTCAAGCAGCAAAATGGGGACGGTTTAAGCTAAGGGTACGCGCATATTCATGCAGGAGGCTCGGGTGGTATATGCATATTCATGAGGGGCTTGAGCAGAGGGGAATGCAGCCTAGAACTGGGGCAGAGGTTGCCAGAGCCCAGGCTCCAGCTGACTGACGTCACGAGGGTCCGCAAAGGTCAGCGCCGTCGTCCCTTAGGTTCTGGTTGACCTGATGGTTGGGCGCTTGCGGGGGCTTGGATCCTGCCAAACAGCTCAAGGGTGTGCTCCAGGCTCACCTTTACCTTTGAAACAGACCTGGGGGGGGCTTGACAACTGATTTATTGCCTCTGATATGGTGAGGTTACCTCCCTGACCTGGTCAGAGCTGCTCTTATGTTCTTTGTTCCTTTAAAATCATTAACTGCCGAGGCCTGCTCTTCTGCAGGTGCAGGCCCTGTGGTCAGGCCTGGATCACAGACAGCTTAGGCCGAAAATGGCTTCTCTTACGTCAAGAAAGCCAGGCCTGGTTCTCTTCCTCCAGGGACCCCCTACCCTGTCTTCTTACAACCTCAATACCAGCCTGGCAGGATTGACAAAACCCCTATTTATTTGCTACCGTTTGAGGGTGGATGGGGGCCAGGTGCCGTCCAGCCCCTGTGCCCACGGCCTTCATCACACCCCTCCTCCACAGCCCTGTGCACTGTGACGTATTACCCCATTTCACAGCTGAGGAGGCTGAAGGGGACCAGGTAAGGCTGGGGGTGAGTGTCCTTTGCAGGATAGAAATTTCTCCCTGTTTCTCCGTCTTGGTGGTTGGTTATTACCCCTCGACCCAGGATCTGGAAGGTTCCATTGGAAGGAGCCCCAGGGGGCCTAGCGTCTGCCCTCTACCTGTTCTGTCCACTGCAGCCTTGATTCCACTCTGGGGTCATGTTCTCTTCCCCCCATCCCCCACATGGCTGTGACCTCCTTGATAGGGGCGGGGGTCCGGGTCACCACTTAGCCCCAGGACACTTTTGGGAAATATTTGCTGTGGAGACAGAGGTGTGAGGGTGGATTATGTCTGAGTTTAAACCATGCTTGGGAAACAGGGCGAGTTCTGGTCCCAGGGGAAGGTTCAGGCCAGCACAGCTGCGGCCCCCAGGCATGCTCTGTGGGAGGGGTGGGTAGAGAGACCCCTCCCCTGACAGGGCGGGAAGGGCCTGGGAGCAAGCGCACCGCTGGGCCATGCTTGTCTTGAAGATGAGACAGGAGCAGCTGCTCCAGTGGGCTGTGGATATTTACCCGCTAAACTCAGAGCACCCGTCACCATGGCAACCACCCAATCACAGGAACAATCCCCCACATCTGCCCAGCACCTGGTGTTTCACATTGCGCTGTCTCAGGCGTTGACTCATCCTGTTTTCTCAACGTCTTGATAGTTGATTCTGCAATTCTCCCATCCTGCAGGTGGGGAAACCCAAGCTGGGAGAGGGGAGGGGACTCAGCCAGTCTCTCATGCCAATGAGTGGTCGCTGTTGGACTGAAGGCAGACACCGTCCTCCGGGTGTGGGGCTGGGGCTGGGTGCCCTCCCCTGGGGTCTGACGGTGGGGAAGGCTCCCAAGGTCACAGGCCAAATGCGGCCCAGGGTCCACCTGATTAACCTCTGTAATTCCTGCTGAGTGGTGGCAGCACAGCAAAGGGGAGAGGGCGAGTCTGCCGCTTCCTTGTAGCAAGTCTGACCCCGGTGTGCCTCCCAGCCAGTTACTGACTGGCCTCGGGCTCCGTGCCCTCACCCGGGATGGGGGTCATGATGCGGGTCGTGGTGCGGGTCGTGATGCGGGCACTGAGTCCACATCTCAGCTGGCGACTGTTGGCTTGCGCCATTAGTGTTAATATGTCACCAGACTTGTCCTACGGGGCTGGCCTGGATTGGAGTGAACGGGACAATTTGTTCTGGGGGCCAGCAACCCTGGCCATTAGTGAGCTGGGCTGTGCAGGTTGGAATGGCCACGCCTTCTCCCTTGATCCTTTAGGTGAATTCTTTCCAGGATCTCCAGGTCTCTGCTCCGAATTAAGCCCTCAGCTGTCTCCCCATCAGACCTCCTAATGGGCCCAGGTTCAGCTGGGTCCCTGCCACACACTGTCCTTTCTGTGATCACGTTAGAAAATAAATGCAATTTTTTTTAATTGAAGTTTAGTCAGTTTACAATATTGTGTCAATTTCTGGTGTACACAATCATATTTCAGCCATACACATATATACATACATTCATTTTCATATTTTTCATTATAGCTTACTACAAGGTATTGAATATAGTTCCCTGTGCTCTACAGTACAAACTTGTTTTTTATTTTTTATCTATTTTATATATAGTAGTTAGTATCTGCAAATCTCGAACTCCCAATTTATCTCCTCCCTACTTCTTCTGGGAACCATAAGTTTGTTCTCTATGTCTGCGAGTCTGTTTCTGTTTTGTAAATAAGTTCATTTGTCTTTTCTTTTTTGTTTTTAGATTCCACATACAAGTGATATCGTAAGCCAGAAAGAGAAAGAGTGTGTTTTAAAGCCACAGAGTGCTGCTTCCGTGGGTGAAATGGACGAGACTCTGGATGGTGGCTGGGAGCTGCCGTCACCAGCCGGGAGCGCCGCTGCTCTCCCGGACACCCCACCCCGAGCCCCCCTGCACGCCTGCCCCCCACCCTCCACTTCTGGGGGGAGAGATTGCCGGTGCACTCAGGCAGGACACGCACCGACCTGGCCGTGCCAGCCCGCGCTGTCAGGACAAGCGGAGCCTCATCTCGGCTAACTGCCGGCTTTATAAACGTCAGGTCGGCTGTTAAATGACCGGGAAAGGAGCTGGTCCATCAGGCACAGGGCAGAGTTACGGCAGCAGATAAACACAAACAGCCGCCCTGACTGCTCCCTCCGACCAAGCGCTGTGACATTTGCGTCATAATTTGGTGGTCCCCTAGGAGAAGCCGCCAGCATTCGCGCCGGATGACAACTGGGGGAGAAGGTCTCAGTAACAGCACAGGTGGGCCACGTGGCCCGGGCTCCGTCTGACGGGCAGAGGGTGGGCCTGGGGTGGCTCTCATTGTCACTCAGCAGACTCTGTAGTTTCTTTGTCACTCATTCATTCGTTCATTCACTAATTCAGCCCCCATTTCAGGTCATCGTCCTCCCCTCCTCCCTGAATCCTCGGCTTTGAGTCGCAAAACGCCAGTACGTACAGCTCACTGCCCTCGCTGGTCACTGCCGCTGCCCCCCTCATCTCTCTGACTTCTGATGTCCCCTCTTCTCTCTTGACACCGCTGCCCAGCCTCCCAGGTTCCCCTGAAATCCCACCCAGCCTCCCAGTTTCCCCTGAACGCGTCTTTCTAGCTGGGACCTCTCCTTGGAATCCTAAACTCTGACACCCACCTGCCCACACAGGCATTCCTGCGGCCCCCCAAAATGGCTCCCTCTTTCCAGCGGCTCAGATCCAAAGTCTCCAAAGTCCTGGGGTCACCCCAACTTCTCTCTTTCCCTAACACCCACAGTCCATCCACCTGCAATTCCCAATGGCTCCATCTTCAAAATGCGCTAGAATCGGGCCGTAGCTCCCCGCCTCCACAGTCATCACCTGGTCCAGGCTGTCCTCATCCCTTGCATTGTTGCAATCGCCCCAAACAGGTCTTCCTGCTCCCGCCCCTGTCCCCGTGCCCTGCCCCCACCCCATGGCCTCAGCCGGCTCCCTTGACAAGAGGCGTGGGGTTGGTTAAAGTAAAAGTAGATACACACTCCGCAGACAAGAGTGCGGGCCTTTTCAAAAGGCAAGAGAAGAGGCAGAGGGGAGAGAGGGCGCACACGTGCGTGCCCTGGGATGTGGGGCTGTTAGTTTTTATGGGCTCAGTAACTTCCTCTGCTCACAAGTGGGAGGGTTATTCCAACAACTTTGGGGAGGGGGCTGGGGTTCCCAGGAGCTGGGCCACTGCCCACGTTTGGACCTTTCGTGGTCAGCCTCAGAACTGCAGTGGCACCTGTGGGAGAGCCATTGACCATGTTAATATATCACAGTGAGCGTGTGATGAAGCTCAAGGTCTCCTGGAAGTTAAATCTCCCATTTTGGGCCTCAGGGCCGGTTGGGAGTGGAATCGCCACCATCTTGGTGTTAATTGCTGTGTCGTTCCTTGAGTGGCTGTGCCCTGCCCCCTTCCTTCCTGTCTCACTTTGGCGCTTCAGAGATCACAAGTGGTGAACGTGAATGTTCCGGAACTGTCAGAAGGCCAGGGTGGCTGGGAGAGAGAGGAGAGGCGTGAGCAGAAGCTGGCAGGGTTAGAGGGCCACGGAGGACTAGAGCCCAATTTAAGGCTGTAGGTCTTGAACCAAAGGCGTTTGGAAGCAGCTGCCTGCGTGTTATCCTTGGAGGGGCGACGTGATGGGGTTTGTGGTTGGAAGGACTGACAATGGGGGAGGGGATGTGGGGGGCCTCACTGCTCCCCACTCCCCTGCTGTTTGCACAGAAGGCTGGGAAGCGCCCTTCCCCTCCCCTGAGCTTGACCACAAAGCCCCTCCAGCTTTCTCAGAAGTTCCTCCAGAACCTACCCACCCCCACCCCCACGGCAGCCCCTGCCCCGGCCTCTCAGATCCTGGGCCTTGTCGCAGCTGCGTCCTTCTCGCTCCTCCTCCCTGTGCTCCCAGCACCAAGGTCGCTGCACCACTCAAACCCTCACGGGCTCCCCACAGGGACTGGGATGGGGGGCAGAACTCTGTTCCCTGAGCAACAGGGACAGCTCCAGGCACCCAGCTAGGGGGCACCTGGAACGGACACCCTGGGTCCCAGGGCCGGGGCTCGCCCTCAACAGGTGGGCACAGTGCCTTCCACCACCCCAACCCCTTGCAGGAATTTGCACCTGAGAATTTTCACACCAAGGAGAGGTCTCAGCCTTGGGCCTCCCATTGGGATTCTGTCTGGTGCCCAGGCTCTCGGAGGCCAGCGAATTTTCCTCCTCCTCCTCCACACCAGAGTCGTGGGTCCCAAGCAGGGTCCAGGCAGTCCGGGGGCTGCACCACCCCCCGTGGGGCATCCTGGAGCTAAGCCAAGGGCCTGGGCTGTTCTGCAGGGGAGCGCCAGCCCCAGGGAGGGACAGTCCCACACCACCAGCCACACCGGCCGCCCTGGCAAAGGCGAACACACCCTTGAGGGAGGAAGTGGTAGGCCAGCTCGGGGTGGCCGTGGGTCTGGCTCCCCTCGGGGGCATAGCAGGTGAAGGCACAGAAACACGTTTCGGGGACCCTCTCGGCGCAGCTGGGGGTTTTGCAAAATGGATGTGAACATGAACTTTCGGAGGAGCGGGAATGAGAGCTGGGAAAGGTTTGCCATCTCGTTGTTTCTTTGAGTGTTTGTGAGACGGGAGGGAAGGGGGCAGGGCACAGCCATGAAAAGAGCGACACAGCAATCAGCACCAGGACGGGGGAGCTTCCAGTAGACCCTGAACTTCACCATACGTTCACTGTGACATGGTAGCTGCTAAATGGCTCTCCCACAGGCGCCAGAAGAGCTTCAAGTCTGACCATAAAAGGTCAAAAAGTGGGTGATGGCCCAGCTCCTGGGAATCCCAGCCCCTTCCCCAAAGTAGTTGGTGTAATCCTCCCATTTGTTAGCGTGTGAAGGTGCCGAGCCTATAAAAAGCTAACAACCTGCGCCTCGTGGCCGCTGTCCCGCAAGTGAGGCGGCCCGTGCTGCCCGCGGACGGGCTAACTGCTTCTACTGCAAACTGCGCACCCGGCCCCCACGCCTCGGGGCCTTTCCCTTGCCTTCAGGGACGGCCCACGCTCTGTCTATGGAGTGTGCATCTCTGGATAAATCTACATTTACTCAGCTGGGGCTCGCTCTTGAATTCTTTCCTGTGCAAAGCCAAGGACCCACACCTGGGACAGGCCACCCTCTCGCCCCACATCTTTTCCTGTATCAGAAGGACTTGGTATCTGGACCGCTGCTTCTCATCGTGCAGGGGGCGGGGAGGCGTCACCTGCAAGACTGTTGGAGTCAGATGAGGTGACCTGGGTGCCTGCGGGGCACAGAGCCAGGGTCCAATGCCTGTGAGTGGAGGTCCTTGATCTGTTACTGTTGTGAAGTTCCGCAGGAGTCTGGTCTCAGGGCGAGATGAAGCGACGAGCGATGGGATGGCTGCTCGGGGTCTGTGCTCGTCGCCTCCCCTTGGCCCGGCCGAGAGGACAGTCCTTGTGTTCCCAGTCAGAAGACAAGCATCCCCCTGACAGCCAGGGCGGCTACAGAATTTGCAGTGTGGGGTGAAAAATGAAAATGTGGGCCCTGCCTCCAGAATTAAGAACTTCAGGTTGGTGACCACAGAGCATGAAACCACGGGGAGGGGGCCCTCCCGAGTGGGTGGCCCTGGGTGACTGCACAGGTCACAGGCCCATGAGGTCTGTCCTGCGGGGTGGGGGGGATCTCAAGGTTTTGATGGAGTGGGGGAGGGGGCAGTGGGACAGCTCAGAGAAGCCAGACTCGTGGTTTTGTGTCACCACGTTTGTGCTGAACAAAAGTCACTCTCCCTTCCTGCCCTATTTTAGGCTTGGCCTAGCATGAATATTTTATTCTTCTCCATCATACCCTGCTGTAGGCGGAGACCTGGGAGCTGGCCAGGCATCCCCAGAGGGACAGTGGAGGAAGAGCAGGCACGGGGGCTGGTGGGGGGGACGGCTCTCCCGCGCAGGAACCTGGCTCTGCGGCCCGCAGGGCGGAGTTGGTCCTGGTGGGGAGACCTTGCTCCCAAGGTTCTGGCCAGCACGAGGGAGCCTTCCCAAGGGGGCCAGGCTGGCTCTGGGGAGCAGGCTCCCTGTGCCCAGAGGTGGGCCAGGCACCGGGTCCTGGGGGGAGTTGGGTAGCCACCACAATCCCTTCCAGGGTGCTTCCTAAACTTGCCCCTGCGACTCTTGGAACCTCATTATGAAAACATGACCCCACAGATACCTGCTGTATGAACCAGCCCTTCTAAGAGGAGGCACTGAGTCAGACATCACCTTGGACGCTACCCCGGGACCTCCTACTAATGCCGCTGGTTAAGGGCCCAGACTCTGGGCGATGGTGTGCGCAGGAGTCTGGCTCCGGCACTTCCGGGGTGTGGTCGGCCCGGGCTGCTCCACCAGACCCTGCCTCAGTTTCCTCATCTGTCAAGTGAAGTCAGTGGTATACTCACCTCAAGGGTTATTGTGAGGACCAAACGAGCTAACGTGTGTAAGTGCCTCACGCGCCTTCATCCTCACAGCTTGTGCCGTCTCCCCTCCTACTGAGGAGTGTGCTTGGCCAAATCACGGCCCCCAAAGATGTCCACGTCCTGATTCCCGGAGCGTGTGAGTAAGCTCTCTTGCATAGTCAGAGGGACCTGGCGGATTTGAGATGTGGAGATCGTCCCGGATTATCCGGCAGGCCCGGCGTCATCACAAGTGTCCTTCTAAGAGGGGCGAGTCGGGGACGGGATGTGAGGACGGAGGCAGAGTCTGGAGGGAGTGAGGCCGGCAGCCAAGGAATGGGGGTGACTCTAGAAGCTGGAAAAGGCCAGGAAACGGACTCTCCCCTGGAGCCTCCAGAAGCAGCTGGCCCTGTCTGCATCTTGACTTGAGTCCTGGGAAACTGACTTCCAACTTCTGACCAGCAGAACTGTCGGAGAATAAATTTGGATGGTTTTAAGCCACTATGCTCGTGGTCCTTTGTTATAGCGGCCACAGGACACTCACCCAGGAGGAAAACCATGGGGTGGAGTGGGGAGCAGTGGTGAGACTCTCCCTCAAAACTTGCCCCCCAAAACCCTCCCCCAGGTCCAGTCCCAGCTCAGGCTCAAATCCGATCTGTCACTGAACTGGATGCATCATCCAGGTCAGACTGCCTCTGGTCTCAGAACCTCGGTTTCCCTCTGAAAATGGGGTACAGTAGCATCATTGCAACGCAGTTGGGGTGCTCCCTGCTCAGTACAGACCCCGATAAATGCCAGGCTCCTCCTCCTGGTCTGAGAAACGCGGGGCTGGATGAGCTGCTGTCCTCTGCCCTAAGCAGGTGGGGTCTCTGCTGGGCTGGGGCACCATGGCCACAGGCTGAGAAGGGGCGCAGCAGCTCCGGGCCCCCTCCCTGGTCCCCCGGCCCTCGGCCCCACCGCCCAGTGCTGGCGCCAGGCTGCTGCCGCTGCGTGGTCTCTGCCCCCATCAGTGGTTCCTCTCCATCTGCCCGCCCAGACACAGCAAGAGAGCTGCCGGCTGCCTGCCAGGTGGGGCTTGTAACACATAATGGGAAAGGGGGGAGGGCGCGTCCTCCACACACCTGGTTCCCCCTCCCTGCCTCGATATTTTTAGCTCTGGACTTGCTGGCAAAAAAAAAAAAAAAAAAAAAGTGGCTCCAGAGAGTTATAGTAACAGTTTGGGGGGCTGTCGCCTGGGGAGGCCTGGGGGCTCAGTGTCTCCGGGGCGAGGAGGCAGGGAGGACCTGGGCCGGGCGCCGCCTGCCCAGTGTGGACTGGGGTCGGGGTTTGTCAGGGACTGCCTGTGGACAGACCCGGCAGGATGTGACAGGGGACAATTTCTATCTACTTCCTCCCCTTCCCTCGCAGCCTTGTCCTCAAGGCAGGTGGGCAGCTGGTGGGCGGACAAGATTGCTGCCCTTGGATTTGGGGGTAACTCCAACCTGTGGGTGGTGGGCTCATTGGCTTCCCTGCAGGATGGGGAGGGAGCTGTGACTACCCAAATCCTTCAGGGACTGGGACACGGTGTCTCAGCGTGGGTGACCTGCCGGAGGCACAGCGGCTGGTCAGTTGGCTGAGGACGGAGTCCGGCCGCCTGCTGGGGTCCCTCCTCGAGCTGCAAGGCCAGGAGGCCTCTCCGGGAGGACACGAGGGGTGACAGCGGCATAACAGAACCCTGGCTGGTGAGGGAGTCCCCCTGACTGCATGAGGCCTCTGCCTAGTTGTCATCTAAGCGGAGGACCCCAGCCAGAGCTATCTGTCATCAGTCCCAAACCTGGGCCTCAGGCCCTTCCCACCCTTAGGCGTTTCCCCCCTCCCTTGGGGACAAAAGCCCCCTGCCTGGGGTCCAGTTCCTACTTTGCCCCTTGCAGCTGCATGGCCTTGTGGGGGAATCATGCTTCTCTCTGAGCCTCAGTTTCCTCATCTGTACTATGGGCACATCATATTCTTTTCCTCCTGGTATTGAAGTGGAACAAGATGAGACGGGCTGGGCCCCTTGTGCCAGCCATCCCTGCCCCTCCTCTGGGCTCACATCTGGTGGGTCCCCACATCCTGGTGATTGTCTGGCACTTTGCCTGGCCTCCCCTCACTCAGATTCTGGCTTCTGAGGAAACTTCCCGCTCCTAGACTGATCCTTGTGGTCTCTTCCTGTCTCTCCACCTGTGCTGACCCGAGTGAGGATCCCCCTGCTTCTAGCCCATGATTTCCCCAAAGCCTCAGACTCTGTGGAAGGTTCTAGGTAACAGGAAATGGGAGTGAGGAGTGAGTCGTTGCCTCCACCATCCCAGGGGGGCATCCCTGACCTTAACACTGGTCCAGGAATTTTCTCTGCTCCAAGGGTCTCACCCTGAGGTCTTGTGTGGTCTTGGTTCCTACCTGATGGTCTGAGATGGTGTTTTCCCCGTTCACCAATTCTGGAGAATATTTCAAAGGACTAACAAATGTACAGGTTTCCACCTTGTAGAATTAATCATGTTAACATTTTGGTATATTTACTTCTAAGTTTCTTTCTTTCCTTCCTTCCTCCCCATCCAAAAAAAACCCACTCTGTTGTTTTCATAAAATGATACATGCTCATTGTACCAGTCAGAATAACCAAGGTTATGCCACAGTAACAAACAGTCCTCAAACATCAGTGACTTTTCAGCCTCTCCTCTGAAGTGATAGCATTCATTTTCTCACATCCCATAGTCTAAAGCACACCTAGGGTCATGGAGACAGGGTGGCGAGAGCCTATAGGTGCCTAAGGGGGAGATTTAGGACATGCAGCCTGCATTACCACCAAAGAGGACAAATAAAACACAAAAAAATGCACCATTGAAGGTATACAAATCTCCCACAGCCGACTGTCCAGAATAGTCACCCTGACTACTAAGTGAACATTATTCCAGACAAATTAAGGAAGAGAGAAATAGACTTTATGAAAATATTATTTCACTACACAAGCTTTTAAATGAAAATATTATCTTTAATTTTTACATACAGGTTAAAATTAAGAAGAAATGGAAAAATAGTTAAACTTCAAGTAAACTATTTTCTTCAGGAAGAAGAAAAAAAAAGAAATTCTGAAAAACTGTGAAAAATTAGAATGATTATAGGAATTTATTTACATACTTGTGCCAATTTCAGGCAAGTTTCCTTACTTCTCTGCTATGGGATCTCCTCTCCCATCTCCCCTCCTTTCAGCTCATGGTTTTTATTGTTATATTATCAGTGTTTGTGACATTTCTCAGTTTATGACATTCACATTCTTTTCTGTAGCTATAATTCCTATATTTGCTTACTTTCTGTTGCGTATTTAAATTGATTGGATGTTCACCAGTACTTTAATTGGCTGGATTTTATTGTAGTTTTTTCCCCCAAAGAAGGGCTCATGGCTGTGTGTTCTCTAAGTTCTTCCTGTCCTTGAATGTATTTGCAGATAGCATTCTGGATGTGAATAATTTTCTTGAGTCACACTTTCTTTCTTTGAAAACCCAGGGCTTCCTGGTCTTATGAAGTGGATGGTTGCTGCAGAAGCTGGAAGCAGGCATCTCTTTCCCTTCTTGTAAACAATATTCTTTTTCATCCTAAATGCTTGAAGATGTCTGTTTCCTTGAAATTCCTAACTTTGTGAAGAAATCCTGGGTGGTGGAGTCTGTGGCGGCATTTCTGAGACATGGCATGCTGTTTTGAATTTTGGATTCAACTATTTCTTTATTTCAAGGACTGTCTCTCAGGGCACATTTATGACAAAATCTGCAGCCCTTATTAGGTCTCTGAATCAGGGCCACCGATTATCCTTGTGTTGTATTATTTTCTACATCCGTACACTTTTCTGACTCTCTTTTATCTCTTTTTCTTTTCCAACCTGTATGGCTGTGATTATCTCAAGGTTTCCCTCTGCATCATTCATTCTGTTTTCATCAATGCCTAGTCTGCCCGTTCATTCATTCACTCACCACATATTTATTGATAACTTATTATTTGCCAGGCATCTTTCCTGGTATTGGGGAAACAACAAGACAGGCAAAAGTCTCCCTCTGGGAAACCGGGCGGGGAGCGAGGTAAATAGATCAAAGGGTATGTGCGAAGTTGCTAAGGGCTGCGAGGGAAATACAGCAGGGATGAGCTTAAAAGGAGGGTGTTCAGGATAGTCTCTGTGAGGAGGGACATTTGAGCCAAATTAAGAAGGAGGTGACGTTCTCTGCTGCTCCTCATTTAGTGCATCCACAAGCATGCATTGTCCTTCATTTCTTTCCTTGTGTCTGAGATCTCCCTTCTATCTCATTCTGTTATCTTAAGATCATCCCTGTGGGTTTTGGTTTTGTGGGATTCATATTCTTGGTCAGCAGTCCTACAGCTTCAGGCCATTTCTGGCCAGTCTCGTTTCTGGTTGGGCTGTCGGTCTGTCTCCTGCCGACATGAGTGCTCTCCCCCACCTGCTTTCCCTCTCTCTCCTGGATGCCCTGCGTTTGCATGGTTGCCATGGCTTCTTTTCATCTCGTCCATGCCTCAGTGACTCTGTCCTGGTCGTCTGTTTGTTCTGGAAACTGACATATTTGCTTCCAGTTTCTTTTTATTTTTCTCATTTGTTTTTCTCTGAAAATCGCATTATAGTGTTTGTGATGACGCACACTGTGGGCGATTTTGGGGTCCCCCTGTGACTGGCTCCCTTCCCTCTTGAGGCCAGGCTCTTTCTCCTCTGGCTCTGGTCCATGACGGGTGTCTGCCTGGGGCATAGCAGAGGTGATGCCCTCCTGGTGGGAAAACCCAGCTGTTTGCTCCCCTGAGGTGGTGTTGAATGCCTACATCCGGGCTCACCACCTATGTAGGACCCTCCTGTAAGGGGCGGCTCCAAGGTGCAGTTTGCAGCTCCAGAGCCTTCATGCCGATTGATGAGACTTCTGGTCTTGGTGCCCCCGCTACACCATGTCCACTCCTCTGTGGTCCTATGGCAGGCAGCTCAGAGCACTACCCACCTTGCTGTTTTCAAGCTTCGCTTTGCTCCAGATGTTCAGAGATAAGAGGTGGTTGGAGTTGGGGCACCAGAGGGGCGAGCTGCAAAGGAGGGCGGTGGTGGGACGCTTCACACTCGGAGGAGTGGTGGGCTTGGGCGACTGGGAACGACATGGTGCTGGCAGGGCACCATGCCCGTCTGAGGGGTCTCCACCTTTGCCACACTGATGGTTAGGGACCAGAAATCATTCCTGACCCTGGAAGTGGGTGGCTGGGGTCAGGTGGAGGAAAGATCATGGAAGGAGAGGGGGCCCCAGATCCCGGAGGCCAGGCTGCTGGAAGGATCAAGTCTGTGGGCATTGTGGTCACTGGGAGTTATATCAGGAGAGACGCCAAAGGAGTGACAGTGATCCAGGGGCTAAAATCTCCATGGAGCAGCAGAGCAGGAGCTGGAGGTGGACGGGGACTGTGACAAGGAGGGCTAGAGTAGGAAGGAGGATGGTCTGGGTGCAGCAGTGGGGAATGGGAGGTCGTGGTGGTCAGCGGGGTGTTGGGGAGGGGACCTGCTGGGGTAGCGGCATCCTGTGGGGACAGATGGGGTCTGGCTGCAGTTTCGAGGTGAAGGTGACATTCACTCAGAGCTTGGGGGCTCCAGGGTCTTGCTGATGGTTGACTTAAGTTCCAGGGTACAGTGGAGGGAAGGAAGGGGAGCAGAGGACCAGTCGGCTGGAGAAAGGGGTGTGGGGATGAGGGCTGACAGGGGGACAGATGCTTTCAGGAAGAAAGGACAAAAGGAGCTGATCTGTGGCCTCTAGGGGGTGGGCGCATGCGCGTTTGTTCTTACCGGTCTGTCTTCAGGTGAGGATGCCGGCAGAAGAGGAAAGGGTCTCAGAGAGGTTGGGTCTCCCACATCTGGGAGAGGGAAGCTACAGTGGAACTGAGTCTGGGCCTCCCTGGAGACACCTGGTCCCTCCCCTCCCCCAGCAGGACACAGAGGACAACACCCCCATGCCAGGCAGTGGAAGGGGCTGGAAATTTGTTTTCAGGTGCTGGTGTTTGCTCAACACGAGTCTGAATCCAAAGCCCTCTCCTCCAGGCAGCCTCCCGACTTGCTCAGCAGGGTCTTAGATGTCCTGGTAGTCACAATCCCTGTCACCTTCCAGGGGACAGCCCCCTGTCCTCCAAATTCAGCCTACGCCATCTCTATCTCCTCGCAGTCAGCAAGGATTTAGTGGGCATCCAGTGGGTGCCAGGTGCTATTCTGGGGACATGGGGGAAGTCCCAGAGCAGGACAGGAGACCCCCAGCCTATGAAGCTGACATTCTAGTGTGGGCATCAGATGATACCTCATACAAACTATGTATTTCAATAACGCATCTAGTAGTGTAGACAGCAAGCAGTTCAGTGCAGAAATATAACACTGAGGAGTGCCAGGGGCTGGCAGAGCTGGCAATTTTAAACAGAATGGTTGAAAAGGTGACATTTGAGTAGAGACTTGCAGGAGGTGAGGGAGAGGCACTGTGGATACCCAGGGGAGAGTGTTTAGGCAGCTGGGACTGCTAAAGCAAGGGTCCAGAGGCAGGAGCCTGCCTGGAGTAGAGGCTCCTTCTGGCTTCTTACTCTGCCACTCTCAGTATGTGTCTCCTCATGGTCACAAAATGACTGCTGTGCACCCAAACATCACATCCACATTCTAAGCAAAAAGAAGAGCAAGCTGCTGGTGGCTTTGACCAAGGCCCTTGCAGGTCACATTCTGAGGTTCTGGGTTGACGTGAATTTTGGGGGGACACTTTTCAATCCCTCAGGGACCTTGGTCAGGTGTGGGTCCCAGAGGCTGCTGCCCCCACTCCAGGTGAAGGTCACGGACTCAGCGGCCTCTCAGAGCCTGCCACTTGGTGCCGCCGGCAGCTCTCCTCCCGTATTTCCCGTAATTACACTTCCAGGCTGGAGAACACCTCCCCTGCTCTCCCTGAGACGCGTGTGCAGGGCTGATAATGAGCTCTGCTGTAGGAAATTACCTGTGTCTGGGGTTAGGACTGATTTTCTGTCTAGGAATAATTAACTTGAGGACCCGAGAAAAGTGAGCTGCAAGCGGGGGAAATAAGTGGTTCAAGAGTCTGTTTGAAAAGGACCAAGAACAAAGCCTCTGGACGCAAAGGCACGCCTGGCCCCAGCCCTTGGCTGTGGGAACCCAATTACCCTCGCGGTCCCTCCTGCCGCCCCCGGATGGCCCGCAGCTCCCGTGAAGTTCTGCTCTGTGATGTCGCCTGCGTGAGGGCGCTCGGTGGCAGGAGAGCCTGGGCTGGGAGCCAGACCCTGGAAGTGCACATCCTGCCTTCCGCACCTGCAGGTGCAGAGCAGACAGCAGGGCCAGCCTCAGCAGCCTCTTCCCTAAAAGGGGGTAAAGTGACCCGCCCCGTTGGTCAGGCACAGGGGCACGTGGACAGTGTGTGGTGTGTGAGTGGGTGCCTGGCACCTATAGATGCTCGGGGACAGTGGCGCATCCTCCTGGGAGAGCGGACGTGTGGACCAAGGGAACAGAGGCGTTGCGATGAATGGGAGAAGGTTCAGGCCTGCGTTCAGTCCATTGCAGCCACTCACTGAGCAAACCACTGAGCATCCCTGGGCAAGTCCGAGGAGTTAGAATAGCAGGGGTGTTGAGAGGTGAGGTGAGACGTGTGAATATCTTGCAAACTGTAAAGTGCTGTCCCTCTGTGCTTTATAGATAACAGGAGAACCCCAGTCACCACACCCTGCCTGCTGGACCAGCACTGCTCCTCTCATTACCCTAGTTGCCCTCAAAGTGGAGTCCCTGGGCCCAGCCAGGATCAGCTGGGAACAGGCTAAAAATGCAAATTTCAGGGCCGACCCCAGACCTACTGAAACAGAAACTCGAGTGGAGTAGGCAAGTCCTCAAGGGGATTCTGTGCCTGCTAAAGTTTGGGAAACTCTGTTTCATGTGGGTCCCCTCTCCTGCTCAGAGCCCCCAGACATGCTCAGCTTCTCAGCAGTGTCTTCCCCCTTCTCCCAGGGCCACCCCTGTGGCTTGATGTCTTCCAAATGGGAAGCCAGGCTGGGGCTCTCACCTCTCTGAGGAGCCCCGAGATACTTAGATACACACCCCTGGTGTGTTCTAAGCCGAAGCCACCGTGAGTCCTGACACCTGTGACCATCCCAGCTCCCAGCTGTTGCACAGAGCAAGGTGCTTGCTGCCGAATGTTAGTGGGTGTAGGGTGGGAGGGGCCCTCCATCTCCCCTCGGGACTCTTTCCAATCTGGCCAAGGAATCAGAATCCAGGGTTCTGATTTCTCTCTGTCACCACTCCCCAGGTGACCCTGAACATGTCCTCTGGGCCTCAGTTTCCCCAACTGTGTCGTGGGAACACTGGTCTGGAGTATCTCCCAGTCACTTCTGAGATGTCTTTGCCGTCCCAGGGCAGGCCTGGAGCCATCCCCCTGGTTTTCTTCTGACCCTGCGGCAGGAGACCCTTTCATGTCTGGACTGAGTGGGGGGGGTCCTCCTCTGCTCTTGCTCCTGCTAGAGACCTGACGGGCGGGTTAGGGTCCAGGAAGGCAGCGGCCAGGTCGGCTGCGGGACTGATGTGTCCTGTGTGCTCCGATCCCCTCTAATGAGATGCCCCCTTCCTTATGCCCTCAGTTCAGCCTGGCTTCTCCCTTTTGAAGCCTGAAGCTGCTTCCTGAACAGCATCTACATCAGTGTTTCTTTTTTTCCGAAATTTTAAAATTGAAGTGTAGTTGATTTATAATGCTGTGTTAGTTTCAGGTGTACAGCAAAGTGATTCAGTTTTACACACACACACACACACACACACATATGTATTTATTCTTTTTCAGATTCTTCCCATTGTAGGTTATTACAAGATACTGAGTGCAGTTCCCTGTGCTTTACAGAAGGTCCTTGTTGTTTATCTATTTTATAGACAGTAATATGTGTCTCTTAATCCCAAACTCCTACTTTACCCCTCCCCACCTTCCCCCTTTGGTAACCCTAAGTTTGTTTTCTACATCTGTGAGTCTGTTTCTGTCTTGTAAATAAGGGCATTTGTATCATTTTTTTAGATTCCACGTATAAGTGACATCATCTGACTCTCTGTCTGACTTACTTCACTTGTATGACCATCTCCAGGTCCATCCATGTTGCTGCAAATGGCATGATTTCATTCTATTTTACGGCTGAGTAGTATTCCATTCCACACACACACACACACACGCACATGCACACACATGCACACACGCACACCCCACATCTTTATCCATTCCTCTGTTTACACTGAGGTTGCTTCCATGTATTGGCCGTTGTAAATGGTGCTTCTGTGAACACTGGGATACACGTATCTTTTCGAATTAGAGTTTCCTCCAGGAGTGGGATTGCTGGATCATATGATAAGCCTATTTTTAGTTTTTTGAGGAACCACCATACTGTCCTTCCTAGTAGCTACATCAATTTACATTCCTACCAACAGTGTTTCTTGAAACTCCAAGTTCCTGATGTGTGAGGAGCAGATGGTTCAATTTAAAAGGTGCACAGAAAGGAAGTCCCTGGTGGGTACCTGTGGCCCCTGCCCAAAAGGGGTCCTGGCATGAATTCTAGCTCTCGGCAGAGGACTTAAATATAATACTGACACACCTCTCCCATTTGACACTTTACAATTTATAAGCCCGTTCAGGCATTAACACAGAGCCTGCAGGGTGCTGGTCTGAGCAGTGGGGAGGGGAGTGGAGAGGAGTGCAGAGAGGGGTGCTTGGGACTGTGTTAGATTAGGTCTCAAACCCTGGCTGACCACTTCCTAACTGTATGACTCTGAGAAAGTCACTTTACTTGTCTGAGCTTTATTTTTCTCACAGGAGAAATGTAAATGGTATCTTCGATGTTGTGCAGTGCACAGCCTGTAGAGCTGTCCACAGTGGCCCTTCCCATCCTCTCTTTAGAAATCCCTGCCAGTTTTCCATGTTACAACATCTATTCTCAAATGGGTTCTGTGATTCATTACTTGGGTTTGCACATGAAAGGGCCTTTGTGGTCAAGTGCAGGTATGGGATCTTGGGTTGCAGAAGGCATGTCCACATCAGGTAAGTGAACCACGGACGTTGGGAGGACCCAGACTCTGTTCTCCTCCAGAAACAGACCCTGAAGCAGGATCAGAGGGCAGGAACATGTCTGACTCACCTCGGGTCTCTGCACGTGGTCAGGCACCTCTAGAAGTGGGGAGCAGTGGTTGAGTAAAAGTGTAGTGGGTCCTTTGCTCTGGGGAGTGTATTAGGGACTCATGGGGGCTGTGAGAGCCCTGAGGGGCCCTTTACCAAGACTGCATGGGCAGAGGGGAGCGGTTGTGAGGGGTCTCCTGGAGGAGGTGGGGCAGGACCTGAGATCTGGAGGCTTACGTGGCTGAGGCTGCTGGCTGGCCCCCCCAACATCCACTCTCCCATTCTTCAGGGACCAAACAGGATCAGAGCTTTGCATGAGCACATTGCCTCTGGGAAGAAAGCACTGCCTTTGCCGGGCCCCTTGCAGATAAGCATGGCCTCATGATGAAGCTTTGGCTGATAAGATATAAGCAGAAATAATGTTAAGACTTTTCACGCTAAAAGGGAACTAGCTCAGCTGGAGGAGTGGTGCTGGTTATCTGTCTGCTTTTCCTCTTCTTTCTAGTCTGCGATAAGAATGTGATGGCTAGAGCTCCAGCAGACATCTTGGATTAAGAGGTGACCTTGAGGATGGAAGCCTTGTGTTGAGGGTGGTGGAGCAGTAGCATAAATGCTAGTGTCTCCAGTGAGACCAGCCATTGCGCTGGTTCTGAATGTCCTAATCCTGAGCTTTGAAGGATGAGGAAAGAGCTACATTGTTTAAACTGCTTTTGTTTCAGGTTTTCCTGTTGTAAAGCTAGACCTAATCTGGTAAAGCAGGGAGAGAGAGCTCCTCATAAGCAGAGGGGAGCCCCTGGAGAGTGCCAGGTGGCTGGGGGAACGTGGTCAGGTGTTTTAGCACAACACTTGGGATGCAGTGTGGAGGAGGGGTTTGTGGGGGTTCCACTGAGGGGATTTGAGAAGTCCATACCTTAGGCATAAGGACTTAGCCCATTTTAAGATATGATTGCTAGCATCTTCCTCTGCCTCTGAGCCAGAATTGCCCATCATGCAGTTCTACAGAGACTATGCAGATGAGATGCAGAAGGAATTCATCAGGGAATCTGGCAGCCCCGACATCATAATAAGCAGTGCTTCCAGGTAACAGAACTGGGGCGTTGTCTCCTGGGATCAATCCCCCAGAGGGACAGAGAGACAGGGCAAGGCTCAGAGAGATCAGGAGAGAATGGAGGGAACCCAGGAGGCCCCGGGAAACTCCCAGGGGTCCTCAGGCTGGAACTTCAGGGAGTTTTTGGGATGACGCCAGCCCACAGGGAGGGGCAGGAAATCAGGCCCTTGAGGATTTAGGCCCCAAATCTGAAGAATCCCTCCACCTCCCTTTTAGGCAGGTGGTCAGGGGGAACCTCAGATAATGTCTCATCTGCTCCCTGAAGTTCAGCCTGGGGCTTCAGGAGAGGCGGCCCAATTATTGAAACCTGGAGATGGGAGGGTCTCAGGTTATTCCCTCCACCCCTCATCCTGAAGATGAGGAAACTGAGGCCCAGAGATGGGCAGAAACTTGCCTGAGTGCCCCTCAAGGCTGCGGTGGTTCCAGGGTGGCACCCTGCTCTTGGCCCCCACCCAGGGCTCCCATGTGCTGCAGGCTGAGTTCTGGATATTTCCATCAGCTGTGACCTGGCCCTCTGGGAGCCTGTCTGTAAATGCAGGCGTAGGCGACCCCTGGGGCCCACAGAGAGGCCACTGCTGGGAGTCATGGTCTGGGAGTAAGAGGTGTGAACTGCGCCAGTGTGCCCACAAGGTTTTATGTCACCCCTGGAATCCTCCACCTCTGGCTGGAAGATGAAGACCTGTGGGCCCTTGGGACCACCTCCCAAACCTGGCAGGTGAGAGGTCACACCCAAGAACTGGACAGTGTCAAAGGCAAGGTGTAGCCTGCAGCTTCTGCCGGGGTTTGAGCTGCTGGGGAGGTGCTGGGAGCAGGTGGCCTTAGACTTGCAAAGTGGCCCAGTTGAATTCAGGCTCAGACCACAGGACGGGAACAGAGAGGTGGCGGGATGAGGACCCCTGGAAGACAGAGGGCCCCGGGGAGGTGGTGGCCAGGGGAGGCCGAGCAGGGGCCCTGGGCAAATCGCTGGGTGAGGGGTGCCTGCTGGCATTAGTGCTCCGGGTCTGGGGTCACCTGGAGGACTGTGGGACCCCGGGCGCAGGCCGTTGGGTCCACACCCGGCACAGTTGGGCTGGTGGTGCCTGGATGCCTCCAGATGCAACGAACGACCCTTTGATGATTCTGTGCTCCCTGGGCCTCCGGACCTTGAGGCACAGTGATGGCTTCTTAGCTGTATTGCGGTCACCTTGGAATCACCTTCACTTCATTTCTTCCCTGACTCCCTGGAGGCCCAGATGGCCTGCAGGATCTGGGGAGGGCCGCCTCCCCAAGGGCAGTCCCAGGGCCTGAGTCAGGGAGCCCAGAGGCCATGGTGTCCCGACTCCGCCAAGGCAGGGAGCTTGGCTTGCCTCCTCCCGTGGTGAGGCACTCACCCCCACAAGGCAGTGCTTCCCCTCGCGGGGTCCCTCTGTCCCTGTGACGCTGTAGTCTGCCTTCATGCATCATCCCTCCAGGATTATTTGCAGGATCCAGAGAAATGCCCACAGCCGTCTGCTGGTTGCCGCGATGGTTCCGCGTGCCGAGGCCAGTGGTCTCCTTTTGCTGTGGCCTCTTCACCAGGCATAGGGCTGGGCCCTCTAGTGTCTCCAGTTGTGAACTCTTCCAACAAGTCTGAGAGTCAGAGATTTCCTCTCCATTTCATAGTTGTGAACACGGATGCACAGAGAGGTGAAGTGACTTGCCCAAGGTCACACAGCTGGTCCACAGGGAGCAGATCTCAGCCCAGGCTGAGAGGCTCCACCGTCTGCTGTTAACTCTCTGTGATGACGGTCTGGTGCCCAGGTGGACATCCCCTCTCTCCATCCTTCTTCAAGGACCAGCCTCCCAACTCTCCCCTCCAAGGTGCCCTGGTCAACAACCTCTGGTCCCTGCACATTTCCAGATGATGTGACCTCTGCTCTGGGCAACCTCACCAGTGCAGCTCTGCCTTATCTTCCATCTTGGGTCTCTGAGTGTCTAGACTGCACCCCAAGGAGAATGGTCCCTCTTATGGGGATGAGAGGGGATCCCCCCCATTGTACTTCTTTCTAACAGAACTCAGCTGGGCCACACAGGCACCTGGCTACCTCACAGCTACCTCGGGCTCCATCCCTGCTCTCCATTTACCACACTTCTGCTTGGGGCTTGGCAACAGCCCTGCCCCATCCAAAGTGGTCAAGCCTCGAAGGCTTCTGGGGCTTGCAAAATCAGCGAGGAGCTGTTTCCTCTGGCAGGCCTGGCCACATAGGACCTGCCTCCCAGGCCAATCCTATCCACAGCCTCCCTCTTCCCTGTCTGGGAACTGGTTATCTTCCTCCACCCTTCTCTAGTCACCTGGCTCCCCCGCGCCTCCTCCATCACATCAAGCTTAAGCCCGCCTCAGGGCCTTTGCACTTGCTCCCTTCTCTGCCTCGAGTGCCGCTGCCACATATGCCTTGTTCTGGCTGCTCCTCATTTGAGCATCCTCCCTAATGTCATATCCTCGTACGAACCCTGGTCATCTTATCTCAAGTGGCCTCTCCTCCCTCCCACCTCTGTTGACCATTACTCTGTTCTACTTTCTCCTAAGCATGTGTCAGCGTAGGAAGCCTTCTTCTCCTTTTCTTCTCCTGCTTCCCCTCTTCTTCTTCCTCTTCCTCCCTCCTTCCCTTTCTCCCTCTCTTCCTCTTTTTCCTCCCCCTGCTCTCAATGTCTGAATCCCCCAGCAGAATGTCAGCTCCTTGAGAAGATGGCCTTGTCTGCTTCGTTTGCTGCTGGAGGCTCAGCACCCAGCAGGGAGCTGGTGCAGAGCAGGTGCCCAGGGACTGTTTGCTGGCTCTCTGGTGAAAGGTGCCTGGGGGTCAGTGAGTTGGAGGGTCTTGGCAGCAGACTCAACTAAACCGTGTGGCCTGGCCAAGTCACGGTGCCTCCCTGAACCTCAGCTGCTACTTCTGCAAAATCTGGGAAGCCAACCAAGCTGATGCGAGGACTTCATTCAGGGTGGGCAGTGCCCCGTCCAGCACAGAGCAGGAGGATGGCTCAGATGGCATCCTGACTTCTCAGCACCACAAGCTCACTCTCTGCCGGGCTCTTAGCCTCCCGCCCCACACTCGGGCGTCCACAACACATTTAATTTGATTTAGGGAGGGACGTTGTCTCTATTTTTTGGGTGGTGGTGGTGCTGATGGTTTATTTCCTGCTCAGGGCTGGGTGCCGAGCTGGCATTAATGCAGAAAAACTGGTGTTATCACGGCTGCGTTTGGAGCAGTCTCTTGCACTGGAGACCTTGACACGTTTATTAAACTTGATAAATGCTCTTGTCTAAAGATAACTTTTGAACAATGGATCCAGTCACCCACTTATTAGTTGGATACATGCTCCGGCAATTTGCCGAGGTGGCATTCCGAGATCCCTGGGGCCTGCACTGGGCCCGGGGGCGCTCGGGTACAGAGGGCTCAGCCGCTGCTGCAGGGCCTGGCACAGTCTCCTGGGCTGGGGGAGGGCACCATGGACCAGGAAGGGCAGAGGAGGGTCTCAATCCCAGCTCCAAGTGGGAACTCGGCCCTCTCCCACCTGCAATTCCCACCACAAGACCCCTTCTGCTCAGCACCCATCTATCTCACCACCATGACAACCCATCCAATGACAAGCACCACTGGGGGAGATGGGACAGTTAACAGACATGACCCTTGCCCTCCACTTGGAGTCATTGTCCTGAGGGGGGCCCACCCTGGGGTGGCATCATGTTCCCTGCCATTCTGCTCCCTGCCGCCCTCCCTGCACCCCAGCCCTGGAAGAGCTGGTGACGCACAAAGCTGCTCCCAGGATCTCAGCAACCGAATGGCCTTCCCAGGTTCCCGCGTGGGGACACCTGGGTCACATCGCACTGTAGCATCCCAAATTCTGTCAAACTGTGCTCCAGGCACCACCAAGACTGCAAGTGCAGAGACATGAGGGACTGAGGGCTGTCACTATGGAGTGACTCCACCACCTCAAAGACCCCCAAGGGGAGACAGGGGGCTGTTTAGAGGAACAAGTGAAGAAAGATGCAGGTGGCTGCCACAAGTCACCAAGACCTTATCAGCCTCGGAGCAGGGCTCCCATCATTCTCAGCCCAACCCCTCTGGAGCAGCCCCCTGATTGGACCTCAGGCAGGTGGCTGCGGCTCTGACCCTGGCCTGATTCAGAGCCCCCTGTTCACACACTCTCTCCTGGGCAGCAGGAAGAGTCTGGGTTCAAGTCCCACAGTTTATTTATAGCTGTGTGGCTGAAGGCCGATCACTGTCTCTGAGCCTCAGTTCTCAGCCGGCCCTGCCTCCCTTAGGGGGTAAAGAACACATGGGGAACCCACGAGCATCTGCCCGCTCCAGGACTTTGCGAGCTGCGAGGACCGCGCAGGAGAAGCAGCCCCGCCCCGTGCACGAGGGAGACGATGGCCCAGCCAGAGCCAGCTGCTTGGAGCCCAGGAGCTCCTCCTGCTTGGTTTGCACAACCCAGGCACGGCCAGCAGCCCCGACTCACGAAGTTGGCCCTTTGCTCTTGGAAGGAGATGTCCCCGCAGTGGGCTGGGTTGTCGTGGCCGCCGTCAAGGCTCCAGAGAGACGGGGAAGCAGAGCACTGCAGAGAGACAGAGTCAGGCCCGGGGCTGGAGCCCTCGGTCCTCGGGCCCCCACCTCTTCGGGCCCACCCGCCTCCCCGGGGGTTTCTCTCCTTTCCCTTCTCCTCGCTTGCAGCGGTCCAGCCCTGCTGCCTGCATTCTGCTCCCACGCCCGGGTGGGCTCCCGCCTCCCCGCCTCCCCGCGGCCTGCAGACGTGCTGCTCCTTCCGAGCTTGCCGCTCCCTCCTCCTGCGCCTGTGAACTCTTACAGTTTACATCTCAGCTCAAACCCCTGACGTGCTGTGAGCCAAATAAACTCATATTTGAAGCCCCTGAGTTTTGGGGTGTTTGTCATGCAGCCTTATTGTGGCAATAAATACAGTTTAGATTTCATTTTAAAGTTGGGGCTGGGACTTCCATGTTCTGGCTCTGTGCGCCCTCCCAGTGCGGGGCTCAGGGCACGACCCAGGGCCTCTTGGCTGCGACGTGGCCCGTTAATCCCCAGCCCGGGGTCCCGGCTCCGAGCCAAAGTGGGCTGAGGAGTGCGAGCATCCTTATCTTTGAGTCCCAGCAGCTGGAATCTTAATTCGATTCCGAGGCTCACATCTCAGCGCAGAACTAGCTCCCCCTTGGGAGGTGGGGCTGCGCCGGGACCATCTTTGCTGTGGCATCTGAGACGAGTGGCAAGGAAGTTGTTCTTATCTGTGACTTTGCCTTTCCAGAGTGGATTGATTCCACCTCGTTATCTCTCTCTCGGGAGTGGCCCTGGCGGCCGCTGGTGGAGCTGGAGCGCCTCCCCCGGCTGGCCTGCCCCGGCTCACTCCCGATGCCGCCTCCCGGAGCGTGGCGGTGTAAAGGGTCCTGGTTCCGCCTTCTAGCCGCTGTGCGGCTGTGGGCACGTTGCTTCCTCTCTCTGGACTCAACTTTGTCACTTGCCATCTGAGGGGCTTGGTGATATCCGAGCCTGGGGGTCCACTGTGCTGGACCCAGGGTGGGACATGGACGTGAACCGGGCTGGCCTCGAGCACACCGCAGGCCAATGGGGGTGACGGGCGTCCACGCAGGCAGCGGCCACACAGCGGGAGGAGGGGTTACCCCACTGGGGCAGAGGCCATCAGGGAGGGCTTCTCAGAGGAGGCGACGGGTAGGTAGGAGACTTTCAAGGGCTCTTTTGGCGAAGGCCTAGAGGAGGGAAATGCAGGGTGTGCTTGGGGCTAGAAGGGTGAGTATGGGTATGGAGGGGCCTCAGACAGGCTGGAAAGTCCACCTGGCACAGGGTCGCTGGAACCCTGAGAGTCCCCTCTGGGAAGGCCAGGCATGGCTGGCGGCTGGTTTTGGACCTGCCACTTGCCTCCCCACGCTGTAGCTCAGGCTCTTCTTTGGAACTGGGGCCTAATAAGGTGGGTCCTTGTACGGGTACAATGGTACACAGTTGGTGCCAATTAAATAATGGCTATTTCTATAATAACAATTATTGCACATCACATTAATTATTACAGGGGCCTTCATGCGGTGTGTCTGTGAAAGTTCAGTTAGGAAAACAGAAACCAGTTACTTTGGGAGGAAACTTCACACGGGGGATGAAGCGCTTCACCACCCAGAAGGCCGGAGGAGTGATGGTCAGTCCACAGACACCATGTGTTTCCCAATTCTGTGATTGGGACCTCAGGGTTTTGCTGATAAAAAGGAGTCGCTTTGTGACCAAGCCTGGCATGGTGGGCCGTGGGGGGATGGCCATGGCCGAGGTGGACTCAACAGCAGGGGTGGCGGCCGGGGCTGCCGCTGCGGGGGAGACGGCGCGCCGGGGGCCGCGCCCAGGGTGCCCCCGGGTGTCCGAGCTGCCCCCGGGGCCGCGGCCCCCGGAGCCCTGTGCTGCCGCGGCGCCCGCCCCTCCGGCTCCGCGCACCGGCCTGAGGAGAGCGGCGGGGCGGCCCGCGCACCGGCCGCAGCCCCGGCTCGCCCTCAGCCCGGTCGCCGCAGCTCTCCGCCGTCCTCCGGCTCCTCCTCGTCGCGGACACGGGCCCGCCGGCCCCGCTCGCCCTCAGAACACCGCGGCCGCCGGGCCTCCCCGTCCCCACGCGGGGCCGACGACCCTTCCCGCCGGGCTCCGCCGGTTTCCGAGGCAGCGGCTGGGGGAGTCCTGCACCGACTCCGCCCGGGACGCCGCAGGGACCATCCAGGCGACAGTGGCAGCCGGGTAATCCCACCCCTCGACCAGGACTGCGTCCATCCTCCAGCCCCCTCGCCCGGGGTCCCCGCTTCCAGAAGCGCCCAGCGCCCCGAGGCCTGCAGGCCAGGGTCCCCACATCGAAGGCCCTGCACTCCCGCGGGTCCCCTCGGCGACGCCGTCGCCTGGAGGGTCCCGGTCTGCCCGGGAGCTTCATTTGCACAACGACGGACTCCGGATGCAGCTGGGCGCCGGCTCGGGAGGCAGGGCTGCGCTTCCCGGGAACAGACTGGTTCTGTCAGTCTGGGTGAGGTGTGGGGAAGTTGGCCAGGGCGAGGGGACTGCCCACCAAGCCATGGGCCTGGTACTTCTTCAGTAGTTGGTGTCCTCAGGGTTCCGTGGTTTTGTATCCCCTTAGGCCAGAGCCTTGCCCTGGATCTGAGAAAGGCGGGAATGACTTTGCGGTGAGTTCGGGTTCCTCCAGCCTTCCCAGGGTGGACACCTGGAGCGTGAGCGCGTGGCTCTCCCAGTGGGAGCTGCCTCTGACGTCCGAGTGCGCTTACCCACAGGCGTCGTGGGTTGTGCCACCACTTACTGGGTTGTGTGGCAGGGAGGATGCTTAGCCCTTCACTTCACATGTTCTCTTTGACATTCACAACTCTGAGTTAAAATAATTGCCTCAGTTAAGATAGAATGCTTCCTTTTGAACAGCTGAGGAACCCACAGAGGTTTAAGTAACTTAACCAAAGACCACACAGCTAAGAGGTGGTGGCGTGTGATTCAGTTCGTACCTGCCTGGTTCCCAACACCCTGATTTTAACTCATGTTTCCCTGCTGAAGACACAAAGTGTAGACGTAACCCTGACGTCTCACTGTAACCACCATGCTAGTAGAGCCTCTGGCAGAATTCGGTGTTTTGGAATTTGTTTTCATTATCAGTTCACTAAACTTTTTTATTTTTTAAACCCTGTGATGAAGTTTTCTTGAGTGACTCTCCAACAGTATCCAAGTGCTCTGGGTGCTCTGGTCATAGGTGAATTGACTTGTCACTATGTTAAGATTTCCATAGCTGAACAGGTATTATCTGAATGTTAAGCACTACAGAGAAAGCAAGGAAAACAGATAACTACCAGTTTCCATAACGTCCCCTTTCTTCTTCAGTGCGTGACCTGTTTGCTCCAGTCTTCTCTGTCTCAGTAAATGGCAACACCCATTGCTCAGCCAGAAACAGTGATGATCTCCCTTCTCCCAATCTTTGAAAATAACTTCCTTTGTCTGACCTGTCAGCTCTCCCTCCAAAACACATCCCCCAAACTGTCCTCCTCCTGCCATCACTCTAGTCTAAACCCTGTTACCTCTTGCCCAGATTGTTGCATTAGGCTCCTCTACACTCCACTCTGGTTACCTTCCAGTTTATTCCATACCCAGCAATCAAAATAATTTTTTAAAAAACCATCATTTATACATTTGAGAAGTATTTATTGAACATCTACCATGTGGTTCTGGGCACTGGGGATACACTAGTTAAAAAAACAGTCAAAAACCTCTGCCCTCGTAGTACTTATATACTAATGGGTGAGTTGGATAATAAGATAGAGAAATAAAAGATTTTAAAAAAAGAAACTGATCAAACTTTGGAAATAAGAAGTGGATTTTATTGATAATTCAGGATGTTTTTTTCTTTCATTTTGAAACATGTACCCTTCTCTCTATTTCCAAATTTGTTCTCCTTTCTCCAAGAAACACAGTCATACATGCAGTCCTTTATACTTATCCCCACTCCCCATTTTTTTTCTTTAAGAGAAAGGAACATATTTAAGTTTGGGTTTTATTTTTACAAGTTTATTAAAAATTTAAAATTTCACTTTGCTAAAAAAGAAAAAAAGGTAGTGATAGAATCAGGCTTTGTTGCTTAAGTAGCAGAAATGCTAAAAACTCTGTCAAATATAAGAGTTCTAAATAAACCTGTGTCTAAATTAAAATGGTATTTCCAATGGTTAAACAGGTAAAGGGGCATGGAGAGAGCTGAAGAGAAGAATTAGCTTGGAATGAAGAGGAAGTACTGAATAGATACACAAACAGTTCACATGACACAGCAATCACAGGGATAAACCTCACTAGGGCATCTTGACAACATATTTTATTAATTTCTTGAAGTTCTATAGCACATAGAAAAATCTGAAAGGCATTGAAAAATACAGATAAAAAATTATCACAGTAATCCTACCATCTATTTAAGTGGAGTTACTTATGATTTCTAGTCTCTTTTTCTCTCTGTGCAGCCTCCTCCCAGATACATTATTTTTAAAGATATTTATTCATAACTTGATATAAAAATTTGTATCTCAATTGGTTTTCAGAACAAACCCTCTGGGAAGAACTTGGATATTTGCTCCCCAGTGTAACTTCTTCTCTAACCTCCCCCCTGAGAGTTCCCAGTGTGATGGTTGGCTCTCCTCATGGGCAGCAGCCCATACACTCAATCTAAACTGAAGAAGCCAATTGACAAGCCTTTCATATGCAGATGCAGCTTTTATTGCTTCTTTCTTAAATATGAAACAATTTATTTAACAAGTGCTTATTAAATACCTTCTCAATGCTGGGCAGAGTTCTTGGCATATAGCAGTGAACAAAAAAGGCAAAATCTGTGCATTCTTGGAGTTTACTTTCTAGTGATGGAAGAGGGGGAAAAAAGTAAAGTAATTATTCAGTGTTTTTGAGACTGGTATATGCTCTGGACAAAATCAAGGCAGGGAAGGAAGACAGACCGAAAACTGGTGCAGGTCTGCAACTTCAGTTGAGTGGTCAGGGAACGCGTCACTCAGTGACATTTGAGACACCACAGACTCACAAATTTCCCATTAAAAAAGAGCCTATTCTATGCCAAACAGGGTTAGTAAGTGATTATAACCCTTAGGTTGTACACAGAATGATATTCTTATGTGCAATTCTGGATGTGAGATCATGAAGTTTCCAGCAGTGGGAGCAGGACTGGAGCAGTAGGAGGGAGGTCACATGCAAATAGATGAGACCCAGATTGACATCAAAATTTTCAACAATAATGGTGATGCTAAAAGGAAGTGGATCAATGTTTTTGAAGTATCAGGGAAATTATTTTCAATTTAGAACAGAATGCTCAGTCAAATGGTCAACCCAATAATAAACATACTCAAATATACCAGTATATTGAACATCTGCCTCCCATGCACCCTTCTTAAAAGTTACTTGAAGATGTTCTCCTCAACAAATGGAGGGTATAAACTAAGAAAAAAGTACTGATGGGAAGATAAGTTTAGATGAATCCAATAGAGGAAATAAAAATAGATATTCTACTTCTAAAGGAGGTTCTCCAGAGAAACAGATTATATATGCAATCCTATTGGTTCTGTTTCTGAGATTATATATATATATATATATATGTATCTTCTAGAAGGAGATTTATCGTGAGGAACTGGCTCAATTATGGAGGCTGAGAGGTCCCACAATCTGCTGTCTGCAAGTGGGAGACCCAGAAAAGCTGGTGGCATAGTCTGAAGCCCCGAGAACCTGGAGCACTGAGAGCAGGAGAAAATCAATGTCTCAACTCAAGCACTCAGGCAGAGGGAGGGCACAACCAGCCTTCCTCTGCCTTTTGTTCTGTTCAGGCCCTTGACAGGTTGCATGATGGCCACCCACACTGGGAGGGCCATCTGCTTTACTCAGTCCACCAACTCAAATGCTAATGTCTCCCAGAAACACCCTCATACACACAATCAGAAATAACATTTCATCATATACCTGGATATCCCATGGCCCAGTCAAGTTAACATGTAAAATTAACCATCACAAGTAGGTAGGAAAAAGGAGGGACAAGAGGAGCATTTTTAGAACCAATAACTAAACAAATGCTAATGTTGATCAATCAAGATATAATGGTATAAACCCAGAGAACATGGTAACCATTTCCATCTCTTGTCAGTGGAAACTACAGCAACACTTAACCATCCAACTAGCTGTCAATAGTGAGGAGACAGGTGGAGAAGGAGAACACAGGATCAGGTTGAAGCAGAAACCGTGGAAATCGCATCAGGGCTAGATGGTTGAGAGTAAGTAGACCAGAGAGAATTTCCTGAGCTAAAAGGAAGAGTACTGACAGGAACATTTCATAGAGTGTGGTGCCCAGGAAAAGAAAGAGTGCTTTAGGTCATTTTCCCAGGCAGCCCTCCACTCTAATGCAAATGTAGAAAAGACAGAACACACACATTCTTTGCTTGTAGTTTAAATTTACACAATACTGTGAAAGCTAATTTATCAACACTTCATTCATTCAGTCAAGAGTTTTTATGTGCTTATTATATATCAAGTGCTATTGAACTGATGGAACAAAGATTTAAAAACTCTCTCTCAATAAATATAAAAGTAATTGGCTTAGGGATTCACAGTAGACTCTGGTAAGGAGAGATAGGCATGTAGCGATTCAATTTGATAAAATGCTAGAGGTGCTGTGACAGGAATGTGTACAGGGTCCAGAAATGACACCAAGGGGTCAATGGTCCATTCTGTGGGTAGGAAGGTAAGTTCAGGAGCTACTTGCAAGATGGAGTGAGATTTGTGTTGCCTTGAACAGGAGTTGAACCTCCCTGTCTTTGAAAACAGAATCATTCTCTTGGGAATCTAGCCTGAGGAAGCGGTCTTAAATAAAGAAAAAGAAAGAAGCAAAAAACACAGCAAAGGAAACAAACAAACAAAAACCTTTCTGAGTGAATCAACTCTGAAAATATTCTACATACTGCAGCGCTCCTACAGCAACCCCAAATTAGTCACCAGTATTGGATCACTCTTGAACTAGTGCCAATTCTTCATCAGCATTTTGGAGATAATAATGCCGGTTCTAAGAATTATAGTGAGAATTAGGAATAGAAATAGAAATAATTCTTAGCACACTCTGTAAAAATCACTGGGGTGATGATGATGGTGATGAAAGTCTGTGTCTAAATCTTTGCACCAGTGCAGAAAAAAGTGTGAATCCAATACTCCATCCACAGACAACAGTTCATACACAGGGAATCGCAGGAACCCAGAAAGCTGGAGCTGGCAGATGCCCGAGAGACCAGCCTCGCTTTCACGTTTTATTGTGGAAGAACCTGGGACACATGGATGTTAAATGATTTGCCAGAGAAGTTGGCCTGAAGCCTCAGAATATTACATGTGAGATGCTGAAAAATACATTTACATGCCTGGAGGCCAGAGGTGCTGGTGAATTGGCAAGCCCTTCACTCTTCCTAAGTTATTTAAATAATATGTCAGCAAAGGCCTGCTTAGGAGTCAGACACAGTGTGCTCCAGGAGTCTCTTCTCTTCTCCTGAAATCAGTTATTAGCCCAATCAGTCCTAACACTCACTGTTCCAGGAGCTGAAATCAGAATAACCAAAACTCACATCTTGGGGCATGAATACTGCCTGGATCAAAGGGAAGCTTTCCTCCCTTGAAGCACTGCATCTGCGTATTAGGCCACTTCCTACCGTGTGTCTGTAAGGTACCACGCACCGCAGCTGGTGAGGGGCTAACAGAGACATTGGTGGTGTACTAGGACTTGCAGAAAGAAGAACGAGGTGAATCCTACCGTCACCTTTTTTTTTTCCCATATCTGACAAAGGAGGAGATTCATTTCAGTCAATATTAATTCAGGGTCTGTGTAACTACTGGGCTTGGCCGCGGTCTCATCATCATAGTGCCGCAGTCAAATGTAGGAAGAAGTTAATGGGCATGGGTCCATCGCACGTTTCCTTTCTGCCCTTCTCTGCCTTATGTTCCCTTCGAGAGAGATTATGCTTCCCCTATCTGTACCTCTTTTCTCAAATAAGCTACAAATATCTGAGTCCACACTCTTTGAACTTAAACTTCTTCAACTCTAAATATGGGATATTAATATCTTTATTCGTGCTTTGCTGGGATAATTTAAATAGTAAAAGCTTTTAAACAAAAATTATATATGTGGGTGTGTGTGTGTGTGTGTGTGTGTGTGTGTGTAATAAATACTATTTACCTTCCTGTCCTTCTTCCCTGCCTCCTTCCTCCCTCCCTCCCTTTATTTTCTCCATTACTCCCCCTCCTTCCTCCCGCTCTCAGCCTTTCTTTCCTTCACGTTCATGCTGCCCAAAATACATTGATCCTACGCCCCAGCACCCTACAACCACCATGGAGTGCACATGCCACAGCCCCTACTGTTTGGGGCCTACCTCTTCCATGTTGTGAACTAGAAGAGACGCATCCATTTAGAGTTTTGGACCAAGATCCTTCCAACTCTAAAACCCCACAATCCTTCTCATGGCACCAAACCATCCAGCGTTTGTGGTAGACGTGCTTCTAGGGACAGTTTGATTATAAACATGTGTGCTTTGGGACTTGGGCTTTATAAAGCTTCTGATAAAAATCACTCATTCCCTTTTTTAAAGAGACAATTAGAGAGCTGCCTAGGTTGAGAAGAACACAAGTTTTCCTCTGATGAATTTTCACAGTGTTCTGAAGGCAAGAAACTAAGATTAACATATATTCATCTTCTAAAGAGAAATATGAATGTCTCATGTTCTATTTTACTTACAGTAAAAAGATAGATGTCTTGAGGACTAACCTGGAAGTTTGGTGTATTTGTACCAGATTTTCCATTATTTCAAATTCCCAGTAAACTACACAATAATGTGCTGTGGCATTTAGCTTTTCACTCTTCTCTTCCTCCTAAGATATGGAGACCTAGAGATACAAAATGAAATGAGCCAAAAGGGGAGAATTTCCTAGGAATATTTTTGAATTAGGAAGTTATTGATCTGAGTTAATACTATGTTTCTTTGCCCCCACCTCAGGGAAGGAATATAGACTCAAATGTATCACGACAGCAAAAGAATTATCACAAGTGTAAGAAATGAAAGAGGGGCAGGGAGAGACAGGCAGAGAGGGAGGAGAGAAACAGGTGAGTGAAAACAGACTCTCTCCTAATCTCACAGGCATAAAAATCCTGAGTCATCAATCCAAGCTCCATTTCAGGAAGATTTGAAAACTCACAGTAACTATTACGTACCTGTGCTCATGCTGGGTGGCTGCCTAGTTTACTGTTGGAATGAAAACTTGGGGTTAGGGTGCGGGTTAGGCTGTTGCCATTTAAATCATACACCCCATACAGAGGAAGGAAAGGACAACAAGCAAACAGCACTGGATCACAGAGAGGAGAAAGCGGGGAGGGGGCTGCCGAGGACAACCCACCAGCGCTAGTTTCTCTGGGGGCTCCTTGGTTACTTAACCTACTCAGCTCCCAGAATGAGCTACAGAGGTCCTTTCTGAAGGAAATCAGTCTCAGGTTCTTGCCCAAGCATCCCTATGGTCAAAATCACCATCCAGAAGGAAGTACAAGCAGAGCATGGCATAGACTTGCAACGGATTACTATTCATCCTCAGGAAGGAAGGAAACTCTGACCATTGCTATAACAGCGGTGAACCTTGAGGACATTACATTGTGGGAAATAAGGATAAATATTGTGGGATTCCACTTACATGAGGTGCCTAGAGTAGTCAAATTGTTAGAGGGAAAGTAGAATGGTGTTTGCCAGTGGCTGGTGGGAGGAAGCAATGGGGAGTTAATGTTTGCTGGGTACAGAGGCCCAGTCTGGGAAGATGAAGCAGTTCTGGAGGTGGATGGTGGTAATGGTTGCAGAACAATGTGAACTGTACCCTTAAAAGTTGTAAAAGTAGTAAATTTTATGTTATGTGTGTTTTACCATCACCACCACCACCACGACGACAACAACAACAACAACAACAACAATAATAATAATTAATAAATTACTGTGTAGGCCAGAAAGAGCAGCAATGGAGAAAGCTGCTTTACAGAAAATGAGCTGCCTCTTGATGAACTAACACAGGGGAATGGAGAGAAAGGGGGTAATTTTTACCACAGAAGTTTCCTGCTGTCTCAGACATGATGTTAATGTTATCTTATTCAGCAAAAACACTGTAGTGCGAATATCGTCAGGAAACCAAGGCTAAGAGTTTTCGAGCTTGCCTCTTCTTACAGTGTGGGAGTGGCTCAGGTAAGGAATTTGATGCCAAGTCTGTCCGTGACAAAGCCCACATTCTCTCCTATGTTGAACTTTCTTTAAAGGGCTACTTTTGAATGAGTTTGAAATACTGAAGATAACTCCATACTTAGGAACATATAAGAAAATGCAAATATTGCTTGGTTGTGAGAAGAGAAAGCAGGAAGAAATGGTCTCTAACTAAACAAGAGAAATGACGACTCTGTGGCAGAATGAGAAAGTTCCCATTAACTTCCAGAGATCATTTTGGCTTTCTTGCCTCCTTTGACTTCTGACTTTGAAAGCTCAATAATAGATATGCCTACTTTATTTCTAAACTAGAAAAGCTGCAACAAGAGACTAAGCCAGCCTTTCCTGGATGTTTTAATTATAATGGAGAGTTTGGCATTAGTTTTAATTTTTAAGAGAAAAGAGGACCAATCCAAATCAAAGGCAGCACAGCTCGGAACTGAATTAAGGGCATCATCTGAACACTATCAGCTTTCTTTCTGATTGCCTCCACGCAATGAGCAAAATGTTCTGTTGTAGAAAGAGCACCGGCACGGGAATCACAGAAGGAGGCTCGATCCGTCATTAGCTGATTTCCACTGTGTCACTTTGAACTCCTCTCTTAACCTCCATGAGCCTCATTTTCCTAACATATATATAGGGATAATAATGCCTAACTTACATGGTTACTGAACAGGTGAATCACATTATTCCTAACACAGCTGGATAGACACTAGAGTGCCTGGAACCCAGTTTGATTTAATATGAAATGGTTCCTATTTCACCATGAAAAAAAGATTTTTTGTTTTTTTTTTAAAGAACTGATCTCCTATGTGAGAACAAGGGTAGGTAAGTTCAGACCTATCTAGATCTCAAATAAAGTTACTGGTAAGGAAAGGGAATGTTTAATAAAAAAAAAAATAAACCTTTCTATGCTTTGATAGAGAAGGTAATTGGAATCATATATATTAAGACCAAATGGAACCATATGATCCAGCAATCCAGCTCCTGGTTGTATAACCAGAGGGAACTCTAGTTCAAAAAGATACATGAACCCCAGTGTTCATAGTAGCAATACATACAATAGCCAAGACATGGAAGCAATCTAAATGTCTATTGACAGATGACTGGATAAAGAAGTCGTGGTATATTTATACAATGGAATACTACTCAGCCATAAAAAGAATAAAATAATTCCATTTGCAGCAACATGGATGGACCTAGAGATCATAATTCTAAGTTAAGTAAATCAGAAAGAGAAAGAAAAAATACCATATGATATCATTCATATGTGAAATCTTAAAAAAAGAAAAAGAAAAAAAGGACATCTATGAAACAGGCTTGCAGACATAGTAAACAATCTTATGGTTACCATGGAAAGGGTCAGAAAGGATAAATTTGGGAGTTTGAGATTCACAAATGTTAGCCACTTTATATATAAATAGACAAAAAATTTTTTTCTTCTGTATAGCACAGGGAAATTTGTTCAATATCTTATAATAACCTTTAGTAAAAAAAAATATGGAAATGAATATATGTATGTATGTTCATGACTGGGACATTGTGCTGTAGACCAGAGATTGACACATTGTAACTGACTGTACTTCAATTTTTAAAAAAAGAAGACCAAGTGGAGATCCAATGAACAAAATAACATGGTGCCCTGCTGTCATATCACACTTTAGGCTGAGTGTTGAAAAACACAACAAAGCAAGCAAACAAAAAAACTCCCTATCTTTAATCTTCAGGAAAACTGATGGGTCTTAGCTAATCATATTTATAAAAGAAATACTTTATAGAGCCAATCTTTCTTTTACTAGCATCTTGCATGTATAACAAAAGAAATATTTCATTTAACTGAAGCCAACGGGTAGCTGGGCAGATTCGGACCACTTCTGCTGAAAGTGAGATTAATCATTAAAATGTAAAGCCACCATTTTTAAGCTACAATTATTGGCTTCAGTGGAGTGAACATCCTCTGAGTAACTGGCCTTTACAGTCTCTCATTCATTGCTTTTTAGTAAATGAGAATGTTTTAAAAAACTAGTTTTGAACCCCTGGTCAGAGATGGTCCATTGGTGTCACTTGGCTGGAGTGAACTGGAGTATGAAAAATTTGATGTATTTTTTCTCCTGTTAAAATGTTATGTATCCATATTCCTAATTTGTCCATAGCCTTTAAGATCGGTGGAATTGCAGATTTCATCCAATACTGACAGGCCATCTGCCAGATCACTAATTATCCACCCTATTCTTGGAGTGGGAATTATGCCTGGGTAGGAGAATCATACCAAGCCTGCAGAGACATGAGAGAATGGATTTCTAGTTTCATAAATGCATAGCTGTTTGCATACTTACAATCATGGAAATCATTAGCTGTTTACTGGCAATATGTTTTGCCTTTGCTGCTACAGGGTATCGTAATTGCAAGGCAAAGCCAGCTTGCCAGCATTTTTAAGAAAGGAAAAGTTTCTTATGAAAAAGTTTATGACACAGTGGACCTCCTGTGTTAGATAATGCATTAACATTCTTAAAAGACACAAGAGCAGAATAATTTATTTTTTCTCCTTCATCAAAGAACATGTAGCTATGTTTTATTTTGTTGGCTTTTTTTTTAGATTCCATATATGAGCAATCTCATATGCCAGTTATAGAGGATGAATACAGAGGTGCAAATGTGCTTCACCATGTATGATGGTGAAATTGTAGCTCATTTGTTTATTGATACCATCACTTAAGATCAACTGGAAATTTGGTGACAGGACCATCTATTTTTTATGAAAATATCTTAGTACCTTTCAGTTTTGGCTTCTTATTTCTTAGGAGTCATGGGGAGGGAAGAAAGCAAGCAAGAGGTCAAAACACTCAATATGTTTTTTCTGACATCAAATTTTAATATGTCAAAATGTTCCTGATAAAATCAGCTCCTCTCTTTCCCCCTCGCTCCCTGACTGCTTCATGCACAGAGATTGATGGTAACAGTTCAGGACCTGAGTTGAATGTGACATCTTAATTTGATCATCAAATCATTTGGTATTACCTAACTGCCAAAATTCCAGTGATAATTTGGCATATGTTAAAAAGCCACTAGAAAAGGAAATAATTTTACCTAGTTCTTATCCTCCCCTTTTGCTTAATTGCCTACTCAACTAGTGGTTTTCTCATCTGTGACATTCTAAGACCCAAGGCCACCCCTTAACCCCACCTCTCTGGGAACTCTCATTCCCCTTTCTAGTTTATTTCTGATTTAAGCAGGCTTCAGTAAATCCCATTTTCGACTGTTAAAGAATTTGTGCTTTTCACTTGATGCCAAATGATAAAACTTAATGTTAGCAGCTTTTTAAAATGTTAACTGCTCATTCCTTTTTGTAGTTTGATATTGTTATTCAACTACTGTAAATAAATGCTAATTAACAAAATGTCAATTGACTTTCCAAGCAGCTGCAGACGGCTTTTACTTTTCAAAACAGTTTCATCTTTATCAGCAACAGATGAGGAACCACCATATCTGACAACACAGTGATCCATTATCATTCCAACATATGCATTTTAAATTAGGCTCAATACAGTGTCAACTAAGTGATATATTTTAATTGATTTAATAATGTCTAATGGGTTTGTAATAAATCGGCCTCAATGGATGGAGTCTAAATGCAGTTAAAAGATTTTTTTTAAAGAATCATGAAAGAGAAGAATAGCAATGTTCACATGAACAGATCTACATAGGAATGTCTCCTATTTTCCTTATTTTGAAGCATTTTGTAACAAAAGTGTAGGCTCAAAAAGCAAAAGACCAGGAAATTATTGGGGCTGAATAAATGTTTGCAAGAGAAATAAGGAAACTCCATCTCTAAACAACAGGAGAATTTCACTGAATTAGAGACATTCAGAAATTAGTTGAGATTAACCAGAAGCCTAAAAACTCAAATTAGGGAAGTATGTCTTCCCAGACATTGGACCAGAGGACCACACTTCAGGCAGCATGTGACAGACACATTCTTTTACTTGAAGGTTTGGACATATTCATACATACAAACTAGGTAGACTTAGCCCTGAAGTAATTAAACTATAAGACATCTAACTGGTATTGGAAGAAGATTCTAATGTATCCGAGAAGATATCTAGAGTCTAATTTTCATGTGCCTGACAAGTGATGAAAGCAGAGAGACAAGTTCATGTTTCTGTTGTAGGAAGCTTATCCTACTTCCAGCAATAACGGAGTCTCTCACAGCAGATCAAGCCTCCTGCTGAAACCCCTAGAGAATCCACATAAAACACAAAATATACATTTTTATAAGCTATTAAAGAGCAGCCAAGATACCCAGGACTTGAATGCTTAAGATCACAGGAGAAGAGAAACTCATGTAAATTGAATATTCTCTGTGCCACATTCAGGGTACCTGCCAAATTTTGGCACAGGAGGAAAGGCTGGGCATTGGGCAGAAAGTGGATTATAAGAGGCAAGAATCCATCAGAGCTTTCAGTATCTCACAGATTTAGGGAGACAGAAATTGGAGTTTAGGACTGCCTGGGAAGACAGGACCTGAGGCTAAGACCTCTGAGATGAGAGGTGTGGAGGATACTCTTGGTTTCACCTGAAGGCACTTTCTAAATTCTTAAGGTGTACAGGAAAGAAGCTAAAAAGTCAAGCAGAAAGTAGAGTAAAAGGAAAAAAAAAGAGTTTAGAGCAGTCTCAGAAGGGTGATGTGGTAAAAAATGGAGCTCAGGTTCTGCTCAGAAGGACTTCGGAATCAAGCTCATTCCCCTGACATGCAGCAAGCCAAATGCTGAGATGCTGACGTTTGCTGCAGAGAAGCAACATTGATGGACCTGAAGATTGTCATTCTAAGTGAAGTAAGCCAGAAAGAGAAGATACCATATGATATCACTTATATGTAGAATCTAAAAAAAAAAAAAAAAAAAAGGCAAATGACTTTATTTACAAAACAAAAACAGACCCACAGACAGAAAACAAACTTATGGTTATGACTGGGGGAAGTGGGTGGGAAGGGAGGAAGGGATAAATTGGGAGTTTGAGATTTGCAAATACTAATTTTATATTTATATATACATAATATATATATATATATATATGATAAACAACAAATTTATACTGCATAGCACAGGGAACTATATTCAGTATCTTGCAGTAACTTATGGTGAAAAACAATATGAACATGAATATATGTATATTCTTGTATGACTGAAGCATTATGTTGTACACCAGAAACTGACACATTATAAACTGACTAAACTGCAACAAAATATATATTTTAAAAAAGGTTTATTCATGAGGCAGCCAAGTGAGAAAATGAGATGGGAGAACCAATCTCAAATCTGCCTCCCCAAAGGTGAGGGCCTTGTGATATTTATTGGATAAAGAGGAAGGATGGTCTGAGGCATGGTGGGGAAAGGTGACTGGAGGTAAGAAAAAGGTGATGTCATCCTTGTTCTGTGCAGGGGCACCTAAGGTACATGCTTCTTCATGGGATGCGTGTTCAGGAAATGGTGGTGTTAGCATGTTCTGAGGGTGGAGTTTTTGGCCCTCAGATGCCAATAGATCATGGATTGGACACTTGCTGCATAACCCAGTTGGTGGGTCAGTGGTCCCAATTAATCTTAACTAGCTGGGGCTCAAACTTGAAAATGGCTGACTTCAAGTTTCTGAAAAGCAACTTGGGCAAACATTGTTTAGGCTGCATGATGCTTGAAGGATATATGAGTCTCTGTAAAGACAAAGTGGCTTGATTATTGAAGGCAGGTTACAGTTTACTGTTTATTAAGCAGGTTATAGTTTAATGAACCTAACCGATGACTGTCCTCAGTTTCACTAGTAAGTACCCTAGGCTCTCAGTTGATCTGCCAGAGGTATTAAAGCCTTTCAGAGATTACAAGTTGCTGGAATCAGCCCAGTCTCTTGTTTAATGTGCCTGTTTGTCAGACGATGGGATAAATTTCCTTGGAAGAAAGATAATATAATCCTGAACATCTACAATTTTCATAAATAACATAACACATTCAGTAAAATAGTACCAGATATGCCAGGAAACAGCTTTCTAAACAAAAACTGACAATAGAAACAGATCCACAGTTAAGCTAGATGCTCGGATTAACAGACGTGGATTTTTAACAATCCTGATTAATACATTCAAGAAAAATCGATGTCAAGAAGGGAATTTCAGCAGAGAAGTAAAGTCTATAAAAGCATCAAGTGGAATTTCTACAACTGAAGAATGTAACAACTGAAATTAGGATCTAAATAGAAGGTTTAATCACATATTGGACATAACAAAAAGGAGGATTTGTTAACTGATTAAGTCAGTTAAAATATTCAAATTGAAGGACAGAGAGCAGAAAGTTGAAGAATGCAGGAAAGTCACATAAGAGATACATGCACATGGAGAAAAGATCCAACATATACACAGTTGGAATTAGAGAACAAATGGAGGGAGATAATAGTGCAGAAACAGTATTTGAAAAAACAATAGCTGAGCTCCGCCCACCACCAAACTGATGAAAGATATCAAACAAGTTCTACAAACTCCAAGCTGGATAAGTTCAAAAGAAGCCACAATTAGGCTCATGGTTGTACATTTCTGCAAGCCAAAATCTTAAGAGCATCCGGAGAAAACTGACACCTTTAAAGGAGCATCAATCAGACTGATAGCTGTTTTCTCAAAAGAGAACTAAGAACCAGAAGGCAATGTGATGATGTCTTCAAAATGCAAGAGAAATAAACAAAAATATCAATCTGAAATTGATTATCTAGTGACAACATTTTTCAAATGTGGAGGTGAAATAAACAGTTTTCTAGACAAACAAAAACAGAGAAATTCATCACCAGGAGACCCACACTAAGATACATGCTAAAGGGAATCCTTTGGACAGGAGGAAAGTTACCCCAGAATTCCAAAAAGGAATAAAGAACAAGAGAAGGAGTAGGTGGTAAATTCAATGCTATCGATAGTTTTGCAGGGCTTAAAATATACAGAGAATTACAGTTTATGAAAACCGTAACACAAAATTAGGGTAGGGTGTCATTTAGACTATCATTTATTATTGGAAGACAAAAAATCTCAATCACATTGAATTGGTCAAGGCTTTGTGATCCCTCTGAAGGTATCTGGGCAGAGTTCAGTCCCAGTGAAGTTAGTTATAAAAGGGGCCAGGTGACCTTGGGATCATCAGGCTAAGTGCAGTGTCCAGGGCTGAGGGAGAACAGGATTACACGGCCCTCTCTGAGCAGCGGGACTACCCGTGTCACCAACATTCTCATGTGTAGACTTTTAAATACTTTTACATGAAGAAATATTTTTATTAATAATCTTTCATGGTTTCTCCCCCTCAAATTCCAACTCAATTTATGTTTGGTTATTAAACACAAGGGTCTTTGATGAGTAGCAGGCTGTTCTTTTTTCATTTCATTATCTAGAAAAAAAACTGAAACTAAAGTGTATTCCATTGAATTCCATTGTGGTACAGCAAGTGAATTTGATCACAAGACCAAAATTCCTAGATAGGACAGAAGGATCAACGTCCTGGTGGCCTGATGGGGAGTTTGTCATCAGGAGGCGGAATGAAGCTCCAAAAACTGGATTGAAAATTATCAGTTTAAGGTGGGCAGGAAAAGACGGTAAATTTTCCTCTCTCCCTTAGCCATATAAACACATATAACCACAAAGTCGGCCACATATTGAAAAGTTAGTGGGATGTTCAAATCCAAAGAAATAAACTTACCATTTTGGGGCCCTTGCTACTTGTGGGGTATTGGGCACCTCTTCTCCAAATATGGGGCTACCAATATCTAATTCTCTCTTATTGTGTGTCTAATCTGCTATTAAAATTTTCTATTAAGTTTTTAATTTTTGGTTGTTTGATTTTCCTTTTTTAGATGTTCTATTATTTCTTTAAAGAAAAATTTACACTGCCATTTTTATGGTTTCCTGCTATCAATCCTGCTGGCTCTTTTCCTTTAAGAATAGTAGACACTTGCTCTCTAAGCTGTCTCTGATACTTCTAACAGCTAACGTATTTGCAGATCTGTTCTTGTTGACATCTGGTGCTCTGGTTAATTGTGTAGCTTATTTTCTTGCTGACATGCTAGGTCCTCCTGCTTGGGAAATCATTTATAGGAGTAATCTGAGGCCCAGAATAAACTATATGTGCCTTCATCCAGATGTGACATATCTTTGCTTCTGAAAGATGTCTGGAGGAACTATCACCTTCAGCCAAGTTCAAGGCTAGAGGGCCTTGATCCATGTGGGGATGTGAAATGTACCTGCTTATTTGCAGGAAGTCAGCTTCACTGCTGGCTCCCTTTTACCCCTGGGCTTATTCCCTTTGAGTTTCAAGTATATAGTACTGGTGATTTCTTAAAGATTTTCTAGTTTGTACAGGCCCTAGGCTTTGATTTAGCCCTGATCACCCCATGAATTACCAAAAGCAAAGTTCAGTTTTGCCAGGATCAGCAAATAGTGTCAGGGCAGTTGCTTCTGAGTGTCTTAATATTTTCTCTCCTTTCAGGTCCGGAAGCTTCTTCCTACCTTGCTAGCTCTCAGGTGCTTTTAGGTAGATGCTTTTTGTATTATATTCAGCTTTTTCAGTTGTTTTCAGTAGGATACTTGGTATGGATAACCCACCCACTATCCCCAGAAACCGGAAGCCCGAGATAATACATAATCTGCACTGTGATGATGTTAGCTCACAGAATTTGCAGTTCAAGTAGATAATATGTACTTTCCAAGCTGAAAATAGCTGTTAAATTATCAGTTATTATTATTGCTAGAAAGTAGAAGAAAGAAATCCAGTTATTGTGTGCTGGCTACCACCTCATATGGGGCTGTGTCATCCCCTCAGAATGGCTTTGGTTTTAAAAGCTCCCATTCACTATTTAGCCAAAGAAGAAAATTTATTAGGGCTTTGCTAGGAAGCAGAGGTCAGCAAACCATTACCTAAGAGCCAAACCTGGTCTGTGGCTTGCTTTTATAAATAAAATTTTGTTGCAACAAAGACACACATTCATTTATGTATTGGGTATGGCTGCTTCTGTGTTAATAAGTACAGAATTGAACAATTTCAGCAGAACCAACATGGACCACAAAACATATGATATTCACTCTCTGGCTGCTTACAGAAGAAGTTTGCAGTCCTCTGATGTGAAGTATTATTCCACCCAGCTCTTGCCTGACAAGTTGATGTGCTGGGAGCAAGTCAATTATTTTCTGCAAAATTTTCATTTAATTTTAAATACTAGAAGCTTAGACTTGATGTGATAGACTCTTCAGTCACATTGAAAAATTTAAATAGGAAACAGCAGTAATGCACACAATAAGAATGTCTTCTGTGGAGAAAAGGGAACCCTCCTACACTGCTGGTGGGAATGCAGTTTGGTGCAGCCACTGTGGAAAACAATGTGGAGATTTCTCAAAGGACTAGGAATAGACTTACTATATGACCCAGGAATCCCACTCCTGGGCTTGTACCCAGAAGGAAATCTACTTCAGGATGACATCTGCACCGCAATGTTCACAGCAGCACTATTTACAATAGCCAAAACATGGAAACAGCCTAAATGTCCATCAACAGGTGACTGGATAAAGAAGATGTGGTATATTTATACAATGGAATACTACTCAACCATAAAAACCGACAACATAATACCATTTGCAGCAACATGGATGCTCCTGGAGAATGTCATTGTAAATGAAGTAAGCCAGAAAGAGAAAGAAAAATACCATATGAGATTGCTCATATGTGGAATCTAAAAAACAAAAACAAAAACAAACAAACAAACAAAAACAAAGCATAAATACAGGACAGAAATAGACTCATGGACAGAGAATACAGACTTGTGGTTACCAGGGGGTGCAGGGTGGGAAGGGATAGACTGGGATTTCAAAATTGTAGAATAGATAAACAAGATTACACTGTATAGCACAGGGAAATATACACAAAATGTTATGATAAATCACAGAGAAAAAAATGTGACAATCAGTGTGTATATGTCCATGAATGACTGAAAAATTTTGCTGAAGACTGGAATTTGACACAACATTGTAAAATGATTATAAATCAACAAAATTAAAAAAAAAAAGTCTTCAAGTAGCAACATGGTAATTAAATCTTCACTCTTACTTTGCCTAGAAAAATCTTTTCTTTATCCTGCACAGGTGTTAGTTCACTTAGTTTTTTCTTTTTTAGAGAATGTATTTTCCACTCTCTTTATAAAGTCATGATCTTCATTTTTTCATTAACCTCTGCTCCTTGGGGCTACATGAGGAGAGAAGGCTTCGAGGAAATGGAAATTCACAAGCAGCAAAGAAAGGGGAATCCAGGCACCCACATTTGTGGGAGAGTGGCTTTGAGCAGACACACAGCCCTCTTCCTCTACACTGGACTAGCAGGGTTTGTGGGGCAGGATGAGTCAGCAGGGGTTTCTGCCAAAGAGCAGGATACTTTCTGAGATGATTCCTGCTTCTCAGGAGTAATGACAGAGACCTTAGCACAACAATCAAAGAAAAAGAAACTGGAGGAGGAAGTAATGTTCAAAGCACAGTACATTTCTTTTTTGTTCAGCACCAGCTGTAATGAACAGATCCCCTGTTTCTGTGTATGATGTCCATTAAACTCCTGCTCTGGCTCCCAGATATGCAAGGGCTTTCTATACGTAAATGGTGGCGATGTCATTCATGCTATAATTGTTAAGACTGCATCAGTGTCTGCAGAATTTTGGTTCAGTTGTGACTACCACGGAGTCTAGAAGATGACCAGGTTGAAATGCACCTTTCTGAGGTGAATCAGGAGTTGTGAAAAAATGCACTGGTCCCGTGGTGAAAGTGTGCTGCTAAATTAAAAACAAGGAACACAGTAATTTTCCGGACCCAGAGCCCTGTTGGACAGACATCTTCCAAGATGTGGTGAGTATATAATAGGCATGGGATCCAGGACTGAGGAATAAAGAAATAATGAAATCATTTCTTTATAGAGAATCAGCTTCCTTACATGCATGCCACTTTGCTTATAAAGCCATCTGAAATTCCCTGGGGATCTGGAGCTGGCTCTTTGCCTGCTGATGAGTCTGTAACTCTGTGATAATTAACTGTAATGACTTTGAGAAATGCTCCTCTAAATCACCACCCCATTCTGGGTTGCCAAATGCCACCTGCACCTAGGTGGCTGGCTAACAGCACCCCCATTTTGTTCCATTTTTCATGTAGAATCTATTGTCTTCTGTCTTCACTGGAGAGCCAAGATAGCTCTAAATTCCCTTCTGTGATGTGGTGTGGTAGGGAAGGAGAAGCTGTAGCTACAGAAGTTGGGTATGTGGGAAAAGCTAAGGGGTTCTCTTCTCTAAGACCAGGACACAAAACCCCACTCTGTTCCTGACCACCTGGGCTCACCATGCTCATTCTGTGAGAATGTGGGTGTTGACCAGGAAGTCTGAGGACCCAGGAGTGTCATAGAAGGGAGTTCCTATGTGGCCGTTCCTGGTGGCCCGGTGCAAACTACATGAGGCTGCTGGTAATTTTCTGGGCACTCAGCATGCCCCATGGTGCCCCTGGCACAGGCACAATGGCCACGAGGCCAGGGAGCCAGGTGGACTCTGTTCTAGGCAAAGGCAGGAAAGGGATGAGAGAGTCTGGGTTTGTTTAGCCCCTTAGCCTTGCTGCTGGCCCTCTGTCTTCCAGGGCCAGATTTACCTTTCAGTGTTCCCCAAAGGGAGGGCACAGCCCAGCTGGGTCCTCTGGGAGCTGTAGATTTGCAGAATTGCACCTTTGTTGTGCATATTTTTATGTGGGCTGGGAAAACAGATGGCTCCATCCAAGTTGCTGAAAACCCAGCTGGTTACTGCTGCACTAGAATGACCTAGGTTTGGGGACCTGAGTTTTCCTTGACAGAGCCTTGGGCAAGTCGGGAAATATGTCAGTCTTTGAGCTGGAGTACAGGTGGATGAGGTCTGAATCGCTGCATCCCTCAGTCCTGTGTGCGGTGGGGATTACAGGGACAGTGATGCTCAGCACAGTACATCACACCCAGCGCCCCTGATCCCTTACACCCTTTTGTTTTAAATTAGGCAGGATAAAAAAAATTCCAACCAACCAACCAACCAACCAACCAACCAACCAACCAACCAACAACAGAATCATCCTATGGTCTCTCCCACATTTTAAACCAAACATGCACCCTACCCTCCATTCTAGGTAATGATGAAATAGACCTTCATAAAAGAAATTCAGAAATCATTTCAATCCAACATTTACGGAGCACCTATGTTTCTGCTGGGTGCTGAAATTACAACATTGAGTAATACATGGCCTTTTTGATCAGAGAGCTCCTAACCCACCTGGAAGAGATATGCATGAAGAGAAGATGTCTGTTCAAAAAAAGAAGACATAGGAACTATAATCGGGGCTGGCATAGAGTGGCATGGAGACATAAAGAGGAAAGAATTTCCTTTCCTTAATAGCAGGACCCAGCCCTGGAGCGGTGATGTTTGTGGGAAAGTAAGACTTTGGGTCAGAGGTAGGAAGGACTTTCCCTGCCTGCAGAGGACACTGAGGGCTGCTACCCAGTGTCCACTCCCCCGGCTCTCCCTTCCTAACCTCCGTCTATTCAGGTGTCTACCTCTGCTCACATAATTCCGGGGACGTCAACCCCACCCCCAGCTCTAGGGGACGATCCCGGTGAGTGTAAGATAATCACGGCAGTCTCATTTCTGCAAAAGTTACATTTAGAAATGGGTACTTGACCAAAATATTCCGGCCAGTGAGACAGCTGCTTTGCTGTGGAATACCTAGAAATCTCTCTCCTTCCTAAGGAAACAACCCTTGAAGAGTTTCCCCTTTCCCCCACATATGTTGCCCTGTCTTCTCTAAGGAAAGGGAGGCTTTTCAGGAGGGAAGAGATACGGTTTGCCTGGGGTTAAGTTTAACCAGGGCAGGAAGCATCACGGGGAGATGCGGAGATGGGGAGATGGCGGGAAATAACTGCTGGAGGGCTGTGGGTGCATCTGCAGCCCTGCTTCCCAAAGCAGGCGATGGGGTTGTTACAGTCCTGGCTGCGGCATGGCAACAACACAGCACCTTGACTCAAGGCGACCTTGCGCTGGGGTGTAGGAAATGGTGCAGGCAGGGGAGGTGGTGCAGCTCTAGAAACGGAGGCAGCTCTTTCTAGCAAAGACTATGCCAAAACAACAGCCTCTGTAGGAAGCCTTAAAGCCGCACACTTGCCTTTTCAGCCACTCATTATAATTACTCACCACTGGCATACTATGCGTTAGGTGCTAAGTATAGTATCAGGAGCAGGGCAAGTGCTCAGCACACATTAGCTACCAGCAGTATTGCAGACAGAAAAAGATCCCTCCTGGATAATCTATAAAAATAACCCTGGGGGATCTGTCTCCCCTTCTCCGCCAGGTGGGAAGTCAGTTTGCCCCATTGCACCATTACGCTGGGAATGCTCACCTTCTTCCTCCGGTCTCTCACTGTGCTGCTGGGCCCCCGGACTGGTGGTGCTGGCAGGGCCCTGGTTGCAGGCTGCATGCGGCCTTGCTGGTCCAAATCCTCAAACTGAGGTTGCTGATCCCACAAGCACAAACCCCTTGGCTACGTGTCTGGGTCTCTCTGCTTTCAGTTAGACAGGAAACCAAGGCTGGGCAAACCTCCAGGGTTTCAGATAGGCCTTCTACTCAGGTAAACTTCCAAGGATATTTCTGCTTGGGAACAGTAACAGCTCAGGTTCCTTCCTAGGTTTTGGCATGTGCCTCTGTGACATACCACCAGGTTTAGAACTGATGTTGTATTTGGAGTGAAAATGCCCACACGTGACTTGAATTAAACAGACCTTCATGGATGAGAGATGCAAGGCTAACTAATCTCAGGGTGTTAAGCTGACGTTTTCTGAATGGCACCAAGCCATCTTCCCTATGGAAGGTAGGTGTTTGGCCCATGTGCTTGTTTTTAACTGAGTTCAGCTTCATGTTGTATACAAAGCAGCTTCCTGGTGTCCTAGGGAAGCAGCACAGTAAAGTGGGAATATCAGCTTTAGCCGCCTTCAGTCCTGAGTTCAAATCCTTGCTCTGGACCCTGGTAGGTGTGATGAAAGCATTGAATTTCTCTGATCCTATGACCTTCCTCATAGGATTATTGTGAGGATCAAATTAGTATGTGCTCAATGACCAGAATGTAATAAATTCTCCACAGATGGTGGATATTATTTCTAAGGCCCCAGGGAGAGGAGATTGCTATTGTACAAATTTATTTTATAAATCAAAAATAATGTTAATAATAATAATGGCATTATTGGAAATAGGCTAGTTTGCTCAAGAGAAATGCTTTCAGACTTTCTCATTATACCTGACTCTTTCCACATCTTTCATACTGGTTACCCAGGCTAAAGAATGTCCTCTAGAAGCAATATATGGGGAAGAAGTTCTTTAAAATGCTACTAAAACTAACAACAGTGTTTTCCAGCTCAGTTTGGAAGAATGAATATAGCCCTGGGGGAAGAAGTTCTTATTTTACCTTTGCAATCAATTCAGCTTTATCAAAAACATGGGGAAACAAGCTAGCATTCAAAATCTAGATAACTACTTTGACAAAGAGAGAAATTCAGCATTTGTCCCCTTTGAAAACAGAGCAGGGGCCCTATCCTGACATGGAGATCTCTTGATTCAGGTTCAGCTTCATGAAAACGTGTGATATTGAAGTATCTGTGAGGATTTGTTCAGCAAATGGTATTTGAGCACCAACATTGAAGGTTTCAGTAATCATAGAAATAGAGCCTGTGTCTTAGGTCAGGTTTGAATCTGAGGGGCTCTAAAGTGAGGCATTTGCAGCCAAGAATCTGAAATTCAAAATTCAAAATCGCTCAGTTCCGTGCAGCACTGCACCTTTGGGCTGGCTGTCCCCAAACCATGCCCTTGGCCATCTTGCTCATTCTTCCACCTTTCTTTCCCTTATGAGAATTTGTCAATTTTTATAATCATTTATCAATTATCTGAGAGATGGCTCTCGTGATATAATTCATGGGACTCCAATTGGTAAGACCTGTTCCTAAAAAAATACTTTTACCCATTTTTATATTTATTTTTCGCCTTCATTTTTGTTTATTGAGTTATAGTCAGTTTACAACGTTGTGTCAGTTTCTGGTGTACAGCACAATTCTTGTTATACATGAATATACATATATTCATTTTCATATTCTTTTTAACTGTGAGCTACTACAAGATATTGTCTATCTTTCCCTGTGCTATACAGTATAAACTTTTTAAATCTATTTTATATATACCTGTCAATATCTGCAAATCTCCACCTCCCAGTTTATCCCTTCCCACCCCACTCCCCCCGGCAACCACAAATCTGTATTCTATGTCTGTGTGTCTGTTTCTGTTTTATATATAAGTTCATTTGTCTTCTTTTTTTTTAGATTCCGTATACCAGAGATATCATACAGTATTTTTCAGTGGAAAAGGAGGAGAAATTAATATCAAAAATCTAAAATAACCAATTAGAAACCAACCACTCTGCTTGATGGATACAAGTAAATGTTGATTTTTGCAAAAGGAAAGTATTGTTTTCTCTTTGGAAATAGGTGAACCCTGTCAAGCTAATAAGGAATAAGTTAGTTAATTATGAATAAGTCAAAGAAATTCTTTTAAAAAAAGTATCATAAAAAGATAATGAACAACTACATGCCTTTATAGTGGCAATGTTAGGCTACATGAATAACTTTCTGGAAACAAAAGTTACAAAATTGAGTCTCGAGGGGAGGGGATAGCTCAAGTGATAGAACACATGTTTAGGATGCACGAGGTCCTGGGTCCAATTCCCAGTACCTCCTCTAAAAATAAAATTAAATGAATAAACCTAATTATCTCCCCCCCCATAAAAAAATTCATGGATCCAAAATTGAATCTCAAAAGGACATTAACTTTGAACAGACTACTTTCTTTAAAGAAATGGAGAAGCTGGTTACACATCCACCTCGGGTGGCCTGAGGAGCTGATGCCTTTGAGCTGTTGGAAAACTTAGCAACTATTTTACAAAGGTAGCTTCTCCCCACCCCAGCATCCACCAGCTTCCCCAGGATGAAACTGGGGCTTGTTTAAGTTTAAAACACACAAGTAAACATTCCTATAGACACAGAGCTTATTTGTTTTATATGAAGTACTTTGTGTCTCTTAATCCTTTACCCCTTCTTGTCCCTACTTCCGTCCCTCTCACCACCAGTAACTAGTTTGTTCTCTATACCTGTGAGACTGTTTGGGTTTTATTATACATGTTCACTTGTTTTATATTTCAGATTCCACATATAAGTGATAACATCCAGTATTTGTCTTCTCTGTCTGACCTATTCCTCTAAGCACAATATCCTCCAGATAATTCCATGTCATTTCAAATGGGAAAAATGTCATTCTTTTTTATGACTGAGTAGTAGTCCATCCTATGTGTATAAATGCAAATAAAATAAATTATATATTATTTATTCATTCATTCATTCATTCATTCATCTATTGTTGGACACTTACATTGCTTCCTTTTTTTGGCTATTGTAAATAATTGTTGTATATATTGAGGTGCAAGTATCTTTTTAAATTGGAGTTTTTCTTTTCTTCAAACATATATCCAAGTGTGGAATTTCTGAATCATATGAGTTTTATATTTAGGTTTTGAGGAAGCTCCATGTTTTTCCCAAAATGGCTGCAAAAATTTACATTCCCACCAATGGTGTACAAGGTTTCCCTTTCCCCCACTTCCGCATGAACATCTGTTACTTGTGAACTTTTTCATGATGGCCATTCTGGCAAGTGTGAGATGATATCTCATTGAGGTTTTGATGTTCATTTCTCAGATGATTAATGATGTTGAGCATCTTTCATGTGTCTGTGGACTATCTGTATGTCATCTTTGGAAAAATGGCTACTTAGTATTTGTACCCATTTTTCAATGAGACTTTGTGTGCTATTGAGTTGTGTCAGTTTTTATATATTTTGGATATTACCCCTAATCAGATCTGAACTGCAGATATTTTCTCCCATTTCATACCTCAGCTTTTCAGTGTGTGCATGGTTTCCTTGGCTGTGCAGAAGCTTTTCAATTAGATGTAGCCTCAGTTGTTAATTTTTACTTTTATTTCTTCTACTTTTTGTAGTCAGAGCCAACAATTAAAAACCAAATCTGATGTTAAGGAGCTCACTACCTAGTCTTTCTTGCTGTTACATGGTTTCAGGCCTTGTATTCAAGGCTTTAATCCATTCTGACTTCCGTTCTGTGGATGATGTGAGAGAGCAGCCCAGTGGGCGTCTCCTGCCTTTGACCGCCCAGTGGTCCCCACACTGTTTATTGCAGAGACTGTCCTTTCTCCGACTCTGCATTTGAGGCTACATTGCTGTAAATTTCTTGACCACACATGTGTGGATTTACTTCTGGGCTCTGTAGTCTATTCCATTAGTCTAAGTGCCTGTTTTTATGCTGGTATCATACTGTTCATGTCACTAAACTTGTGGCTTGCTTTCTCCTTCTCTAAATTACATGTGGAAAACCAGCAGGGGCCAGGGCTCCTAAGCAGTGCAGGGCCTTTTATCCTGGGGTCGCCCAGGTCTGTAGAGCCCACTGGGCTACCTGCTAGGCAGTTGCAGGATGAGTCATGGGACTGGGGACCTGAGGTTTTCTAGAGGCCCAGCTTCCTGCCACTTCCCAGGCAAGTCCTGGGGCCCATAAAACCAGACTGACATCTCCCAGGACTATGGAAAGATCCCTGGGGGAGGAACTGAGGGCCTGGGGCAGGGCAACCTCCAGCAATTGAGGTAAACCTGAAGGAGAAGTCACCCAGGTAAAGAGCTCAATGGGTTCCCAGCCTAGGGCTTTTGAAGGCAGGGCAGGGGGTGGTTCTTGGAAGAACAGACAGAGGCCAGAGTGGCTGGACTGAGGGGAGCAAGGCCAGGTGGGCTGCTGGCAGGAGGAGGGCCTTCAGGTCTGGCTGAGGACTGGGGCTTTTCCCCAAAGTGCCTCTGAGAGGTTCCCTGTGTGTTAGCAGAGTGACAGGAACAGATCTGTCTTTTAACCACCACTCCCTTGGGTCAGAGGGAGTGAGAAAGGGAAGCAAAGAGCATGAATCCAGGACAGTGTCAGTGGTTGCCTGGACAGGGAGGGGAGAGAGATACAGAGAGGTGATGAATGCACTTGGAGTTGGGACCCAGGGACAGCGGAGGAGCTGGCTGCATGTGGGGGTGTGGAGGAAAGAGGGAGCAGAGCCCCAGGTTCTGGTTTGAGCAGGTGGGGAGATGGAGCCACTGCATGGATGGGGGATGGGTGGGAAGAGAGTTCCAAAAGGCACATAACCTTGGACACTTATGAGATTAGATCAATTCTGATACACTTTATTTTTACATTGACGCATATTTGATTTACAGTGTTGTGTAAGTTCGTGGTGTACAACATAATGATTCAGTTATACATGTACATATGTTCTTTCTCACATTCTTTTCCATTATAGGTTATTACAGGTTACTGGATATAGTTTCCTATGCTCTGCAGCAGGTCCTTTTTTTTTTTTTTAATCAATTTTGTCTATACTGCTATGTATCTGTAATGCCACACTCCTGATTGCTCCCTCCCCACCACCACTTTCCCCCTGGTAACCACAGATTGTTATCTATGTCTGTGAGTCCGATTCTGTTTTGTCAATAAGGTTACTTGTATCTTTCTTTTTTAGATTCCACGTATAAGTTATAGATTTATGTTTCTCTGTCTGACTTACTTCACTTAGTATGCTAATCTGTGTCCATTCCATTTAGTTGGAAACAACATTCTTTCATCCCCTGTAGTGACTACCTAGTATTCCAAGGTGTGCTTATACCACGTCTTCGTTACCCACTCACTGCAGATAGACCCTGACTGTGCTTCCACCTCTTGGCTGTCGTAAACAGAGTTGATGTGAATATTGAGCTGTATGCCTGGGAAGTCTAGAGATTATTATACTACATGAAGTAAGTCAGACAAAGAGAAATATTATATAATATAATTAAGATGAGGAATCTAAACAAAGGTAAAAGTGATTCCATTTTATAATGAAGTCAGTGGGAGAAGGGGGTTTCAAGCAAGATGCAGTAATACTGGTGACAAAGAAAGACTCTGCCTGTTGACCTGGACTCTGTTAATACTGGGTTTGGATAAAAGCTGACAGCCAGCCTGACGCTTGGGGAGAGTGACTTAAGGACATGAACATAAAGGAAGCAGCAAATGAGATTGACAAGCCTGTCTGGTGATGGCAGCCATCACCTGTCTGTCTGTCCCTGAGCCACTGTGCATCCAGCCAGAGAAGCCCAGCCTGCCATTCTGGGTGCCCCATGAAGGGGACATTCTCCTGCCTCCAGCACTGTGGTACTGAGCATAGACAGTTGAGCCAGACTGTCTATGAGTCTTTGACCCCATCTCCAGCCTCTGCTTCCTGTATAGCCTGAGTCATGGTGCTCTGACCTCCTAGCCAAGACCTCAACCCCTTTCATCAGCTTTTCTTTGGAAATTAGAAACCCTCAGGCCTCGGGATGCTCTTGCCCAACCCTCCCATGTGCGGGCAGTTTTCTGCTGGCCACACAGAGAGTGAGCACTGGCTTATAAGCCTGAAAACACAACACACAGACACACAGACACGAAGATTGACATTAAATATGGGCCATGGGGTGGGATCAAGAGAAAAACAGACACAGAGGAGGAAATAAGAGGGAGAAACGGTACTGGAGTCATCATCTAAATGTGAGACCACTCCTACACTTTTCAGGTCTTATCTGACAAGTGCTTGAGGACGTCCCTAGAAGTACCATGTAGAATCACCCCCACTGTGCAGGCGGGGAGACAGACAGGCCTGGACAGGCACCAGGAATTATCCAGGATGGAGAACAGGTAAGGAGGAGGAACTGAGTCTGGAAGCCAGGGCGTCTCCTCACAGCTGTGCACAGAGCCTCCCCAGGAGCCGTGGGGAGGGCACGGCTGCTGTAACTGGAAGAGGTGGGTCTGTGTGGAGAAGGGGGTGAGCAAACAGCAGCCCAGAGGGCTGTGTGTGGAGGTGTTGTCTGAGGAGGGGGTTCCAGGAAGTGGACCCCAGGAAGTGACATCACTTCCTTGATAACAGACCCCAACAGAATTGGAACCCAGTAACCAGGCACCCACATTCTAGTGATGGCCCGTGCGCCAGCTCACTTGGCTGGAGACAGTTCACAGAGAAACATGTTCTCCTTCTGCATCCTGAACTCCTGGGCTTCACCTTCAGGAAAACCTGGCATGAGAGGTGTCTCAAGGTTTAGGTTTGGGTTCTGCCAGCAACCAGGCCAACTCTGGACTTTAACCAGGAGGTCACCTAAGGTAAAAAATGTGGCCTGGAGCAGGCCAATCTGGGCCCAGCCTCCTCTGGGAGCCCTCCCTGGGCAGGCCCACTTCACCTCGTCTCCGTGTGGGGGAAGAGGGACTTCAGGGGAGGTGTCCCCTCTGGGCAGGAACCAGTCATTGAACACGTGGTAACCTGGTGGTCCTGTCATGGCCACACCCAAGGACAGGTCTGGCCGGGGAGAATGAGGACTCCTGAGGGACATCTTACATGTGCCAGTGGGAATCCAAGGGCTTCAGGTTGTCAGCTTTTTTGTCACTAATGTAGATCTGCGCAGAGTGGTATGTGTGAGTCTGCGGTGGAGATGTCCTGTGGATCGGAGAACAAGCCGAGACATTCAGAAAGGGCTCTAAGGTTTCTGCCTGGCTGTTGGGGACTGTGTTTGCAGGACTCCACACAGGAGATCACACAGGACCTTGTTCATGGAGTCCCCTGCTCCATCTCCTTGTAAGAGTGGCAGCGGTCCCAAGACACCAACAGAATCCAGGATGGGCTCAGGGTGAGTGCAAGCAAGGAGAATCCACACCCTGGAAGCCTTGGGTCCCAGAGCTGCCCTCCACCTCTCCTGGTCTCCCTCTTGAGACCTGCTGGCAAAGGAATCTGATTCCCCATTTCTCCCACCTACCCTCACAGTCCAGGCTCTGCCCTTGCCAGATGCAAAGTCAATGTCCACATATGAGACAGAATCTCTGAAAGAGCCTTTGATACAATTTCAGTTCATGTTATGTCAAGGGTGTTTCTGTATTTTTGTACAGATTTTCATGTTTTCCTTCCATCCCCATGTGTCCATGTTGGCCCAACAATCCTGATCCCACACAGTCCGGGATCAGCCTCTGGGTTCTCATCTCTAAAATGACATGCCTTGATAGCAGTCAAGGGGATGATGTAGTTAATAGAGGGAGGTGCTGTCAATACTGGGCTGACACAATGATCTGAGAAACTGGTGCACTTAGTCATCACCCACTGACACTTTTCCTGCTGATACTGAGAACCTTTATTCTGCCGAGAGCTCTCTTGTCCCATCTCTTGGCACAAGTCCCTGAGGCTTGTAGATTGAATCTGAGTTCCAGCCCTAAATCCCCTGGTGGTCTACGGTGTTGCGTCTGATTCATGTCTCTCCTCTGTTCCACACCAGGGGGAAGATGTGTCAACAGGGAGCAGGAATGAGGACTGCATGGCATGGAGCATCCAGAGAGACAGACTGGAGATGCTTGTGGCAAATCTGGTGCCTGCTGTCCTGGGAAGCAACCCCTCCTACCTACATACACTCCTGGGCACCTACAGAACTTTGGCCACTGCCTACAAGGTGCTTAACCTTCTATTCCAAAGGTGAGCACTCTGCCCTCATGGGACATTGGTGATGCAGCCACATACTAGTGGTGAGATGTGGGAATGTCACTCCACCAATGTGAACCTCGTTTGCTGCTTTGCACCCTCGGGTGAGAGAGCATCGGGCCCTAGGATGATACATAGAACAGAGAGGGCCCTTCATGGAAAGTGCTTTCTGGGGCCCTGGCCCCTGGAAAGGTCAGCAGGAGGGGCTGTGGTTGTGCTAACTGGTCATCTCCTCCTGCCCTTGAGGCGGCCTCTGCCTCCTGCATCACTGAATGAATGTGGCCTTGGGTTAAAATGTTTTCCTATTTCAAGTGTAATTTGTGATTCCATTAGCTGCCCCTGTCCTAGGTCAGCTAGAGCAGGGATCCCTGGGTGGGAGAAGTGGGGTCCTAGTCTCACTCAGTTCTGTGTGGTGGGGTTGGTTGGGCTCATTCATTCCTCAAGTATATAGGAAGTCCACCAGGGACAGGCACATTTATAGGAATAACAACCATTTAATGCACTGAGCAGACAACAGCCCTGCCCTCCAGGGCTTCCATACTCCCGGGAATCACAGTGTCACACTAGACATCACATCCAGCTAGTGTGCTCAGGACAGTCCATCTGACACCATCCTGGCTTACATCCTTCCTTACATCCTTCCTTACACTGATGAGGATGGACCCCTGTATGAAATGAAATGGGGAGTTTCTTTGATTGAAGAGACGGGCTCCCTTGCCTAAATAAGTGTGGAGCTGTGGACTGTGTTGATAAGTTGGGGGGGCAAACCCTGAATCCCACACATCCTATGATTTTGGCTTGAGAGTAGAAGTTTTAGGGCTTCTTCTGGCAAAGGGGAAAGGTCTCTGGAGACCCAGAGAGCTGTTGTTGGGGCTGTGGTGCTGTGAGAAGCATCTAGGAGGTCAGAGGTCAGAGTCAGCCCCTAAGTGAACCCACAGCCATCCCCTCTTCATCCCAGCCCTGTCCCCACCCGCTTCCTGGGACACAGAACATAATGGGTGGAAAGCATCCTGCCCACACTCTGGTGAAGCCTTAATGGTGGGGACTCAGCTGGTGCTCAGCGGACCCAGTGAGACTCAGGGGCAGCTGAGTCCACCCTGTGGGAGGTGAGTGGCAGGGACAGGAGGAGACCCAGGCAGGGTCCCTGGAGGATTAGGCAAAAGGCAGGGACAGGAGCTAAAATCTGAGGTGTGAGGAGGCCCGTGGGCAGCCTGGGTGGCAGACACAGCCTGTCTATTCCCTCCTGGGTCAGACATTCATAGAGCAGCTCCTGTATCCCCAAAATGGCAGTGCCGAGAGCAGACAGCCTGCCTGTCTTCACAGAGGTGCCACCCAGTGGGGGGGGGCTGGGGGGACAGAGCAGTGTGTCAGACATCCCTGAAAAGGGGAGAAGTGGTCAAACCGCAGACAAAGGGATTTCCCTTCAGAAGGCTTGTAGCAGCCCCTCCTCTGAGTCCAGGCCCTCCTCTGCACAGACTGCCAGGTGAGATGGGACATGGAGCAAAACTGGCCTCTGGATGGGCAGGAGCCAAGGGCAGAATGGCCCATGTCCCCACGGGGCAGCCATGAAAGCACAGCATGGAAGGCAAGGCCAGGTCTGTCACTCTGCTTCCCCACTACTATCCAGGGCCATATCCTCCGTCCTGGGCACCTGGCTGTGCCAGTACCCAGAGGATTTCCACCAGCCCCCAGAATTTCCCTGCCTGAAGATGGTACTGGCTTATGCAGAGCTGAGCATGCCTGGCTCAGACCTGGAGCACCAGGCCCATCTTCTGGCAGAGCTGGGGCTCCCAGAGGCAGAGGGTGATGATGGGGAGGATGCAGGGTGGGTGATGGGCTGAGTCAGGAGGGGAAAGCACTGGACCACACAGAGGAGAGCCTCCTGAGGCTGGAACTGGACCAGGAGCAATGGGGAGCCTCATATCATTTGCCCTGGACTGCATCTGAGAATGCTTCTTGGGCATGGGATCTTGGACTGAGGCTTCACTGACTGGCAGTGAGGGCTTTCCTATTTTGGGGAGACATGTGGAAAAGCAGTCATATTGATGAGAGTTTCCCTTCTTGGAGCTACAGCGGCAGCTCAGAACAAGCTCTGGAAGCACCTGGAGACCTAAAGCCTGCTGCACCTCTCCTGGCCAGGACAGCTCCAGAGCCAGAGCAAGCTCAAGCCACAGCCCTTGCTCAAGTTCAAGGGCCAGACGAAGGGATATACCAACTCCAAAACCAGAGCCAGAGCCTGCTCCCGTCCCAGCTCTCATTTAAGTTCAAAGCCAGGAAAAGCACCCGCACAAGCGCCAATTCCACAGGAGGTTCAGGCAACAGCTGTCCTCCATCTCAGAGCCTGAAACATCAGGAACAGCTGCTCTAGCACTTCCTCTACCACCTCAGCCAGCCGCCTGCCCTGCCTCACATCCAGAGCCTCAGCCAACCTCAGCAAGAGCTCCCCCACTGGCCCTGGGGTGCCACTGTGCTTTGGCCCAGCTGTGACCCCACAGGGTTATCCAGTTCTAGATCAGAGACCACAACACACCCAGTTCTTCTAGTTACTCAGGTGCTAGAGCCAGGTCCTCCCCGGATACACCTAGAGCTGCTACCCGATCAGCAAGGAGCACCAGCACGCGCAGTGCCTTCAGGGCCGTGGGCTGAGCTGCCCCGGATGCCAGCAGCCACACTGGAGATGTCCTTCCCCTTCCCTGTAATTCCTTCTTTAAAAAAAAATAAATTTGTTATATTACATACACTAAATTATTTATTCTATGACATAGTGACTTTAAAGTTTAATTTTTTGATTAAATTGTAAATGTACTTGGCATTAAGTACATTGACACTGTTACAATAACCCCTTTTAATGTCTATTCCAGAACATTTTCATCAAAGGAAAGTGCAGTATGTACCAGTCAGGCTCTGCTGCCTCCCCTCCCCTTCAGTGCTGGGGCACCCACTGTGCCTGATGTGTCTGTGAATTTACAACCCCTGGGTATTCTTATTGGTGATATCATGTTACAGTAGTCTCTTGTGTCTGTCTGAGTAATGTATGAGGAGACTGATTACCATGGGGTTTATTTTGCTTTAAATATAAATTTTAAATATTAAAAATATGCCATGTCACCAAATTAAAGGCAAGGCCTTGGATGTGTTCCCTCCAGCAGAATTCCCTAGCTTCAGCAGCGGTTCCCACTTGAGATCATATGAGCAGAAAGAGTTGTGACAAAACATATCAGGTGCTCAAGGAAACTGCAGGAAGGTCAGAGCTTCAGGTCAAGAGCTTCAGAGATGAGCACAGGCCCTTCCACCCCTCAGGCTCCCCCAGCAGTGACTCCCTGCCTCATCCCTGGTCCAGACCCCCTGTGGCTAACATCCTGTCATTCAGCTTCTGCAGGGGAAGGGTCTCTGCCTTTTGTCCAAAACCACAAATGGGGAGGAAGGAGGGCCAATATGTCCATCAATGTAAGGTCAAGGGGGTCCCATGTTTTGAGTTAGTGAGTGAGATGATGGTCAGTGACCTCCCTTCTCTCTACCCAGAGTTGGAGCCCCCGGTGCAGAGAACATATGTCCTCACAAAAAGGAAATTCCAAGCTTTCCCAGGAGGGGAAAAACAGAAGCCCCTGTTTAAATTGGGAGCAGATGAAGCAGAGATCCAAGGGCCCAGGGGAAGGCCTGCTTGGGCTGAGGTTCTACACTGAGGCTTAGGAGCACAGGCTGAGTGTTGGTTTGTAGGATGTTACTAAGAATCATCATTACAGAGTCTCTATGTAAAACCAAATTTGCCCCCAGAAAACACATTCAGTACAGATACTCAAACATCCCTTTTCTACCTTAGATCCTGTAGAAGGTTGAGATGTGTAGCTCATAAGTAGAGAGAATGATATGGGATGGGGTATCCACAGAGTAAGGGCAGCTCAGGTTGTCTGACTTGGCAGGAGGGGACCACTCTCATTGGATGCCGATATTTCCCTAATAGAGCAGAAACCCAGAATACCACAGGCGTAGAGTGGTAAGGTTTTTCCTCTCTCATGGAAAATAATTACAAGTGTAGAGAGTTCATCCTGTTAACAGCACACCACGGTAGTCAGCCATTATCCATCTTTCTACCCCTTTCAGTATTTTTAGCTGGTGTTCATCCTCAAGGCTGTCTCTTGGTCCAAAATGGCTGCTGGAGCACGGGACTTGATCCGCCACCATGAGTTCACCTCTGAGGCAGGAAGGAGGAAAGAGGAAGGGTCAAAGGGCCAACTCAGCTGCATCTACTCCATCTAAACAGCCTCCCTCAAACCCACACAGTCCACACAATCCTATTGCTCACTTCTAATCTGCCTGAAGTTGATCTGGCCACTTTCAGCTACAAGAGACCTTAGGAAGTCAACCATTGTTATGGAGAATTTCTGTCTTCATGTAGACCATTTTTCTCTTCTTAAGTAAAAAAAAAAAAAAAAAAAAAAAAAAAGAATGAAAGCCATGTGGTGATGACCTGGGCTGTTTGCCTACACTAAACACCAAGAAGAAGGGGAGGAGATGGAGTGATTTTCAGATGAGTTGGGTTTTGTTTACCCATCATAGAGGCCCTCTGCTTGGTGTTTCTTCATTCCCAGGGGAATTAGAGATGCAGATTCTAACCAGGATTTTCTAGAGGCAAAGATTCTTTCATTTCCCAGGCAGGCGGCTGGAACCACAGTGGGGCTTTCATCTGCCTGTTCCTTGGAAGCAGCTCAGAGAAGATCCTCTTCTGTTCCCTGATGAGGTGGGCCGAGGTGGAGGATGGGAACTTGGGGAAGCAGTATGTCCAAATCGTTGGATCAAAAATTGAGATCTGCCAAAAAAAAAAAAAGTGTCATCAAAAATTAGGCCTATTGGACACCCACACTTTCAGCCTAGAAGTACATACGACATCAGAGTGATTATTAGTAAAAATAGTTCACATCCAATAAAACTCCACATGATCAAATGCACTACTGACTGATGACACAAGGAAAATACACTACTGAACAATTTTGGTACCTGCTGTTTGACTCAGGTCAGTTGACGGGATCCAAATATCGGTCACTAAGGAAATCTTACAAAGGCAGACTCTTTAGTCATTAAATAATGTTTTGGACAAGAAATCTTACCATGTATTTCTTTTACATTTGATCTCAAGTGAAATACTTTCAGTAAATGAAAAATAAACATGGCTATCCCTGCGTCAGTCCTGAGGCTGGGAGCCGCCCCCAGCCCCCCATCCCACCCCCCCAGGAGCCAGTGCGCAGGCGTGAGCAGAGGCAGGTGTGAGGGCTGCGGGGAAGGGGATTCACCCCTGAACTGGGTGGGTTCCTGGGAGGCCCTGGGTCGTGACAAGGAAGTTGAAGACTGAGTGGGTCACTGACTATGTGACCCTCCCGGCGGCTGGGGAGAAGCACAGAGGCTGGTAAGTGCAGCCCTGCCTGTCGCTCCTCCCCGCCCGCCGGCGGGCCAGCAAGGGGCCCGGCTCTCCAGCTGCCAGGCCGCGATCCTACCCGGGTCCTCGGCTCCGGGGCCGCCGCTACCAGTCGCAGCCGCTCCGCTGTCGGCAGCTTAAGGCCGTTGGGCTCGGGCCACGAAGGCGGGCGTTGCGTGGAGGGCGTCCCTCCTGCGCGCGCCCCGGGCTCACAGGGCAGCGGGGCCGTCCCCTCGGGCGCCTGCGGTGGCGGTGGGGGGCGGGGAGGGCCCTGGCCTCGGACTGCGGGCCCCGGACTCGGCCATTTGCCCCGAGGCTCACGGGCTCTGGACCGGGCGGCCGCCTGAGAGGAGCCACAAAGTCGGGGCCGCGGGGCTCAAGTCTCCCCTCAATGTGTCCAGAGCTGTGATGTTGCCTTTGGCTCTGGTTGCGCATAGATGGTGGGTGCGGAAACCGCATGATGTCCCTGGACCACCAGCCGCCTGGAGAGCGTATTCAGATAGCACTTCTTAAAAGACATAAGGGGTAGGATCAGATCCAAAAGGCTCCAGGTTACCTTTGAGCGTTTCACCACTTTATTGACAGAAATGACAATTACTGACTCTCAGAGCGCCCCCTGGAGGGCAAGTTGTGACATACTAACATCTATTCAAAATTAGAAAGACATTGCAACCTTTTGACATTTTTGCATCTTGAGGGCCTTCTGAAGAGTGTGTGTGTGTTTCCTGTTGGTGGTACTCTTTTCCAGCAACAGGTTGTCTTTTGGAGAAGCAAGGTTACTCTCAGTTCAATGAGCATTTAAAAATTCATTTTGAGCAGTTACCATAGACACTCAAATATTTGAAAATTCTAATCATTAAAAGGCTTGGTGGCTTTTTGTTTTGGCGGGGTCCTGTGATAAATTTTGCACGAGGAAGGGAAGCCGACGGAAGCAGGAGAAATGCTTATTTCATGACATTCTGCTATGCACTGTTTCAATTTTGAATATGTAATTGCAGGTGAATCTCAGATTGGCTCCAGCAAAGGCATATGCTCTTTTAGAATACTTTTGTTTGTCCTCTGGATTTTCATGTGCTTTTTTTTTTTTTTGGTACAAACATGCCTCGTTAGCAGGCTTCAAATCATAATAGAAGATAGTTAAAACAAGGGATCACTGTAATTTACAATGCTTTGTAAGATATTGTCTTTCTTATTAAAATTTTTTCCTGATGCACCAAATTTTCCACACAAAACACTCAGAAATGACTTAAACAAACAAACAAATGAACAAAAAAAACCTACTACCCCTTGTCTCTGATAGTGAGGCAGCCAGCACATCATCTCACTGTTGAAGACAACGACCTGTGACTGAAAGATGGGGATGGAGTACAGAAGAGTCTCCTGACCTAGAAGTGGCTGTGGCCTGTATCCACCAAGAGGTCACTCACAGTCAATGAGTCTTTCCCAGGCAGCATGGGATTTTAATTACTGTCATATAGGTTTAGTGAAGTTTCAACAGAGGCATTTGCCAGTGATTGTGTTTTATGAAACAGCCCTGCCTGTGGGGACCTGGGAGAGGCAGAGGCATGTTCATCAAGCATCGACCACAGCAAAGACGAGGCAAGAAGAGCAAGTGAGAGAAAGGGGAGCGTGAGAAACAGAGAGACACTGTGACAAAGACAGAGACTGACAGGGAGCAAAAGAGACAAAGAGAGACTCAGAGATCAAGACAAAAAGACCAGCAAGGAAACTGCCAGGGTTGACAGTGAGAGGATGCTGGAGAGAGACAGGGTGCATTAGCCAGCTCATCCTGGCCTTGGGAAGGCCAGCACTGTCTCCCCAGTCCTGGGTACCGGGGAGATGACTGCAGGAGAAATGATTCCTCTCTTTGATTGTAGATGGTGTGTTTTCTAGAATTCTGTGTTCTTATTCAGAGAGAAAAGTATTATTCTTCAGATAGTCTAGAAACACCACCAGGGGACAGATGGAGCCTACCCCAGACTGCAGCGTGGTACCAGCACAGGTCTTTCTAATGCCACCTGCTTCTTGGTCTTTCTAGGTGCTTTGGTGATATCAGGATGTCATTGCTTTAAATAATGTCCTGAATTGTACTGGAGCTGTTTTTGTTGGGACTTGGAGTCCTGGGAGGGTATTGGTACATTTCCTACACAGGGACCTAGGGGGAAATTTGGAAGGAAGTGGGTTGGCTGTCCTTTTTCAATATTAGGCTTGAACTGGGAAGATTATGTACATATGGTCTGAACAAACTCTTTGCTGGTTACATGAGGGACTGAGTATGCTCATCTCTGAAGAAAAGGAATCTGCTTTTTCTGGCCACAAGGCATTCTCTGGCAACTGAGAACCCAGTGGAATGTCTGTGGATCTGTCCTCTTGATGGGTAGTGTTCCTGCAGGGGATCCCATCATAGCAAAATTATGTCAATTCTGCTGGACAGTGGGCACCGTAAAGCCGATCACCTAGTGCTCCAAATCCCCCCAGCAGTTCCTGCTGGAGAGGGACAGATTAGAGAGTCCAACAGACCCAAGAAGAACTCCTTAGGGAGCTAGACTCAGAAGCAGTGCACTTTGGATCCATCACTAGGCCCTCAGAAAGTTTTTCAGATCATAGCTGATTTAGGACACCAAATTAATGATGAGAAACTGTAGCTCAAAAGCTGAATGGCTCCTGGAGAGGCAGCCACTTGATGGATCTCTGACTGGCTTCTTCTCTTGCAATGCTGGCAAGAACTCAACACTGAAATGCCAGGATGAACCTCTTTCGACATTACAAAACTGTAGAGAAAGCTGACTTGATCAGACATCTTTTCAAAATGCTGACCCTGAGAGAAGAAAACTATTCCTAGGAGAAAAATTCAAGTTAGAGCTATTATCATGTCCTAGAAATGTATACACAGCCCTCATCACCTAAGACTACACACTTGGCTTAATTAGCAGAACCTGAAAGGGGAAAAAAAAAGGCTTTTTGAATTTATTTTCTTTTTATTGAGTTATAGACAGTTTACAATGCTGTGTCAATTTCTGGTGTACAGCACAATTTTTCAGTCATAAATTAATATACATATATCCATTTTCATGTTCTGTTTCACCAAGAGCTACTAGATCTTGAATATATTTCCCTGTACTATACAGTATAAGCTTGTTTATGTATTTTATATATACCTCTCAGTATCTACACATCTCAGACTCCCAGTCTATCCCTCCCACACCCTTCCCCCAAGGCAACCACAAGTTTGTGTTCTATGTCTGTGAGTCTGCTTCTGTTTTTGTATTTAAGTTTACTTGTTGTCTTCTTCTTCTTCTTTTTTTTTTTTTTAGATTCCACATATCACATGGTATTTTTCTTTCTCTATCTGGCTTACGTCACTTAGAATGACATTCTCCAGGGAACCCATATTACAGCAAATGGTATTATGTTGTCATTTTTATGACTGAATAGTATTCCATTGTATAAATATACTACAGCTTCTTTATCCAGTCATCTGTAAGTGGACATTTAGGCTGATTCCATGTCTTGGATATTGTAAATAGTGCTGCTGTTAACATGGGGTTGCAGGTGTCTTTTTCAATTAGGGTTCCATCTGGATATATGCCCAGAAGTGGGTTTGCTGGGTCATATGGCAAGTCTATTCCTAGTCTTTTGAGGAATCCCCATACTGTTTTCCACAGTTGCTGCACCAAACTGCATTCCCATCAGCAGTGTAGGAGGGTACTCTTTTCTTCACACATTCTCCAGCATTTATCATTAGTGGACTTTTGAATGATGGCCATCCTGACTGGTGTGAGGTCATATCTCATTCTAGTTTTGATTTGCATTTCTCTGATTATTAGTGATATTGATCATTTTTTCATGTGCCTCTTGATCATTTCATATATCTTCACTGGAGAATTGCTTGTTTAGGTCTTATGCCCATTTTTGGATTGAGTTTTTTTTTCTTATTAAGTCATATGAACTTTTTATATATTCTGGAGATCAAGTCCTTGTCAGTTTCATCTTTGCAAATATTTTCTCCCATTCCGAAGGTTATCATTTTGTTTTGCTTATGTTTTCCTTTGCTGTGCAAAAGCTTGTAAGTTTAATTAGGTCCCATGTGCTTATTTTTGCTTTTATTTCTATTGCTTGGGTAGACTGCCCTAGGAGAACATTGCTGAGATATATGTGAAATAATGTTTTGCCTGTGTTTTCTTCAAGGAGGTTTATTTTGTCTTGTCATATGTTTAAGTCTCTAACCCATTTTGAGTTTACTTTTGTGTATAGTGTGAGGGAGTGTTCTAACTTCATTGATTTACATTCTGCTGCCCAGTTTTCTCAACACCATTTGCTGAAGAGACTGTCTTTATTCTATTGCCTCCTTTGTCAAAGATTAATTGACCAAAAGTTTGTGGGCTCATTTCTGGGCTCTCTATTCTGTTCCATTGATCCATACGATTGTTTCTCAGGAGGGCCAAAGGGACTCTTCTCCACTGAACAGGAATTAGACTTGTGAGAAGAGGGACAAATCATGTGATTTCACACCACCTGATTAGGATAAGGGGTGATCACCTGTGGCAGCCTGGGTGACTGCTGGCCTGAGAAGGGAAGCCACACAGACAGTAAAGAACAGCTTTTATTCTCAGGGATGCCATAGGAATTTTTCTCCCCTGAACTAGGGACTTAAGTCTTGTGAGAAAAGGTGCAAATCTTGCAAGATTTGACTCCAGCTAAGAGGATTCAGGGTGATCACCTGAGAGAAACTGGGCTACAGCTGGCCTGAGAAATAAATGAAGGCACACAGACAGGAAAGAAAAGCTTTAAAACTCAGGAGAGCCAAAGGGATTCCTCTTGCTTGAATAGGGGACTCAGGCTCTCGAGAAAAGGGGCAGCTCTCCTGAGACAGCTGGGGCTTCCGTGAGAGGATGTGTGCTCACTGAGATGAGTCAGACTGCATTCACGATCATGTGAGAAGAAAATGCGTCCTTTCAAGATAGGTGTTGTCTCTGGATCTATGAATAACACCATCTGGTGATGGAGCCCTTTCATCCCTTCAGAAAAAGAACTGACCTGACTTCCAATAAGGGGAATGATTTTACACCAGAGGAGAGGCCTGAATTCAGCAAGAAGAGGAGCAAATCTCATGAGACCTTAAAAGGTTTCAGGATGACCACCTGAGAGTGGCTGGGCTACAGCTCACCTGAGAAGGGAGGATGCACAGACAGTAAAGAAAAGCTTTTATTCTCCGGAGGCTGAGGGATTACCCCCTCCCCGAACAGGGGACTAAGTATAGTGAGAAAAGGTGCAAACCTCATGAAATTGCTGAGGCTTCTGTGAGATAATATGTGTTTACTGAGCCAAGGGAAGCTGGATTCACACTCCTCTGAGTGCAAAAGTCGTAGAGGATAGGATTTGGTCTCAGGAGTGAAACAGGGCACCATCTGAAGATGGAGTCCATTCTTCCCTTCAAATAAAGGACAGGCCTCATTTCCAATAAGGGACATGGCTTTCCCATATAGGAGCAGCAAGAATCCATGTGAAAAGTGGCAACTCTCATGAGACTTGGCCCCACATGGAGAGGATTCTTGGTGATCACCTGAGAGAGGCTGGGCTACTCCTCGCCCGAGTAGGTAAGACATACAGACAGTAAAGAAAAGCTTTCATCCTAAGGAGTGCCAAAGGGAGTTATCTCCCATGATCTGGAGACTTACTCTCTTGAGAAAACTGGGGCCTCTCTCAAGATCTGGCTCCACGTGATTAGGATTATTGGGGATCACCTGTCACAGACTGGGCTACTGCTCGCCTGAGAGGGCCAGCCATACAGAATGTAAAGAAATGCTATTATTTTCAAAAGGGCAGAAGGGATTCTCTCCCCTGATCAGGGGACACAGTCTCAGGAAAACAAGGGGCAAATCTTACGAGGTTTGGCTCCACCTATAGGTTATTCTCGGTGATCATCTGAGAGGCTAATTCTGGCCTGAGAAAGGAAGTCATACAGACAGTGAAGTAAAGCTCTTATTCTCAGTGGCTCAAAAAGGTTTCTCTCTTCTGAACAGAAGACTCAGTCTTGAGAGAAAACTGGAAAAACTCACCCAATTTTGCTCCACCTGATTAAGATTAGGGGTGATCACCTGTGAGATGCTGGGCTGCTTTTTGCTTGAGGAGGGATGCCATACAGGCAGTAAAGAAAAGGTTTTAACTTCAGGAGTGCCGAGGGATTACTCTCCTCTGTACAGGGGATTTAGTCTCAGGAGAAAAGGGGCAAACCTTGTGAGATTTGGCTCCATCTGATCAGGATTATTGGAAATCATCTTTGAGAGGCTGGTCTACTGCCCACCTGAGAAACGATGCTATACAGACAGTAAAGAAAGTATTTTATTTTCAGGCAGGCCAAAGGGAATTTTCTCCCCTGTACAGAGGACTTAGTCTCATGAGGAAAGGGACAAATCTCAGGAGGTTTAGCCCCACTTGAAGATGATTCAGGGTCATAACCTAAGAGAGGCTGGGCTACTGCTCGGCTGAGAATTTCCACCGCCGCCACTGAAGCCTATGTACTGCTCTCCATAAAAGAGGCACATCAGTGTCACCCAGGGCTCTGTGACTTTTTTTCTGTCTGCCAGATTCTGTCAACCTGCCAGGCCTTAAGAGAATGCAATACACCACCCCTCCCCTATTTCTTAAAATGTAGAAAGCTCTTGGTTTCCTCTACATAAAATCTCTTTTTAATGCCTTGACTGATTTAGAAAATGCCACAAAACATGGAGAAGAAAATGACAATCACTTCTGACACCACCTCCATGTTCTCCCCCACCCTCCTGCAGCTAAAAGCTGCCACATGGCCCTCTTTGAACAACTACATTGGCTAAAGCTCTGATCCTGGATGATAAAAAGGTAAAGACCCCAGGAGAAAGACTTTTCCCTTCCACCTTCCCCGTTCTTCCTTCAGACCTGGAATGTGGACAGCAGATCCAGAAGAGGCTGCTATGTGACCTTGAGGAGCCAAGCAGAGACTGACAGCCTCACCCCAGATGGCAGTGCTGCCAGATGACAGCGGTTGGCTTTCTCAGCCCTGGACACAGGACAAATGAGACAATTCAACCACTGACTTGCTCAGCTCATGCAGTAAAGTTTTCAGTTATTAGTAACAGAAATGCTAACTGTTAACCACCAACATGAAACGACTATTTATCTTATGATGTTTCTCTTCCTGTCATTTTCTCTGTTCACTTATAATTTTTACATACAAGCTGACAAAAGGATCATACGTGAAATTATTTTATTTTCATTTGTTTATTATCTGTCTCCCCATAGAGGGGTAAGACTCATGAAAATAAAGATAGGGTATATCTCATTTATGATTTTATTTCCTGTGTCCAGAACAATGCCTAACACGTCTCAATGTTCAATAAATGTTAGTTAAAGTTAAACCAATGAATTAATTAGTAAGTAAATGAACATTTTAATGTGAGCCCTTCCCTGGCTGTGAATTTATTTTCTGTTATCTTAATTTTTTTCCCCTGATGACAGTTCTCTCCCATGCACATGTCATTATTTAACCAGTCACTTGCTGATGGACTTTTTTTATGCCACTATAAAAGTAGTCATATGTGCATTTTGGGGCTTATGCAATTATTTTTATGATAAATGATTAGAAAGGTATGCATGATTTAAATATTTTAATACATATTTCCAAAATGGTCTTTGAAAGCAGTTTTTAGAACCAATTTACATTTCCAAGAGAAAATCATGACTGTTTCTCTGCATCTCCACCACCATTAGGTGTTAATAATTTCTAAAGTTTTTCATTTTGGTAAGTGAACAATTATATCTCAAAGTTGTTTTAATGTGCATTTCCAGATCACTGGAGTCACAGAGTGTTCTTTTGCCAGTCTGTGGCTCTTTTGCAGGGCTTTTCAGGTCCTAAGCTTCTAAGAGGGGTGCGGGACCTGCATCTGCCATGGTCTATTGGAGGTGTGTGACCACAGATGGTTCAAGTGGGGTTGGCCAGTGTTCAAGGCCCTCAAGGAATTGTAGGGGATGAAGCCAAGAGCTAGACCCCTGAAGCCCCTGAGATTCCAGGACTAGAACCATTGAGCTGGGACTCTTCTTTACTGGAAGCTGGACCACTTCCCTAGTCCCTTGCTAAGGGCCATGTTGGGACAGACACTTGTTCTGGTGTGAGGTTCAGGTGTGATGGCAGGAATTTGGGTAGCCCCAGATGGGGCTAAGACTGCTGTTGGGGGCTGGCATGGGCCAGGGGAAGTTGATGTCAGGCCTTGAGCTACCTAGAAGGCTGTTAAGAACTTCTGAGAAGCCCAAGCAGGGTTAGAAGATGATGAAGGAGAAAGGGAGGGCCATTCCAGGAATCAGAGGAAAAGGCACTGAGCCTCTTCAAGAATGAGGTGCGCTCATGCCCAGATCAGCCCTGTCTTCAGGACCACACAGCCAGCCACAGCTTGGAGCAGAGGCCCCGGTGCACATCCTCATAGCCACAGTCTACATCAGCAGGTTACAAGTCCAGAAACACAACCCCTCACACCGCATTTGCCCACTCCCTTAACACCCCCCCAAACCCCACCAGATGACATCACCTCCCAGCCCAGCCCTCTCCCTAAAGAAGGCCATGGTGGAAGTTGTTTAAATATCTCCTGCCCCCACCCTACACCCTAAGCCAAGCCCTGCAACACTGCAGTTGTTCCCATTTTACAGATGAGGAGATTGTGCACCAAGTCAAGACCATTTTCTAGTGCCTCCAGGCTGCACAAAGGACAAAGAAAGAGCTACAGGAGCCCCAAACTGTTGGGACCCTCCTGAAGGAGGATGACAGGAGCTGTGCTGGCAGAGACAACAGTCTCCAGACACCCATGCCCAGCATGCCAGGCCAGATGGGATCCTGCCAGGGACACAGACCCAGACTTCCCAGGCTGGACCTACTGCTCTGAGCAGGGACAGCATGCTGCAATGCTGCCCTATGCTGGCAGCCTGGGATCAGGCCTGATTATGATGGGCATGAGAATCCCAGGAGACAGGACCCGGTTGGAGGATACAGGCACCTTGACCTGGGTGGGGACTGCTGTGGGAAGCTGGGCAGTAGTTCGATCAGAAGCTGGGTAGGCCCTGATCTCAGTGAAAATGGCAATACTTGCCATAATTTTCCATGAACTAGGCATGGCTCTAATGTTTACATACATTATTAACTCATTTACTCTTAATTCTTAATAGGGGAAGCATGCTAATTTTTCTCATTAGAAAGAGGAGGAAACTGAGGCACTAAAAGGTTATGTAAGTTGCCCATCTACTAAGAGACCAAGTACAATTTGACCCCAGGCAATCTGACTCTACAACCCTTTAAACTATCTGCTCATCAAAAACAGCAATAGAAGAGTCTGCTTTTATGTGTCCCAACATGGTGTCACTTTCTGTGGTTTCTAGAGCCTACCTCACCCCCCAGCCACTGCTGCAGAAGAGCAGACATCCTATAGCCCTGAATATGAACCATTCTCTGCCTGGGTCACTTGGAAGGATCAAAACCCTGGATTTCACATGGGCCTGGGACTACTTTGAGCCTTTCATGGAAGTTAACAAGGCAAGGATCTTGACAGAGCCCTGACTTTAAGGGAATGGCCTAGGTCTTCCTTGTCCAAGGCCACCCAACATCGAGAGGACAGCCAGGTGGGCCTTTGTGTAGAACACCTGTATGCACAGTGTGCATCCTCTCAGCTGCAGACAGCTCTGGTCCCCCTCTACTCTTGCCCTGGTTACTGCAAAAGTTTCAAGCTCAGTCCTCTCCAAACCATAGGTCAAATGAGAACATCCTGCTTAAGTCTTTACTACAACTCAACAACCACAAAATAAGTAAATAAAAAATGGATGAAGAATACGACCCAGCAATCCCACTCCTGGGCATATATCCAGAGAAAACTCTAACACAAAAAGACACATGCACACCAATGTTCACAGTAGCACTATTTACAATAACCAAGACATGAAAGCAACTCAAATTTCCATCAAAAGATGAATGGATAAAAGTGTGGTACGTATATACAATGGATACTACTCAGCCATAAAATAAGAATGAAATTTGCAGCAACATGGATGCGTCTAGAGGTAATCATACTAGTGCAGTAAGTCAAGCAGAGAAAGATAAATATATGATTTCACTTACATGTGGGATCTTTAAAATTAAAACAAGAAAGAAAGAGACTCAAAGACATGGAAAACCAATCTAGAGTTACCAAAGGGGAAGGGGAAGAGGGATAATTTAGGAGTTTGGGATTCATAGATAAAGACAACTATATACAAAATAAACAAGTTTCTACTGTAGAGCATAGGGAACTGCATTCAGTATCTTGAAACACCTAAAAATAATGAAAAAGAATATATATTTATATGTACGTATAATTGAAACACTATGCTGTACACCAGAACACAACATTGCAAATTAACTAATCTTCAATTAAAACAAATGGGTGAAGGATTTTAAAATATATTTCTCCAAAAAAGATACAAAAATAGCCAAAAAATATAAATAGAAGCTCAGCATCTTTAGTTATTAGGGAAATGCAAATTAAAACCATCATGTGAGATAACACCTCACACCTATTAGGATCTAAAAAAATTATTTAACACAAGTGTTAGCAAATATGTGAAAAAACTGGAACTTTTGTGTACTGTTGGTAGGAATATACAATGGTGCAGATGCTATGGAAAACAGCATATCAATTCCTCAAGAAACTAAAAACAGTATTACCAAAAGATTAAATTGTGTAACTACCTATGGTGGTGAATGTTAACTACACTTATTATTGTGATCATCTCACAATGTATACAGATACTGAATCATGATGATTTACACCTGAAACTAATATAATGCTATTTTCAATTCTATCACAATAAAAAAAACTAGCAACATACAGACTAAAAATTACATATGATCCAGCAATTCCACCTCTGGGTATATACCCAATATAACTGAAAGCAGGATCTCAAAGAAATATTAGTACACCCATGCTCACAACATTCACAATAGCCAAAAGGCAGAAGCTACCCAAACGTACATTAGTAAGATGAACAGACAAACAAAATGTGGTATATATGTACAATCTGACCTCATAATGGAAGGAAATACTGACGTGCTACAACACAGATGAATCTTGAGGACATAAGGCTTCCAGGATAAATCGGTCACAAAATGATAAACACTCTATGAGTCCATGCGTATGCAGTCCCTAGAGTAGTCAGAGTCATAGGGAAGGAAGGTAGAATGGAGGCTGTAAAGAGCTAGGGTTGGGAGAGGAGGGAAAATGGGGTGTGGTGGTTTAATGGGTACAGAGCTTCAGTTAAGGGAGATTATAAAAGCTCTGGGTCAATGTACAATTCTGTAATGTCTGTTTTATTCAAAATTTGTTCAAAAATTAATTTTGCTTAACTTTTTTACATTTAATTATATAAAATGCTGTTTAATGTGTATAAATATGAAACATCTAACAGAATCATCTAAATAGCATTTCAGTATCTAGTATATTTAGGTAACACAGATGTTTTGAATTAAAACTCATGCTGATGGCCTCCTGGAATACCAGTTAGAATACAGATAAAAGGACTGCACTTACCTTGCTTTATCTCTTCACGGGAACACACTATGTATTATTAGATTAAGTAATTGTACAACTAAGGTTGAAAGTGACAGCAACATTATTCACTGAACCAGTGTGTATTTTATTACTAATTAATCAAACCATGAAAATTATACATGCCAGAGAAATAGCAATTTTACCAGTTTTGTACCTTTCAGGGCATAGATGGCCTTCCAGATGTTTTCCATGAGTAGTTAGCTCTCTCTGTATTCATAAGCAACACAGCAAGTTCTTAGTCTAGTCAATCATTATATATTCCCTGGGAATCCCCTCAGAGATTGACAAAAATGATAAATTAGCTGTTGATTAAAGATCTGTTCTTTTACTTTTATGTAATTTCCTAAGAAGCTTGAAAGTCAAAATTCTACCATATAACTTGTAATAGAAAATATCCAAATGCACAAACTGGTGCAGAGGGTGTGTAACTAAATAAAGTGGAAGAATTGATAAACAATACAAAAATCATGCTGAGTAACTTTTATCATTTACCACAAGTGAGTCAAATAGCAACTTGCTTTTACAGCTCTGGAGATGGATGGTTGAACATCTGTATGACTATACTTAAGGGCCGTTGAGTTGTTCACTTTAAAATGGTTAAAATGACAAATTTTATGTTATGTGTATTTTATCACAATTAAAAATTTAACTACAATTAATTAAATTAAATGAATCCTTTACTGGCTCCTCTGACTGCTAAAAAGTTCAGACTGCTCAAGCTGCAATGAATACCTTCCGGACTGGCACCCAGTAACACCTCCTCCCCTGGGAACTACACCAACACTCAGGGCTGCAGCAGTAGTGGAGGTCTTGCAAGAGCCTGCCCCAGGCTACACACGATTGGTCTAGAGATGGCCACTCATCCAATCTAAGCCAATCAGCACCCTTTCCAAAGGCTTCCCCTCTCCCATCCAAACAATTCAGTACCACTAAAGAGCCATGATCTTTCCCACCTTTCAGCCCTGGCTCATGCTCTTTTCTCTCCTACAAATACCTTCTCTCCTGAGTTGTCCAGTGAAAATTTACTCAACCTCTAAGATAAATTCAAGCCCCATCAACCAGGAAGTCTTTGTGACCCACACCCCGGATGGCACATACAACCCACCATCTGGTACTGCCTTTGGCTGTAATGCTCCCCTCTCTCCGCACATGTCTGTTAACAAGTCTACTGGAACCCAACTTGCTGGAAGAGTCTCAGAAGCAGAGGCTCATCTTTGTGTTCACACTCCCCAGGTTAGGATCTGGCACCTAGTGGGTGCCCTGAGTTTACAGAATAAATACATAAATTCCAAGTAAATATCACCAAACCTCTTTCATAGAACCAACAACTGAGGCTCAAAGATGTGGAAATCCCAGTCCAAATTCCTACAAATTCTAAGTATCTCTGTGTCTCATCCTATCCCCCAGGCCTCTCAACTGCAAAAACACTTCACTAAGCACTTGGAACTCCTGGTTAATCACATAGTCAATAAAAAGCCCACATGTTGATATAATGTAAAGTACTCTACTTTCACTCAGAAAGACACATACAGCAGCACTGTTTACAACAGCCAAGACATGGTAGCAACCTAAATGTCCATCAACATATAAATGTATAAAGAAGATGTGGTATATAGGTGGAATACTGTATGAATTAATGCCATTTGAAGCTACATGGATGGACCTAGAGATGATTATCCTACGTGAAGTAAGCCAGAGGAAAGGTAATATCATGTGATATCACTTACATGTGGAATCTAAAAAAGTGACACAAGTGAATGTATTTATAAAACAGAAATAGACCCACAGACATAGAAGACAAAATTAAAGTCACCAAAGAGGAAAGGGGAGTGAGGAGGGATGAATCTGGAATTTCGGATTAATAGATACACACTACTACATATAAAATAGATAAATAATAGGAACCTACTGTATAGCACGAGGAACTAAATTCAATGACTTGTAATAACCTATAATGAAAATTATCTAAAATATATGTTTATATATGTATAACTGAGTCATTTGCTACATACATGAAACATAAATCAACTATCTGTCAATAAAGAAAATTTCAATGTTACATGTCAAAATTTGTGCTTCTAAGTAGATTTTTAGTCTTGAAGTAAGAAATGCAGCAAACTAATGAGAAAGCATCCAATTTAGACACTAGGGAAAAAAAGTAAAATAACCCAAAACCATAGAAAAAATAAAATAATATGAGTGGAAATTAATAACATATAAAAAATGCAACATATAAAATGGAGAGATCAAAAGAAAAGAAAAAGCATGGTTCTTTGAAATGACTAATAAAGTTGAAAATCCCTGGCTGGCAAGAGTGATCAGAAACTGAGAAACAGAGAAAGAAAACAAAAATCAACCAAGATTTTAAAAAGAGAAATTAATTAAGAATCCTATAGATATGGAAAATAATGAGAAAATACTATGAACAATATTGAAAAATTCAGATGACATGGATATATTTCTTTCAAAAATACAATTACCAAAATTTATACCAAAAGAAATGTAAAATCTAAATAGTCCTATAATCATTAAAGAAATATACATCTTCCAGATCCAGTGGCTTCACTGATGAAGTCTACCAAACATTTAAGGAAGAAATAATGTCAGTAGTACAGGAACTTCTACAGAGAGCAGAAAAAGAGGAAGCAAACCCCAGCGTGGTCACAAAGCCAGCACAGCCTTAATACTGAAACTTCACAGAGACAGAGAAATAAAAATTACAGGCCAATGGCCTTCAAGGAAGTAAACACCAAAACTGTAAGCATAACAGCAGTCAACCAAATCCAACAATATATAAAGAGGATAATACATTGTGAGCAAACCAGTCTATTCTAGGGACAAAAGTAGTTTAACACTGGAAAATCAATCAGTGATATTCATCGCATTGTAATGGACTGAAAGAGAAAAAGAAATAGCATTTACACTGGCGTCAAAAACTATGAACAATGTATGGACTATATGGATTGAAAGTGTGCAGGAAGAAAACCTTACATTAGCCTTTATTGACAACTATCAAAGAACACCGAAGAAGATGGAAAAATATGTGATGAATAAACACTGGAAAAGTAAGTATAGTATAGATTTCAATCCCAGCCAAACTCCCAGCAGAGATTTTGGTAGAAGATGTGAAAAGATTCTAAAATTTGTAGGGAGTGTAGTGCCGAGATTGTCAAGACACTCTTAAAGAACGAGATGGGAAAACCTAGTCTACTAGACAATAACACCTATTATAATGCAATAGACATTCAGACAACATGCTGTTGATCTAAGGATATAAAGACAGAATGGAACAGAACAGAGAGCCCAGAAAGAACTCTTATGTATACCAACACTTGATATCTGGCAGAAATGCCACAGCAGGCCAGTAGAGAAACAGCATTCTTTATAAATGGTACTTAAATATTCACATGGGAAAGAGACTACTGCTTCACACCACACACCAAAGTAAATTCCAGGCAGACTAAAGACCTAAATAGGAAAGAAGCTAGAAGGCTTTTAGAAGTTTAAAAAACTAGAAATTTTTTTTAATATGGATAATTTTTATTCCAGTCATCACTATTAAGAGTAGGAAGCTCAATTCAGTTTAAATTTTAATATTGGAATCTACATTTTTCTACACAATTGTCTTGGTAAAGGAAGTAGTCAAATGACACTTCAAAAGAAAGAAAACTCTTGCTTATTGACACCTGAACACTGCTAAATGTTGGGTTTTTTTGTTTGGTTGGTTTTTGCCACCTTACTTTTAAAAATTGGTTTTTCCTGACAGCTATTTTAAGTGACTCTTCTAGCCTCTAGGAGAATCTCAGGCCCAGAGCCCCACAAGGACTCTAGATACAGGCTGCACTAAACTTCCTAGTGCAGTTTTTTATTTCTCCTTCAAGGACTTCAGACTTGAATAGTCTCAGCATTCCTTTAATCCTATAGAATTGTCTCTCCCAAGTTTTTTTAAGTTACTATTGCGATTACTTTAGTGCCTTGTATGTGGCCTTCAGAACAAAGACAAGGTCAAAGTAATGAATATTGGGTGCAAAGTAATCAAATTTTGTGAAAGGAGATTCTCAAACCTTAAAGGTACTCTTTTTTTTAATCCAGAGATTTTTGTGGGTTTAAATCTAAAAGTAAAATAAATGTAGCAGCTGCTTTAGTTCAGACCAGGAGAAAAAAAGCCTCCAAAGTAGAAGTTTGAAGAAGTTTGCATCACGAAATCAGCAGATAACCAAGCAGCAGCACTATGTAAATAACACTTCAAGCTGTGACTAATATTTCTTAGGACGAAGACAATTTAACATCAGTGATACTGGAAGGTACTGAACGTACACCAAATGGCAATAATGAAATGGCTTCCCAGGTTCCAGACAAAATACTTTATAACTCAGCTATCTGAAACCCATCAGCCCAGGCTTTATCAAAGGACAGCCATCTCTTCAAGTTGCTGTCTAGTCTGAGCCACCGCTATTCATGAGACAAAGCTCTCATTTCACTAAAACCACTCCTGGATTTCCTTTTGCAGACCTCTGCATACCAGCAGGCCAGCCTCTCTTCATTCACTGCTCACAAACTGGGGGGCGGGGTGGGGGAGGCCACAGATGTCTGGAAGATACAAAGTAGGAGACAATGCTCCCTCCCAGAGGGAACAGGAAACAAAGGACACACTACACCCGACAGCCAAAGCTTTCAAGGTGAGCGGATTCAGAAGCCGGCTGTGAGGACTGAACTTCCAGAGTCTATGTTCCCAGTCTCCCCAGACAAAACACGCCCAGGAGTTGCAACACCGGAATCTCATTTGGGCAATTTCACAGCAAGAGAGATAAAAATCACTTCGCTGAAAAATGCTCTAAAAATCAAGTTTAGCCGACACAAAACTATCCGAATAAATAATCCCTATGAACAGCATTCTCCAAGTAGTCAAAGCTCGCAGGTCAGTTGATAAGGGCCAGTAAGCCAGTCGTCCTCACCCTAATTTTTACTAGGGTCTAATACTCACCGCCAGGAATCCAAAACTCTCAGGACCTTGCACGCCGCTTTCACTCACCTGCACTGTGCAAGAAAATATACATACAAGATACGGATTTTATATGTGCAAACCTTCCTGGCACATCGCACCATCTGTACTAGAAGTTTGGATCCTCCAAGATTTAAAGTTGCTGGGAGTTAGACAAGTGCCAGTGCTAAACTCACATAGGCAGAACATTAAAACAGATAATAACAATTCTCCTAACAATTTGTCCTTAAGAAGGAAGGAGGGAACCTGGTGGGAAAGTCCACTGGCCCCATCCCCATGGCAGACAGACCTAGGGTGGCGTCCCAGGCCCAGCGCCCTAACCCCAACCGCTCTCCCTCTGTCTTGCTGTATTTCTTACTTCATCTTTTCCCATTTCTTCTGCTCCTCTTTATTCAGAAGGTGTCATCTTTGCACTCTCCCACTGCCTCACTCCAGCCATATTTGCACTCTCCCTCTGATAGGCTGCAGAGTGAGAGTATCTCCAAGCAGGGAATGTCTACACACTGGTGACCCAGGTTTTGTGGCTTCCACTCAGGGCATGCTCCTTGACCACCTGGCTCTGGAGGCCAGGACCAACTGCATGTCTCACTCCCATGGATCTGTAACAGTTGGAGAGACACTTCCTGGCAGGCTACCACTTTCAGACCTTGCACATTAGACTGAGACACATCCCCAGACTTTGTGAAAAAAGGCCTCCTTTTCTAGTCTAAGAGCTTTGGACTTGGAGGCAGGCTTCAGGTTTGGCACACATCAGGGGGCTACTGAGGTGCTCTCAGGGAAGGTAGGCTATGGGTGCCATCATTACACTCTCAGCCTGTCTTGCTATACCTCACCGACATTTCCCAGAAAGGAGCTTGTATACTTATCTGAAGCCCTGTTCTTTGTGACTGTTCTCCAGGGGACACCTCCAGACTTCCTAGCTCTAGGGGCCAGCAGGGACTACATTAGCAGTCCCAAGCCTCGATATTTATATTCTTCAAAAGCTGTTACTGGGGGGGTATGGAGTCAAATCAGACTGAACCTTGGTGTTGAGATCCTCACCTTTGAGATACTGACTGATCTTGGCACACCCTCAACTGCTGGAAGATGTCAAAATAAAATTAGCTGCTTTGATAATCATAGTTTCATTGACAACCAAGAGTAGGCAGGGCTAACTGACAAAGTTCATCTCCCACACAACTCTTCAAGACTGGGAGAGGTGGCTGTTTTACTTACTGCATTGAAACCAACACAGAGAGTCAAGTGAAATGAAAAAAACAGGACTGTGGACAATGTTCCAAATGAAAGAACAAGATAAAACCCCAGGAAAAAACAACAATGAAATGAAGAAAAGTAATTAGCCTGATGAAGAATTCAAAGTACACTCGTATAAAGCCCACTGAACTCAGAAGAATAATGGATGAAGACAGTGAGAACTTCAACAAAGAGTTAGAAAATATAAGAAAGTTCCTAACAGAAGTCACAGAACTAAAGAATACAATAATTGAACTTAAAAATTCAATAGATGAAGCACAAGAAAGAATCCGTGAACTCAAGGACAGGTATGAGGAACTCTCTCAAAGATAGAAGCAAAAAGGGAAAGGAAGGGAAAAAAAGTGAAGGCAGCTTACAGGATTAATGGCACAACATCAAGCACAATAACATTCTCATTATAGGAGCTCCAGAAGGAGAAAAGAAAAGGGGGCAGAAAACATATTTAAAGAAACGAGGTCTGAAACTTTTCCTAATGTGGAAAAGGAAACAGACACCCAGTTACAGGAAGCCCAGAGAGCTCCAAAGCAGACTGGTAACTAGTAAGAATCAGTAAATTTTGGAACTTCCTACAAACAAAAATCCAGGACCACCAATATCACAGAAATACAAAATATCGTATGAGGATACTATGAAGCACTACATAGAAACAAAGTGAAAAACTGAGAAGAAACGGACAAGTTTCTGGAAATATACAGTCCACCAAGATGGAATCAAGAAGAAACTGACCTCTTGAACAAACCGATCACTAGACATGAAATCTAATTAGCAATAAAAAATCTCCCTACAGATAAAAGTTCACGACCAGATGGCTTCACTGGGGAATTCTACCAGCCATACAAAGAAGAACTCATACTAGTCCTACTCAAACTCTTCCAGAAGGCTGAAAAAGAGGGAGGACTCCCAAACTCATTCTATGAAGCCACCATCACCCTGATACCAAAATGAGGCAAAGACACTACCAAAAAAGCGAATTATAGGCCAGTATCACTGATTAAAATAGATGCAAAAATCCTCAACAAAATATTAGCAAACAGAATCCAGCAGCACATAAAACAGTTCACAAACCATGATCAAGCTGGACTCATTCCAGGAACACAAGGATGGCTCAACATAAGCAAATCAATCAATATAATACACCACATCAAGAGAGAAAGGACAAAAAACACATGATCATCTCAATAGATGCAGGAAAAGCATTTGATAAAATTCAACACCCATTTATGATAAAAACTCTCAACACAGTGGGTATAGAGGGAACATATATCAACATAATAAAAACTATTTATGACAAACCTATAGCCAGCTTAGAACTCAATTGTGAAAAACTAAAAGCTTTCCCACTAAAATCCGGGGCCAACAAAGTCGTCCACTCTCACCACTCCTATTCAACAGAGTCTTGAAGTCCTAGCCACAGCAATCAGGCAAGGAAAAAGAAATAAAAGGGATCCAAATTGGAAAACATGAGGTAAAATTGTCACTATATGAAGATGACATGATACTATAGATAGAAAAACCTAAAAGTGCCACACAAAACTACCAGAACTAATCAAAGAACTCAGCAAGTTAGCAGGATACAAGATTAATGTACAAAAATCAGTTGCACTTACTTACACTAACAATGAATCAATAGGAAAAGAAAGTAAAGAAACAGTCCCTTTTTAAACACCAACCAAAGTAATAAGATACCTAGGAATAAATCTAGCCAAGGAGGTGAAAAACTTATACATAGAGAACTAGAAAACATCGACTAAGGAAATTAAAGAAGACTTAAGAAAATGGAAAGATATCCCATGCTCATGTATTGGAAGAATCAATATTGTTAAAATGGTCATTCTGCCCAAGGTAACATACAGATTTAATGTAACCTCTATTAAATTACCCAGGGCATATTTCACAGAACTAGAACAAATAATAATAATAACATCTATATGGAATCACAAAAGACCCAGAATTGCCATAGCACTGCTGAAGAAAAAGAATGAGCCTGGAGAAATAATGCTTCCTGATTTCAGACAATACTACAGAGATACAGTCATCAAAACAGCATGGCATTGGTACAAAAATAGACCTATGGACCAATGGAACAGAATAGAGAGCACAGAAATGTACCCACAAGGTTTTGGTCAATTAATCTTTGACAAAGGAGGCAAGAACATACAATGGAATAAAGACAGTCTCTTCAGCAAATGGTTTTGGGAAAACTGAACAGCAGCAATGTAAATCAATAAAGCAAGAATACTCCCTCACATCACGTACAAAACTAAACTCAAAATCGATTAAAGACTTAAACATAAGACAAGACACAATAAAAATCCGAGAAGAAAACATAGGCAAAACATTATCTCACATATATCTCGGCAATGTTCTCCTAGGGCAGTCTATTCAAGAAATAGAAATAAAAGGAAAAACAAACAAATGGGATCTAATTAAACTTACAAGCTTTTGCACAGCAGAGGAAAACATAAGCAAAACCAAACAACAACCTATGGAATGGGCTCACTCTAAGCCAGGCATCCACCATCTATGAGCTGCTGGGGACTAGGTGTTTTATTCACTGAAGTAGCTGAACAACTAGTACGTGTCCTAGTGCATACAGACACCACTTGCTGGATTAATTAGAAACTGGGAAGCCCAGGAGGAGTTAGTGGTTCTGTTCAGTATTCTCTCATATCAGTGTTTTCACCAAGTGACACAGTAGTCTATTTCCTTATCAGTCTGTCTCCTACACCACCTGCAGCATTCCTTAGGGTGGGTGGGAACATGGACCAGGGCCAGGCAGAGAAGATGCTCTAAATGATATATCTCACCAGGAGAGGATGTTGCCCTAGACCACACAACCCTGTGACCCAAGTCTGACAGTCTCACTTCCACAGACTCTGCTTCACACTCCAGGATGATGTCCAAGAGACTGAGGGGAGGGAGGACACTGGTCTCACCAGGCCTGCTCACTTCCAGGGAGTAACAACTAGAGCACTAACCCGAGGCCAAGGGCTCAGCACTCACCGATGTGTTTCATTCAATCCTCCCAACCCTGAGGTGGGTATCACTACCCTTTCTCTACAGAAGAGAAAAACAAGCTCAGTTCACATACAGGTGTTCAGAGCCCACACTATTTCCTGCTATACTGTACAGACTCCCAGCCAGAGATTAGAACATGGGCCTCTGACAATCTGGTGTGAAGTCAGTCAGTGGGTGGTGGGTTCTTGGGTGTTTATTGTTAGGCTGCATAACTCTCATGTTAGATACATATCAAATATTAAATACATTGTAAAGAATGCCACCCAGTTTGGCTGCCACCCCGATACTGCCAAAGACAGGAAACCAGAAGCACCCTAAAATCAGCCCAAAGCCCCTCTCTTGCCTAAATGACTTTGCCCTCCCCTCTTCTCCTCCCCACCAGCCCCCATCAGCAGGCCTCGGCCCAGCACAAGAGCTAGGTAAGCAGCACCAAGAGCTACCCTGGTAAGTGTCAGAGGTCAGTGGGAGACATCTCATGACCACCCCCACCTCACTGCGCCACCTTAGAGAGGTTCAGCCTTATCAGATGACTCCACCTGGGCCTCAGCTGCCCAGACCAGTGGTGGACATTAGCCCAAGCTGGATCAGATTCTCTCCCCCAGGAATCAGACTGCTCTGAAGACATATATCTCTGGGGAGCAAGGGTCAGCTCTCTTCTGCCAACTGCATGGGATGCGATAAAAGTGAAAAGAGAAGAAACAAACAAACAAAAACAGCTAGGCAGAGATGCAGGATACAAGAAGATTTTGTAAATGTACAAAGGGTGGGGAGTAGATGCTTTGATCTAGTTTTTAGTTCCTACCTTCTTACCATCCATGTCCCACAAGTAGTGCCTGAAACACTTTAGCACCCTTCCCTATCTTTCACTCAGCTAGCTCTAAGTCATTCTCCAGGTCCCAGCTTAAACAGCACTTCCTCCAGGAAACTGGCCCGGACTACTCCTCAGAGCTTTGCTCCACTTTTTAGGGGTATAAAGGGTAGCACTCTGCACCTCATCATTTTCAGTAAATGTGATTACTTTCCTGTTGACTGTAAGCACCAAAAAGTAAAAACCACTTCGATCATACTGCTTAGTACACAGGTCAGGTACATGCTCAGTATCATTACTAAATGAGTGAACATCAAGAAACTGGTGGAGGTACGTAGGAGGAGAAGGATCAACACTGATAAACACCCTTCTGATAAAAATGAAGCTGCTTTGACCCTACCTTCCTCACCCCTTCCAAGTTTCTGCTTCCTCCTTCTTCCATCTCCACAACAGGCCCAAGTTTGCCATGACAATCATCATTTTATACTTTGGTGACAACACATTCAGGAACCCAGGCTGGAAGAAGAAGGTTTCCAGGTAACTCACCACAACAGAGGAAAGTCTACAGTAGTAGATTAAAAAAAAGAAAAATAATAATAATGACAGGTTTTGAGGTCTAGACAAATCTCAGTTCTGCTGTATATTTACTGGCTGTGAACCCTGGTCAAGTTACCTAAGACCTGGTTTCCTCATCTGTACAGTGAAAAAAATAATAACTCAAAGGTGAGGATGAAAATGACTTTCAAACCACAGCACCTAAGGAAAGCTTGCAAGTAATGTTAGTCAGCTGGTGATGGTGAAGTCCTGCAGACCTCACGCCTACACCCCACCCCCAGCTCCTACCAGCCACGGATGGGCTCAGAGCCCAGAGCCTGCCTTAAGACTGCGCATCTGAGAGACCCTGGAGAACATCAAACCTGTTGGCTTTCCAACGTATGGGAGCCTCAAGAAGTGAAAGAGAAAAGAGAAGCCAAAAGGAAGAAACAGTATCTCAGGGTCAGGCAGGTGGGTGGGCAGAGCAGGCTGGATGGATGGTGGGGCAGCTTGAGATGTTTTGGTGGGAATCGCTTGATTTTTACTTAGTAGGTACATTACTGCCAGCAAGGTGAGGAATAAACTATACATAGTTCCTGGAAAACTCAACTAGGATGCTTTTCATTAAAGTATTTTTATTAATACTTGAGAATTGAGAACATACAAATTCAATTCATCAGAATGGCATATATATTACAGCTAATCACCAGGAGCACATTATTAGGGATGTTACTAATATCAAAATGAATTTTGTTTCCATTTTACTTGCACACAAAACTGCTCAGAAACTCTGGATTTTCTGTTGCTTATGTAAAATGGTCTCGTCCCATCTCTGAGCTCTGAAAACCAGACAAGAGACTTCTTTTTTAAAAGTCAAATTAACAGCTAAACCAGCACAACTAGGAATCTGATCTGGATCCTCTGTACATGATTTATACCACTGCTGGTCCTGCCTTTCAAACAGGTGGTACCAATACCCAGCAAAGTCCCAGGGAGGGATGGAGGGAGGGCTAGAGCTGAAAGTAATAAGGACAAGTTGTTGGAGGAGATGAATCTCAGAGGAAGGCAGGACCTGACTAGGACCCAGCACTTCTTCATGATGGGCTGGAGGGAAACAGCACTGGCATCTAAACAGGAGGCTTCTCTGGTGCAGGGACTGAATGTGCTGCGTGCAAACCACATGCAGGTCATTTGGCACGTTGGCCTCCACCTGATACACACCGAAGGCCAATAACACCTCCAATCAATGCAACAACAAAAAGTAAAACAAAACCCACATACATTTCAATGCCCCTGGAGACTGGATAAAAATCACACCCACTGAGTAGCCCTAAGTAAGTAAACAGAACAGACAAGCGCAGCGATTAGAAAGTCAAAGAGAGACAGAGGGAAACACAAAATTGGATGAGGAACCAGCAGAAAAAGGGCATCCTTCAGGGAGCTTCCCCTACTATATCAAGTCCCAACTCCTTAGAAAACAAAGCCCCTCAGAACTCGGCCCCACCCATCCCAGCTGCCTCCACTCCAGCTTTCTCCCCAAGGCACCCACCCACAGCCTCACTTCTCAGACAACTCCTGCTTTTCCTGACCGGCTGTGACCTGTTCAGACTGCTGTGCCTCAGCGTGCGCACTCTCCTCTACCCGGAGTGCACGTCTCACGGCCAACTCCCAATCAGACACCAACACCCAGCACGAAGGTTTGCGAAGCCAGACACGGACAGCTGCACGCCACTCAGAACTTTGTCACCCACAGCACTCTACAGGGGCTTCTGTGTTCCCGCCCAACTGCACCCCATTGTCTGGAACAAGAGCTACTGAAGGGCAGGTGCCACGTGTGTCCTTGCAGAGAACTGGTGCTGAATTAATTCAAGTGAATGACCTTGCATGAAAGGTTTTTAAAAGGCTAAAAAGCAAACCATGCAAAAAGCAGACAATAGATATTTTCTGCTATTGAAAGCATGCATTTTCTCAACTCTAATCTTTGGCTGAGTATCACTTAGGAAGCAGACACAGATGCTCTACCACTTCCTAGTTGGGTATCTGTGGGCAAATTAAGTAACCTCGCTGTGTCTCAGACTCCCACTTACCGAAAGGAACCACCCCTGCAGTGTGGCTAAGAAGACTAATGAATATATGCATAAAAATATAACAGAAAACATTGGCTAAATGGTAGTTCTTACCAGCCTGCTGTGATCACAGAAACATTAACAGGACCAGATACTGCACCATCAGGAATATGAGCACGACAAAATTTTTGTTAAAACTATGTTTTTTCAGGAGTGCTGAAAGTCAACAAATCCAACAGTTTGTCTTCCAGCTGCACCGTGCTCTCTACCGTCCTCAGGACCGATCCCTAGTGACCACAATGTCCCCGGCTCCTCAGACATTGCGGACTCCCAGGTCTCTGGCCTCTGACCACACCTCCTCCTCCTCTTCTGTAGCTTGCCCACTAAGGACACCTAAAGACAGGCATTCCTTCAGCTCAGCTCACACATTTTTTCTCATCTTGTCCTCTCTCAAGCCTTCAATTATCATCTCTATGGAGATGACCCCACGACCTCTCGTTACACTCAGAAAATGTCTCAAGCTGAATTTACCCAACACAGATGGTTATCTTAATAAGATGATGAAGCATATAGCTTCAACTTCTCTCTTTCATACCATTTTTTCCCCTTTTCTCCGGTCTTATACACCTCACCACTCCTAAGCTTCCTCTTCCTTTCCCACCTCTTAGAACTACTTGCTTGCCAAGGCTTCTTCTTTGGTCTTTCTGTTCTGTCTCACTGGTTCCTAACTTCTCTGGGATAATGAACCCTTTGAAAATATACTGAATGATATGGATTGTTTACTAAAAAGATAAACACACAAAATATATGTATGCGATTTCACCTAACCAATGATCTCAAATAAGGATCTGTGCTCCTGTACACCAGACTACCACTTACACAAATTTCCATCTCCAGATTCTATGTCCCTCTTATTTTCAGGATGCCTTGTGGATACAACTTAAAGGACCTACTTGCATCATAAACTTAACAAGTCCAAACCAGAACTCACTATTTTTCCTTAACAAACCTCTGCCTACAGTATTCCTCCTCTAATGACGGCACCACCGTAACTCTTACCCTGTAAGACCTCATCATCCTTTGCATCCCATACCTGCCATGAAGAGCCCATTATTGACTCTAACATCTCCATCCTCCACACCGCTACCTCACTTCACCTTTAGAAGGCCACTAGCCTAGTTGAATCCCTACCTTAATTTTCTCCTGTCATTTCCACCAGTGTCGATCTAGATTCTCCCAAAATTTCAAAACTGATCATGTGCCTGCCTCTTTTCAAAAACTCTGATCCTTCTCCATTGCACAAACATAAAATCTAACTCTATTCTGCCTACAGAGTCCTCCACAATTTGCCACCTAAGTCCTTTTGCAGGATTGGATTCCATAGCTTAGATTGTCCCTTGCACCTATTATCTTTCTATCAAAATCACACCACTCAGAAAGGCTCAATTCAAACTCCACTCTTTATATCCCCTACGTAATGTTTAGGGAAGGACTTTTCATGGAAAAGACAAAATTCCTAATGAACAGATTCAGAAAATAAAAAAAAAATTCTTCCTTAAAATTTTAAGTCCTTCTGGAAACATTAAGCTTTTTAAAATGTCAGTTCTTCAAATATTATTAATATTTCAATTGAGAAATCCTTCAAAAACCCAGCATTGTTAACCAACATTTACTAAATACTAATAATGCACAATGTGAATTAAACTCTTATATGAAATACAATCAACCTGAAGGTAAAAAGTTATAATCTGATCCAAGGATTCTAATTCCAATATTATTTGTACTTGGATCTTTCTTAAGAAAGGAAAATATATATAGTAAGTGGACTTGACATTTCACGTAATAGAGACTTAAGTCATGTAAGTCCACAGCCGAGATAGAAAGTTACCAGATCTAAACCATCTTCAAGCTAGGAAAAATTCTCATCAGATTAAAAAAAAATTTTTGACTGAGATGTCATAAAATTAGAATTTTTCAGTACACATTTAAGCGTTAATTTTTTCTAAGGGCCCAATGATGTGACGGGCAATTCCGAGCCTCTCACAATGAGACCTGGTGACTAGCATACATACCAGCAGGTGCACAGCAATCAGACCTACTCCAGATAAGTGATGTTGTGGGCAGTACTGTCTTTCTGTTACCTTCTAGGACCTTATTTCTTTTAGGCCTGACCTAATTTAATTCCTCTTATGGATCCCAGCCTACTGAGTTCACGTGAATCTTCACAGCTGTGTACTGTGAAGCACTCTGCTCCTGAAGAGAATGCAAATATTCAAGTATTTTTTTTAAAGAATTTTAACTAGTCTTTGTACTTAGCTAACATACGTGGTAAAATATTCCCTCTATGTATTTCTATAATTATTACCGTTCAAATTTGAATGTTTCTGAAATAAATTTGCTTGTAATAGTAAAATATGCTAAAATTTCAAATTTATTAATAATACTAATTAAGGAAAATAGGGAGTAATGAAAAGAGCTCTGGCAACTGAAACAGGATCTCAGGTACAATCTGAAGTCTGACTCTTTAGTTGTGGGACATTCAGAATCGGCTTCACCTCAAAACACTTTCTCATCTGAAATAGAGCTAGCACTGCCCTTCCCTCTCTGCAGCTGGCTGTTCAGGTAACATGAGATAAGGTACATAGCACAGTACCTGACATGAAGTGATCATAAATAGTCTGCTTCCTTCACACAACACAAAAGACACACATGAAGGTTTAGGCATAAGGAAGCATACACCACAAATCTGCATGAGCACAAAATATCACAGGTAGTTGGTTCTAACAACAAAAAACAAAGAAAAATCACCATCAACCCCATCCCACGAACACTTCTGAGGGATCTCGAGCCAGACAAGGGCGCCTGCATGTGGCTCTGCAAGAACTCCATCAGGGCGGCACACACACAGACCACTAAAGCTTCAACAGGGAAAGTCCACAGTCACTATGCTAAAACCTCTGGAAACCTTTATGCCAGTACAAGAGCTCACGCCCGGTAAAAGGGGGGACAAGTCAAATTAGGCCCAACTCCAAAAGACTCCTTAAATAAATCACAACAGCGATGCTGACTTACCCTTCCTGAAACGCGAACAGTACCATGCCCAAACCCATTTAAACACTTGAAGATGGAGACATTCCACACCCACACTGGTGCCACTTCATGCCTGTTAGAAAGCCTGCGCAGGGGAGCACCACTGGCACCACGGAAGGTGCTGAACCAAAGCCTTTGGAGGAAAAGGCAGGGGAGGGGGCAAAACAAGACGATGACTTCGGGGTTGTGCACACGCGCCCCTGAGAACCGCTATCCAGACCGCAGCCGCCTCCTCAAGCATCTTAAGTACTTCGAGGCTTCACTATGGGGACGTCAAGGGAAGGCCGCTAGTCAAGTACCCTAGGGCTGGGGGCAGTTCCCGTCCCGGGGGTCCCGGGTCCCGGCCTCCGACCCCCGCGCCGCTCCCCTACTCCGCGCGCCATCGAGGACCGCCCGGGAAGCACCGCGAGTAACGACCCGGCCCAAGCGGCCTGGCCCCGCCCGAGACCCCCGGCGCGCGGACGGCGGGCAGCCCGGCTGCGGTCCGGCCAGGGTCGGGGTCGCGGGTCGGGCACGACGCCACTGCCGCAGCCAACGAGGCGGAGCGGGAGGCCGGGCGGGCGCGGCCGGCACGCAGGGCGCGGACACTCACCACACCACGCGGTAGGAGCCCTCGAGGATGAGACTGCTGGAGCGCGGCCCCACGTCTAAGACCTGGGGGCCGACCAGCTCGGGGCCGCCGCGCGCCGCCGCCGCCGCCGCCGCCGCCGCCGCGCTGGGCTTAACGCTCCGCGGCCGCCGCTCGGCCCACGCCGCTCCTCCCGGAGGGACCGCGCTGCCGCCGCCGCCGCCGCCGCCGCCGCCGCCGCAGCAGCAGCCGCCGCCTCAGGGGAGCCGCGGAGCTTCTGAAACGAAGGCCGCTCACACCAACTGCCGACTGCCAACTGGCGGGCCGGTAGGCGGAAGGAGGGGTGAGGCCGAGGAGGGCTCTGGGGCGGGGCCTGTTCTGGCAGCGAGCGCGCGGATTGGCTCCTGTGGTCTGGGGGCGGGGCTGCGACTCAGGTTGGAGACAGGATACCTGAACTGGTGTCCACACAATTTGTATTTCTTTCTATTAGGAATAATTTTGCTGTGAACATTTGTAAACCAGTTTTTTGGGGATCTAGGTTTTATTTCTCACAGCTGCATACCTTAGATTGTCATGGCTGGGTTATAAGGAAACTCAATGGTTGGCCTTTCTAGAAACTCCAGACTGCTTCCAAAGTGGCTGCACCGTTTTACATATTTCCACTAGCAGACTATGAGGGTTCCAATTTATCTCTACATTATAGCCAACACCTGTCATCGTCTGTCTTTTTGATGATAGTCGTCCTCATGTTTCTGAAGTGGCATGTCCTTGTGGTTTTGGATTGCGCTTCCCTGATATTGAGCTTCTTTCATATGCTTGTTGGCCATTTGTATATCTTCTTTAGGAGAAATCTGTATTAGCAATTATGTATTCTAGATAAAAGGCTCTTTTCAGAAATAAGATTTGTAAAAAATAGTCTCTCATTCTGTGGCTTGTCCCTTACTTTCTTGAGAATATGCTGCCCCAGGGCCTGACATTAGCTCTTCCCTCGCATTGAATCCTCCCTGGACACATACGTGGTGGTCTCCCTCCTTCCTTCAGGTCTTGGCTCAAATGCCTGCTTGTCAGTAAGATCTCCTTGGATCCCTTGTAGTGATCACCAAGTAACAACAATGATGACAGTCCCATGCATCACCATCCGTCCCACTTCCCTGCCTCATTTCCCTTCAAGCTTTTATTACCATGTGCATGTAAAGTAGCCTTTTGTGAATTCTCTAATTCTTAACTGAATTGGAAATTTCATAAAGGATTTTTTTAATCAGTTTGTTACTACTTTATCCCAAATGTAATTCACTTCACGTAATCCAGTATGAATGCAAATGGAATGAGTGAATTGCATGAGAAATAATAATATATTTCACTTTATATTAATAAACCTATGACTTTTTTCAAATCTGCATGTGAATGTATATGCCAGCATAGTTCAGTCATTCTTTAGTCGTCTTATAGAAAATTAATTTCTTCATTTTTCTTGGGAAGTAACCTTTGGCTTTGGAAGATTTCATAGCAATTAATAGAGGAAAAGCAAAAATAAATAAATAACTACTTAATAAAGACTTAAATGTGGCTACCAGTGGTGCAACTTGAGCTGATTGAAGCTTGAGGATGGGTAGTTCCTGGGAAGGGTCATCATCTGCCACTGTGTCTCCCCTCTGAGTTTTAGGGAGTTTGCATGTCCATGGATTCATGTGTGACCAGTCTGGGAGGTCACAGGTCTGGAAGGCTTGTCAGTACCAGCTTCTGCTCTTTCTTGGCCTGACCTTGTGTACGTTGACAATCAGGTTCAGTCCTTGGGAGTTTTCTGGGAGTGTCTGTCTTTCCCTGGGACACAACTAAATAATTACAGCCTAATGTGGTAAGTGCTAGGCTAGGGTTCTAAGGAAAGAACAGGATAGTTGCTGTAGAGGCCACAATTTTTTTATTTTGGGGGACCTGGGGTAATCTTTATGGCGAGGCAATATTTGGGGCTGTTCTTAAATGTTCTTATAAACTTAAGAGAAGAGATGAGAGACTTTCACAGTACATGGAGCCGTTTGATCAAAGGCATAGATGTGGAAAGCTGTAATGTATTTGGGATGAGGACTTCTGAATTGGAGGAAGGTAATACACAGCAGAATTGGAATGGGATTTGGATAGGGGTTGACACTTGCAGAGATGGATGTGGCCATAGCATTCTGGAGTGGCAGTGAGATTGGAGAGGGAGAAATCTGCTTCTGAGACTTTTTTCGGGGCTGACCTAGATAGGAAGTGTTGCCTAACTGGATGTGGAGGGGAGAGACTGAACGAAGACTTCTTGCTTGGGTGTTTGGACCAGATTGGCATAAGCCAAGGTTGGATATTCAGAGGATGGACACTGGAGACATAAAGGAACAGAGGATCAATTGGCCACATTGATCTCTTTTCTTTTAAGTTTTTATTTTGAAATAATTATAGCATAATTAGTACACTGAGATCCTAGGTAGCGTTCACCCAGTTTTCCTGAATGATAACACTTACAAAAGTGTAGTACAGTGTTAAAATCTGGAAATTGACATTGGTATGATCCATAGAGCTTTTTGTGACTTTGCCAGTTTCCCATGCACCGGTGTATGTGTGCGTGCATGTATGCCTGTATGTATCCGTGCAGTTTTATTACATGTTGATTTGTGTAACCATCACTACAGTCAAGATATAGAATTGTTCCTCCTCTGCAAAATCTCTCACACTCTTTCCGTTTTCCTTTTCCTGACTCCTTGCAGTCACAAATGTTTTTTCCATCTCTAATTTTTGTCATTTTTGAGAGTGTTAAATAGTATGTAATATAGTATGTAACCTTTTGATATTGGCTTTTTATCACTCAGTAGAATTAATTCCCTTGATATCCATCCAATTGTTGAGTGGATCAAAAGTTCACTTCTTTCCATTGTTGAGTAGTAGTATTCCGTGGTATGAATGCACCAAAATTTGTTGCATACATTGAGGGACATTTGGGTTGTGTTGAAGTTTTAGCTATCCCAAATCAAACTGTTACAAATATTCATATATATTAACTTTTGTGTGTGGATACATTTTCATATCTTTGTGAGAAGTGACCAGCATTGAATCTGCTGTGTTGTATATTAAATGTATATTTACAATGTATTTTTAAGAAGCTGTCAAACTATTTTCCATAATGGCTGTACCATTTTAACATTCTCAGAAGCACTATATGAGGTATCAAATTTTGCCACATCATAGGTATTGTCACCATTTTAAAAAGTTTTCACTGTTCTAACAGATAGGTATAGAGTAATATCTCATTGTGATTTTAATTTGCAGTTTCCTAATGGCAAATGACCATCTTTTCATGTGTTTGTCTTCTGTGTATTCTCTTTGATAAAAACATCTATGTCTTTGCCCATGTCCTAGTTGTATTGCAGGGCTCCATATTACCATTCTGAGACACCTCATTCTGCCTCGTTGCTGCTGGGGGAGTGGGGACGAAGCAACTGCTGGCCCCCTAGACCCTGCGGGGTGGAGCATAGGGGAGGCAGATTTCTGAGTAGCACTCCTCCCACTCACCACCTTTACCTCAGCGCTGCCAGGTCAGGCTGCAGGTCCAGTTCTGCCCATGGTGACACTGATTCCACAAGGGGCCAGTTTTCTTTTGGTCTTGGCTGGAGTAGAGCCAGTATTAAGAACAAGGTTCTTCTGCCAGATGTCCCTTTCCCTGTCCTTGGGCTAGAGGGAGGAAGAGGCTTTATTTACAACCCTTATCTTCTGGTGGTTCCAGGTCCAGGCTTCTCCAGCATCTCATCAGGGGTGAAGGGGGAAAGAAAACCCGGGGAGCTTCACCACTCCTCACATTGTCAGCTTCCTGGCCAGTCAGCCTTCTTTCCATTTTTCATAGATTTCCTGTTTTTGTTTGTGTTCTTAGTGCCAGGATTTTTAGTCACAAGAAGGACTGGCAGCAATGGAGTGACTTCATCTTGGCCCCATGTTGGTTTTTAAGGACCTGGGCCACTTCAGGAGGCGGTCTAGACTCAGTAGAGCTTTGTGAACTGACCTCAGTGTAGGGCCACTGACACCAGGAGATGATGGAAGAGGGCTTGGGAGCCACTCCAACTTTGTTTGAACCTTGGCACCTGTGCTTACTAGTTGGGACTTAAGACTCAGCTTTCTTATTGTTCAAATGGGGATGATGCTGTTGCTGCTAATAATGCCTGTGACTGTGACATTATACATGTAGAGTAAGTTGTAGGATACCTGATTGTTACTAAGGGCCCAGTAAAACTGAGCTCTTGCTTCATCTATAGGTGAGATTCTTGGCTCTAAGAAGATCATTTTTGGGCTTAGTGAGAGTGATCTAAGTGAGAACAAAAGCCAGATTACAGGGATAAAAAACCAAGCAAAAGATGAGAAAAGAAGTCAGTGTACCTTCAAGATATTTTGCTGCACAAGTAGAGAGAGGGTTGTGAAGGGATTCAGGGAAGTGAGTGGGGGAGAAAGGAGTGTGAAGTTTAGATAGGAAAGAATAAAGGACTGAAGAGGGAGAAATAAAGAGGTAAATTACAGAAAGAGCCAGGTTGCTGCTGATGCTGCATTTAACACCCGGTATAAAGAAAAGAAAACTATTCCTTGAGACCAGGCACACTCTCCCATGAACCCCATCCAGCACAGAACCCAGTTCTTGGCTGTCATCACTGATGTCACCAAGTATGTTAACCTTTACCATTTCCAAATCAGACACCCACTGGTACTGTAACCCACCACTTCAGCTCCTGGTAGTCTGCAGCTCCTGTTGCAGAAAGGAGAGAAACAGAGGAAAGGTGGGACTGAATGAGGAGCTGGGACATCAGAAATTTTTATATAATAAGCTCCAGTCATTCATTATTATGCCATCAGACAGTTACTAAGCATCTGCTTTATTTCAGGCATGTGCTCTGGTTGTGATGATGACAAAATAGACATTATCCTTGTGCTTATGGAGCTTTCCTTCGAATGTGGGAGTCAGGCCTTACGTATCCATGCACAGTTGTGACACGTGCTGTGAGGGGAAGGGAATTTGTACAGTGGGGTTATATTACCAGGGGGATTCTTCATGGATGTGGAGGGTAAGGAAGTCCTCCTCAAGGTAGAGAGATTGGAGCTGAAATGAGGTAGTGGGTACTGTGGAAGCTGAGAGGCGTGGGGAATGTTCTAGACACAGGGCACAGCATTTATGAATGAGGAATGTGAAATGTTTGTGGAACTGAATGAAAGCCACCAAGACCAATGTGTTCAGCAAGTAGAAGCAAGACCTGAGATGGGAGGTGGAGGAAGGTGAGTCACGCGGTCATCGTAGGCACCCAAGGTCTAGGGTGTTATTCTAAAAATGCCAGTTAGTTATTACAGAGTCATAAGTAGATTGACATAGAATACATGCTCCGGTCCACATTTTTTACAAATGACACTGTGTGCCCTGTAGGACTTATATTAGAGAGAGCCTCGGATGGCTATGAGGAGACTAAGCCCAGTATCAAAGGAGGCAAATTGAGGGAGGAGGTAGTTTGGACAAGGTTTATGGCCGTGGAAATGGAGGGAAGTAAGTGAACTGGAGACTTAGTGATGCATCTGATGCGGAGGCAAAGTAGAGACAGGTGTTTACATGACTTTCAGCTTTGTGGCTGGGTGACTAGTTTACAGTTTCCAGTAATCAGGATCACTGAATATTTGGGGGAAGAAAACATGAGTTTATTTTTAGACATTTATTTGATCCAAGATGCTTCTTGGAAATGATGCGAAACTGGTTGCCTGTGTGGATATGAAGGGAAAACAAAGGCTTATGATGGAAACAAGGGCTTCAGCCTGGGCAGTGAAGACTGAGGAGGTCAGCAGAGGGGTGGGAGGAAATCCAGGAAACAGGGTATAGTACTGTCATCAAAGGGGACAGTATTATAAGGCAAACCTAAGAGTGAGAGGCATGGTGGTATTTGAGGAGCAAGGCAAAGATTTAAAGATTAGATTTAGAATAGAAATATTATGAACATTGTAGAAACTGATTGAAGAAACTGGTAAAAGGCTGGCCTGGCACAGTGTTTTCACCTGTATCCCTTAGAGCACTGGGTACTTGGGAGTGTTACTGTCATGTTCTCTCTCTGTCTCTGTCTTTCTCTTTTTCTGTCTCTCACACACAATCATGTTTCATGATGGAGTAAGTATGGGGATCGCTGTTAAGATGAAACAGTTTGTCAACAACATAACTTCTAAGAGTGTCTAGCACCGTGAGTCTCAAGGTGGACGGCCCATGCAGCAGTACTTACAGACTCTCAGGGATCCAAGTCTGCGTTCTCTGGAACAGCACTGGAGAGACACCTGCTGGGTATCATTAACAGACTGGGCTACAGAACTGTGCATCCGTCCCTCTCAGCATCCTCCCCTCCCTCTCCACCCCTGCTCCCCAAACCCCTCCACCCCTGGTCCCCAACCCCCTCCCTGGGAAAGTTTCAGTTTTTCTCAGGCATTGAAACAGTAGGGTTCACTGTCAGGGTGCTGTGGGTTTAGGGCAGTGGAGGTCAAAATATTTGGTGAAATCAGGGATGACAGCCAGGAATCTGGATCCATTCCGGCCAGTGGTTGGGTGAATAGCGTGTCTGGGTGTTGGGTGGGATGGATCTTTGGTAACCAGTGAAAGCCTCCAACTATGCAGCAGTGCTCTATTTCATTCACAGGGAAACAGGAAACCCTCAGAAAAGGATATTCTGGAAGAAATGTTCTGCAGATAATCGGGGTGGGGGTGGGAAGGGGTGAACAGTAAAAGAAAGGAAATAACCAAAAGATAACCCCTGTCCTGGAGACTGAAATGATTTAATCTTAGACGGTTTGTGAGTGAGATTTGGAGATGGAAGGTTTGTTATTTAAATGTTTAGAACTTGGAAATTCCTTTATGTTGGTAATCGATGTGTTAGTGTGTAGCTACTTTGCACATAGCTTTGGCCATAAGGGAAAATGAACCTATTTCAATAAGTAACTCTCATCACCACTGGTATGGCAGTGAGATCACCAACATCCTCTTCATAGAGGGTTATATACAGTTTTAAAAAGCAGAGGAAGAAGATCACTATAGAAGGTTTGAGCAAATAAGAGTGATATTATGAGTAACTGGGTATTTTGTGAGGTGGGATTTTGCTGGAATCTGAAGCCCAGCATTTATCTTGCTATCTCCAGTGCCTAGTGCAATGCCTGGTAAACAGTCAGCTTTTGATTGAATGGGTGGATGAATAAATAATCCCTAAAATTCATTTTTTTAAAAGAAGAACCAGAGGAGAACACTTGAGACTATATTTAATTTGGAGGTCAAACAAAGCCAAAATTATCCAGATGACCTCTAAGTTCTGGCATGAATTTGTAGCACTCGTTTTACATAGTTGATAGTTGCTGATAAGAGTGAGAAATGGGTTTTTAACAGGTAGAAAAATACTGACTTTTGCTTGATCCCACATGTCTTGCAAGAAGAAAGTCAAGATGTCAGGCAAGAAGAAACAGTTGGTCTTGCTGTAGCAATGAATAGCAGAATATTGCAGACTTGATTAACATTAAGTTTTAGTTCTATTTTTGTAACTTCCTACACATACGTATTCCCGCATAAGAGATGAATGATATGCACACGAGAGCGTTTTGTTGAGTGAACGTATAGATGAGTGAATTCACATGTACCTTTGCTGGACGCAGCCTTCTTATTTCTTAATCTATCTATTTGTATCCTCATGTTTGACATGACCAGCTCTGTCTCAGGCATACATAAGTATCTATTTGGGATTCAAATTACCTCATAAGGACCCTCATTTTACTGTAGGATGATGGTAAACACTTGGCATTATCTGTATATCATTATGTCCTCGATATTTCTTATTTTGATTGTCTTGTCATTAACTTTCCTCCTTTAACCTCTCTCTTCTCCCAGGACATGGAGGCTTTCTTTTTTCCTATTCAATTAGTGATCTAATTTTTCTGTCTTTAAAAAAATTACTGACTTCTAACTACATACAGTCATCCCTTGGTATCTGCAGGGAATTGCTACTCAAATCCCCAGATGCTCAATCCCTTAAATAAAATTGTTTGTAGTTTGCATATAACCCACACACATCCTCCTGTATACTTGAAATCACCTCTTGATTACTTATAATTTCTAATACAACATAAATGCTATGTAAATTGTAGCTGGAGCACAACAAATTCAAGTTTGCTTTTTGGAACTTTATGAAATTTTTTGCCCTGAGTATTTTGGATCTGTGTTCGGTTGAATCCACAAATGCAGACCCCACGGATAAAGAGGGCTGACTGTACCATGAATCATACTGGTCACTAGGACCACAGAGATACACAGGACATAGTCCTTCTCTCCAATAAGCTCCAGTCAGTAGAAGAAGTAGACATCCATGTCTAGCACCAGTAAGACATTGTAGTAAGCACAGAACAGAACAAATATAAGGTTCTGTGTTATTGTGGACAGAGACTTGTTATAATGAGGATCAAGGTGGGCAAGGCAGGCTTTTTAGTGAAGGTTATATTGAAGCCAAACCATCTCATTTACTTCTATGTATCTTTTGTTGCATTACATTCCAAAAGCCAAATGGGTCAAGCCCTCAGAAGATCTATTGATCTGTCATCAAATCTTTCCCTGCTGAGAGAAGCTTCCTTTGAGGAGTTAGTCTTTGCTGGGTAATCCCAACAACAGAAAAGCCTGCATTTCAAATCAGTCAGCGAACACAAAACACAAAATATCTTTATTAGAATTCTCTCAGCTTCTATCATTTACAGCACTTTATGGCTGAGCTGCCTTATGTTTAAACAACAGAAAATGTTGAAGGGATTTTAACTTCTGAGGACTAGACTCAAACCCAAGATATGGTGGTTGACTCAGACTTCTTAATGCACTTAGAAAATGTAGGATTTTGACTGTTTTGAAACATCTTTGCGAATTATAGAGATAAAACTGAAAATAAAAATCATCTAAATTCTGTATTAAGAATAAATTTTGTGTTGTTCAAACCTGTAAAATATTCTGCCTTATGTTAAAATGCAGACGATCCTCTCCTATAAAGAACCAAACTTAGAGCAACAAATTTTTAGCTTGGGTGTTAAAGGGTGAAAGAGGACAGTTAGAAAGAAAAGAAGCCTGGAGCATTTTTGTGATGAAAAAATTTGAAATAATCAAAATCTTCTATTTTTGTTCCATGACTTAATAATTAAATTGTACTTTTCTTTTTCCAAAACAAAGAGGCAGAAACAATGATTGCAATAGTTAAATACTTATTTATTTCTTTAAAAAAGTTATAACACCTTTAGGATCAAATTACTTACAAATTTAACTTGATTACTTTCTGAGAGAAATACCAGTTTAAAATAAAAGTCTTGCATTCCAGAGAGCATTAGAAATACCTAAAAACAACGGAGGAAAACTGTACTGTTTTAAAGCATGCTGGAATAAATAAAAATATTTATTTATTTTTTTTGGTGCATGACTAATAGCGAATAGCATTTAGAAGATTTGGAGATGATCTGGTTTGCATTAAACACATTTAAACATTTTAAAATGTGTCATGAATTAAGTCAAGCTTTACCTCAAATAGATGCTGAAAATATCAAAATACACAGAGTTTTCCTGTATTTAAGATCATGATTATCTAACAACCACTTGGCTTTTGTTTTTCCTCAGAGCACAATCAGATGAACTGGAAAAAATGGAGACGCATGGCCGGTCCTCCAAAGACAAGGAAAATGACAAGTCTCTGGACGAACCTGAGCAGTGAGCGCATCATAGGACCCTGTAGATGGCATCCAGGCTATGGGTGGGCTCTTCCCATTTGAAAAAATGCAGTATCTTCTGTGCACGTGTGTCATGAATAATGTGAGGATAAACGTGTTTTGTGCATTGTCTTTTACCTCTTAACTTGGCTTACATCGGGCTTCTATGTAATGCCACACACTGTGCTTTCCCAAAATAGAATAAACAGTGTGATTAGTTTGAGAAAGACAGATAAGCTGTCAGCCATAAGTCACCCGTCTTCTGGCTCTGTCACTGTTTCTGATTCCAGACTTATTTTTGTTTCTAAGGAAAGACCGAGAAATAATGTGTTATGGCTCAGGCACTTATAGTAAGACAACTGAATCTCATTTTAGCATTTTATAAGAGCATCTGCTGTGTTTGGTATGTATATTGTTGCCACGCTATCTCCAGCTCCCCTGGGAGCTCCCTGGCTTTCCGAGCCCAGTGACGTGTAGTTGGTTTACCCGCCTGGTCAGCTTGTGCCTCTTCTGACTCTGAGCAGCTCTTCTTGATGCCATCGTGCCCCACGGTGGCTTCTGTTCCCGTGCCTTTCTTGGGTAGAAATGGTTCCACTTGCCACCTGACTTAGCATGAACAGAGCACTGAGTAACTAAGTTCCTGGAACTCGACACGCATGTTCTCATGCACATTCTTCCCTGAACCTCCTGCCCTCCCCCACCTTCAGCGTCTGACTTGAAAGTATTTCAAATTCATTACCTGTAACTTCAAGCTGAAATAATGTCTCTGTCCAGACATATACAGGAAAAATCAGCTCATAGACTTATTTGTATTGATTTGTATTTGTTTGGAACACTTACATTTATAATTGTAGATATCTGATTTTATTTTTGTTTGAGAAATGAAAAAATGATGTTATAAACTTAATTCAAATGCAACCAGCAGTTTTTTAAAAATTACTTCTTATTATGATTTTAGAATGAGTAACATTTTAGTATGGAACATCAGACAACATTGAAAAATGTAGAGAGGAAAATTTATTTATTTTTATCAATGGAAATAATCAATAAACAATTACAGTAGGAACAGAGAACATTTTTATTTGAGCCAATCTGAGGATTGAAGCCTGGGAGACAGAGTCAGGAAGCACTTGGATTGTGTTATGCTGAACCACAAAATGGGGAAGGCTTATACAGTCAAAAACTGCAAAATTAAATATGTTGTTTGTCAAGAATTAGAATTGGAGCTGGCAGGATGTAAGGGTGTTTGTTATGTAAAGATTGGTCCAAAATGGTTGCATCATTACAAGGGGAGACCTTGAGACCATGAGGTTACAGATAGCAACTAGTAGCAGATACTGTTCTGAGAATGACTGGTGGTGTCCTTGAGTTTGCTACAGTGCAGAAAATTCAAGTTTTTGGTAATACAGGAACGTATCTATAATGACAACACAAACAGAGGGAAAGGTGTACCATGTTCTGGGTTTGGAAGAATTAGTATTGTTAAAAAGACCATATTACCCAAGGTGGTCTACAGATTCAATGCAATCACTATCAAAATAACAAGGGCATTTTTCACAGACCTAGAATAAATTATTAAAGTTTGTGTGGAAACACAGAAGAAACCAAATAGCCAAAATAATCTTAAGAAAGGGGAACAGAAGTAAGGGAATCATGCTCCTGGGCTTCAGAGTATACTACAAAGCTATATTAATTAAAACAGTATGGTACTGGTCCATTTTGATTCTTGAATGCACTTTTTTCTTTAATAGTTAAAGCAGATGTATAGTGCATGTTTGAAAGCCTCAAAACAATCTGTTGAAGCTAGCATAAACTTTAAGCCAAATCATGTGTAAGCCAGAATGACAGATCCATATCTCAGCATGTGAAAATTTCCTCCATCATCTGTCATCCTGTAGTCCAATAATATAAGGTTAATATTTTGGCATGTTTTTATCTAGTGTGTGTATATGTTGCACATGCACGAATTATTCCATCGACACCATGATGCATAAAATTTTTGTAATTTTTATCCATTCTTACATTCTCTGCTCTAAAATTGGATAATATATTTATGTTTACATTATGTCTTTTTTCTGGCTTTCTATTGTCTTAAAATTTTGTCAACATTCTCTCTCTGACTCCTGCAATACATTTTGAAAGCTATAGAAAGTATTACTATTAATTTGTTGGCTGATCTTAATTGTGAACATATTTTCTTAAAGTATATAGTTTTAATACCTGCCATAAATTTACTCAATATATTTACCTTCCCAAATAAGATTAAACTTTTAGAACATTCTGACTAATAATTAACTACTCTTTTCTTTCTTCTAATGTTTTTCCAGACTTTAACTACTATCATTTTTCTTTTAAAAATTGCTGATATTTTATAATCCTTAAATAATAACATTTACCAACATATGTAATCACTCTGCCATCACTTTTGCATCCCATTTTTCCCTTCTCATTTGGTTGTTTGCTCAGTGAGGCTTGGTGGGTGTTAAGTTCTGAGTCTGGAAATAACTGCAAAAAAATTTCTTTCTTATTTTTGAACGATTAGTCTGCTGGACATAGAATTGTAGATTGACACATTTTCATCAATATTTTGAAGATACTTTTTTTCTTCTGCCATCTCTTCTCACTGATAAACCTGTTTTCAATCTGCCATTCTTTTGTAGATAATGTCTTTTATTTTTGTTGACTTTTGTAATTTTCTCATCCTTATTCATATTTGGCTTTGCTTTAATATGTGTAGTATGACTTTATTTGTTTTTGTTTGTTTGTTTGTTTGTTTGTTTATTATCTTTCCCTGTACTTAGAACTTTTATTTTAAAGACTGATGTGCACCTAAATGTTTCAAGAATTCTTCACAATTACCTTTTCATATATTGATCAGTTTCTCCTCTTTTCCTGAAATTCCTCTTAGATGGGTATTGGAGCCATTTGGTCCAACACTCTATGTCTCCTAACTTGTCTTTTATATTTTTAAAATCTACCCTACTCCTTTTGCTATAACCTTCATGTATTTCTCGACAATGTCTTCCAGTTCATTAACTCTCTCTCTGACTCTATCCAACCTGATGTTTATATTTTCAATGCAATTATCTTAAAATCATAATAATTTTTTGTTTCTTAAGATTTATAATATTTTTTACCATATCTATGATTACTTTTAAAATAATTTCTCGTTCTTATTTTGAATATTATCTTTCCTTTATCTCTGTGATGCTTATAAAAATATAATAAAATTCTGTTTGAATTTCCTATAGTTTTTGTTTCATCTTTCCTTTGTTAATAGCTGTATGCTTTGTTTCTACTCATTAGTTTTCTTTAAGATATTAGAATGTTGATTTAAAACAGGTGTCAGAAGATGTCAGAAGTTTACAGCATGTAGGCTTTTTGTAAATAAAATTCAATTGGAACATAGCCTTATACATCCAATCATTTATGAATTATCTATGATTGCTTCTGTGTTACAACTGAAGAGTTGAGGAGTTCTGACAGAAACTGTCTGTCAACCTGTTTGTCCCTTGCTCTCTCCCGTCCCCTGACCCGACACATCTGCACTCTCTTAATTTTTTCAATTATTTTGACTTAGTCTGCCTGGGAGTCCTGCCATGTGGACATGTTTAGTTATTCAAGATTCGGTCATCAAGCTAGTGAACGACTTGGCTCAGGTCACGCCTGGAAAGCTGTATCTGTCTACTGTTGCTGCCCTAGACACACAGCTGTGTATGGACCATAGCTCTTTTCACCCTCCTTTCATGAGTCTAGAGCCCAGTCACAGCTCTGGGTTTCCAGTGGTGAGACCAGTTCCATTCCCTGCTGTGTGACCTCTCTCCCCACCAGTTTCCATGTAAGCCAAGATCTTTACCTTCTCCTCCATGTGTACACTCCAGTGACCTCTCACCTCCACATTATTTATTCCCTTAAGCTTCTCTGCTATTTCTGGTCCAAAGAGATATTAACATTTTTTGTAAAGCACATTGTGTTGGTTTGATTTTCTCTTTTATGTTCCCATTCACTGCCATGTGTTTTCAGCAGAAGTAAGGCTCAGCCTATGAAGTCATCATTCCATTTGACTGTACATCTGTATTCTTTTATATATCTTTTCCCACTGAAAGTTACACCACGAGCATTTCCTATGTCATTTACTATAATTCAAGAACTGTTTAAGATGGTTTCATAATAATCCATCTTATGATTGTGCTGTGATTTAGTAAGTCATTAGATTCTGGTAAGAAATTAGACTCCAATTTTCCCTTCTCTTAAATATTTTGTTGAATATCCTTGTTGATAGCCTTTTTTCTTTCACTATATTTCTGACAATTTCCTTAATATAGATTATTACAATTACAATTACTGGATCAGATTTAATGGACATTTTGTAACATTCCTGATGCTTTTTTACCAAAATGCTTTCTAGAAGGGCAACTTATGAATTTAAAGGTTGGTTTGTCTCCTAAAGTAGAATTGAATAATAAAAAATTTATGAGATTTAGATCAGTAAGGAATCTCAGAGATATTATACTCTAATACCTATCATTCAACAACTGTTTTATTAAATTAATAGAAAATAAAAAATAGAAACATAGACCCTTCCTTCATAGTTCATAGACTAGTAGAGAACTGATAGATATCTGAGTAACCACTACCCAGTATAAAGGTATTTTTTTAGTTATATAAATAAGATACTATAGAAACACAGAAAAGGAATGATTGAATATACTTGTAGAATTATATTTAAATTGGATTTTGAAAAGTAACCAATAAAGTGACAAGAAATGGATGGTAAAGTCTGATACAACTAGAAGGTAAAAAATACCTTGAGCTCAGTGACATCCCACCACCCTCACGCTCCCTGCCTGGTACCAGGGGCTGCGGCCTCCTGGCCTTGGAGCAGACAGACCAAGGCGATGGCCGGCGACCTTGACCATCAGCACGGAGGTCTCCCTTTGTTGGCTGGTTCAGGTAAAGCAGAAGACACCATTGCTGCACTGGCCTCACCCGCTCTGTGACCCCGGGGCAGCTGTGTTTCCCCACCTGCCTCTGAGTCCTCAGCTGGCCCAGAGCCCAGAGCACTGAGTCGGCTCCCTCTCAGACCTGTCTGCTTTGTTCCCACCACACTTAGGGGCCCGCCAGCCACACGCCCTCGGGGCCACACCTGGGCGTGTGGGCACTGACCTCCTTTTGGCTGCCTGACGCTCTTTCGGGTTGGTCTTGTGGAATGGAACTCATTTCCCATTTCTGTTGGTTCTCCTTAGAGCCCTGTCCCCATGGTGCCTCTGGTGCTTCTGTCTGGTTCCCCTAACTTGCCCCCTGAGTGATGCTCCAACCACAGACAACAGAAATCATGAACTCAGAGAGAACTCAGGGAGTGGGCTTGAAAATTAGTCCCATGAATGGCACTTGCTTGGCCTATGATGTCACACTCTAATCCCCTCTCCACAAATGACAGAGCCGAGGCCCCGGGGCTCAGTGAAGGAGCAAGGGCGGCAGGAGAGGCCGGCTGTTACGAGTTGGGCTCTGGGGACAGATTTGAATCTGAAGCTCAGCTTGGCCACTCACTGTACTTGGCCTCAATTTTCCCATTCTGTAAAATGGGGACATAGCAGTGCCAGCCCCACAGGATTACCCCCCACCCCAGGGGTAAGGGTCACATGGGCTCCTGAATGCCCCGGTGGCCCCCAGGGGCAGGCTGGTGGGTGGACACCCTCAGGGGATGCAGCTACTGGGATTCTAACAGGAGCATCAACCCCCAACATCACTCAGGATCTGGGCCAGTCCTTCTCTACGCGGGGTCTCCCACCTGCCTCCCTAGCAACAGCCCCCTGCCCCCCGCAAGGTGCCACCTTCACAAGCCTGCAGGCTGGGCCAGGGGCCCCTCTGGGCTTCCCTCCGTGACAGCTCCATCACGGCCCGGGCCTAGTCTCCCCCATCAGACCGTGTCAGGACAGCCTGATGACAAGTGTCCGTCAGACTAAGGGGCTCTATTTTCACATCATAAGGCTCTCAACACCCATGCAAAGCCACTGAGTGAACTCAAGAAAACTGGAAAAACACAAAAAAGTTGGAAGAGGGAACAAACCACCAGAGAAACTTACTGCTGCCCATCCCGGTCTTTTTCCTGTGCTGGGCTGAGTGCTGGTTGCCACCCGGAGCAGCCCCTGAAAGCAAGCCTGCCGCCCACCTCCTTCCCTTGCACGGAAAGACGCTGGGTCTGCAGAGCGGTCGTGAGGCCTGACAGAGGGGCTGAGTCACACAGGCTTGGGGTCACACAGCTCCAAGAGGAGGGGCCCAGGCTGGGAGGCCAGCCCTCCCAGTCCCCCAAGACACTGCACCCCCATCCCACAACAGTCTTGGCCCCAGAAGTCCTTACTTCCTGTTGTCTGGCTGTGTGTCCATCATCTGGGAAGGTCCTGTCTGCAGACAGTTCACAGAAACACAGGGAGTTCACGCATGGAGCAGATCTTACGGGTCCGCTCCTGTCCCTTACCACAGGTTCTTAAAACTCCAACCCAGCCCCTATGTCTGCCACTTGCTCTCTCATTCATCAGACACTCCCGGGGTCCCACTGTGTGCCAGCCCCGAGCTCAGCCCTGGGACCCAGAGATGAATCGAGTTCTGCCCTTGGACCCCAGGCTGGAGGGAAGGAGACTGGGGAACACATCCAGTGCTGGGTCAAAGATATGAGCGAAGATTCCAAGGTAAAGGAGCATGGGAGGGGCGTCTACCCACCCTGCCTGGGGTGAATGCAGGGCAGCCAGGAGGGCTTCCTGGAGGAGGAAGGCATCTTCCAGCAAGGACTTGAAGAACAAACAAAAGCCACCAGTGAAGAAGGGAGGAAAAGAATTCCAGACAGAGGAAAGGCAGGAGGAGGCTCAGAGGAGGCAAGGACAGAGAACGAGTAGGAATATGAGGTGACCTTCAAGCAGGGGCAGGCAGTGAAGCGGAGGTGACCCCGGCCACCCACAGGGCTCCCTCTCACAGCTCCTAGCAGTGAGTGTGGCTCCAGGGACCAGTTCCCTTCAGAATCAAGCTTAGAAAAACTCCCACCTTCCATCAGCATATCTGCAAGGCCCCCAGGGCACTGGCTTCAGGTTCTTTCCTGGGAGAGCCAACCACAGGCCTGCCAGGACCTCTCCGGGAACCAGACCCGTCCAAAGGCCTACTGATGCTTGTCAGGCCGATGTGAAGATGTGATGGAGAACAAGGACACAGGTGTGATCCTCGCTTGGTCCTCCAATCCACAAACCGGAGACCGAGGCTCAGAGAGGCAGAGGAAATTGCCAGAGGTCACAGAGCACATAAGCAAGCAGGAAGTGGGCCCCGGGGCAGAACCCGCCCTTTCTGGCTCTGAGGGCTCCCCGAGCCACAGCCAAAGTATCCCTCACTGGTCCTGGGAGCCTGGGACACGGGGATCTGACCAGCGCACCCAGAATGTGCTTTATGAATGAGTGAACAAAAGAATCTGAAAGCCTCGTCCCTCTGCCCACGCTGGTGGCAGCAAGAAGGAGCCATCTGCTACTGTTTTTTGTTGTTGCTGTTCCTCTGAAAATCAAAATCACAAACCTGAAGTTGCAGCTCCTGGTCACACCAGGGCGGGCAGACCCCCCGCCCCCCAGGCCCTGACTCTGGGCTAGGACAGAGTGCAGCCCCTCCATGGCAGAGGTCAGGCAGCCAAGGGCTGAATCTCTGCTCGGCCTGTGACAGCGTGAGACCTGACCCGTCGTGCCCCGACTCTGAGCCTCAGCGTCTCATTACCAAACAGAGGTGCAAGAGGACCTACCTTGCTGGGTGCTGTGAGGACTAAAGAGCTGGGGTCCTCCAGGGATGGGTCTGGGGGGATCCCAGCCTGCTGGCCTCCTCTGCCAGTGACCTTGGCTGCTGAGTGAGCTCTGAAACCCTCAGCACTAACTGCACTGGATGCCCTAGCCCCGTGGGCAGCCGAATAGCTTACATATTACAAGGCATCCACGTGGCCAAAGGACAGAGTGGCTGAGGAGGGCGCGGGCAGGTGGCTCAGCGGGCTCTCCTGTGACTCAGTGGGACTCAGCCAGGCTGAAGGCCCAGGGGTGGGAGCTGCCCCCTTCCCTGTGCAGGGAAGCCCAGCTGCCAGTGCTTCTGATAAATATTTTATCACTGCTCACAGAGCAGGCCCCAGGAAGGTGCCTGCAGCCTCCAATCCTACAGAGCACCCCTTCCTGCCCGGACAGAAGCAAGTGGCTGGGTGGGGTGCAGCTGGGGCCAGGAGCCTGGACAGCTAGCTCATTCCTGCCCTGCTGTCACTTCAGGTCAGCTCAGCTCAGCAAATGCCCCCAAGCCTCACTCACACTCTGCCCGACACATGCTGCCCCCCCCCCACAGCTCCCAGGCGCCTCTGCTCTGCCCCCAGAACACCAGCACTCTGTCCCTTGGCCCAGTCAAATGCCCCATCCTGTCAGCCCTGTGCCATGCCACCTCCTCCAGGAAGTATTCCTGGCTGTCTTCTTCCCACTGTGTGACATTGGGCAGGCCCATCACACTCTCTGAAACTGTTTCTAAAATGGGGCTGATGATCCCGACTCATGGAGACAAGATGAGACCTTGTCAGTGAAGGGTCTCCCAGGGCCCCGCCCGCACAGAGACTCACTCTATTTGGAGGGACCTGAATGTGAGGAATCCGATAAATATAACGGCGCCTGTGGGACACAGGAATGCACAGAGCCTGGCTCCTGCTTGCAGGGCTCCACAGTCTAAATGGGGAGATGGGAACGAAATAATAACTAAGACAGTAACACTAATAATTTCCACCTTCCAAGCCCCCGCCACAGCCAGATGACTGACATCACATCTCCTCATTTACTCCTCCCAGCAGCCCCCTGACGTCAGGCTCTTACCCCCATTTCACAGCAGTGCAGGCGCCTGAGACTCAGAGAGGGGCAGGGCCCTGCCCGAGGTCACACAGCTTGGCGGGGCTGACCAGCTGTCCCGTCGGACGTCTGAGGTGTGACCTCGGGGGCAACACCTGCTTTTCACATCATGGTCCATGTGGCGGCTCCACTGAAAGGGGGATGGTCTGGGGCAAATGAAGAACAGCCACAGGATATTGTGCCACCAGTAAAAAGTCCTCACTGCTCTTCAGGAACAGCCGGACCACTGAAAGAACGTGGGAGGTGCTCGTGGTACTCACAGGAAGCGAGAAAGGTCAGGATGCGAAACTACACGTGGTGTGATGATACGTAAAAATGGTTCTACATCGGGATGCATTTACTGAAAAAAGACTGGAAATGATACACAAAATGCTGATGTTCTGGGGGGAGGTTACAGGTAAAACTGGGATCGATTTTCTAGAGTTTATATCAAATGCCTAAGTTGATTTTATAACTTAAAATTTTCCTTAGAAACAGGATTGATCCCCGCCAAGGGTTTATTGGACACCTACTGTCTGCCCTCCTGTGCTGAGTTTTCTCCTCTCTCAGCCTCAGATTTGGTCTGTGGGACAGATGAGATGGACATGACTGGGAGAAACGAAGAACTGGGGACCACCCTCCCCACCTCTCCATGGTTCAGCCTGCCAGCACCTCAAACTCTGCTCAGCCTATGCCAAGCTCAGAATCTTTTCCCACACTGAGTCTACTGTACCAGGGACCATCACCGCCACCTATCTAAGTCCTAGACTAACCATCACAGGAGCTCATGAGGTAGTGAGCTCCCTGTCAGTGGGAATAATCAAGCAAGGGGTGTCATGCCTATCTACCAAGAAGTGGCCTCGATGGACTGTCTTACCAGACTCAAAGTCTTACCAGCTGCGTGACCTTGGATAAGACACTGACCTCTCTGTGCCTTGCCTTCCTCACCTGCACAGTGGGATGATACAATGACCTCATAGGGCCTCAGAGGGTTAAATGAGGGCAAATATGTAAGATGCCTTCCAGGTACCTGCCCAGGGCTATATACGTGTTGACTATTATTACTTCACAGCTTTACCTACCCTCCCACCAGAGCAGAAGTAAAAATTCCCATTTCACAGATTTGAAAACCAAGGCATAGAGAGTAACCCCTCTTAGACTCAAAGGGGTGGAAGTGGCGAAACCAGGACCTTCTGGTGCTGAACGGGGCCCCCCTCCCAGCTGGGGTCTTCCCTGTGAGTCTCGCCTCCTCTGCTCTCTTCTAGGCTCTGGGCAGATTGGTTTTGCTGGAGAAACTGCTTTGGATAAAAGAACGAAGGTCTTTAATCAGCCCAGCTGGTGGCGCAGAGAGCAAAACATTAAGAACCTTCCAGAAAATGAGCAGGACTTCCACTGGGGTCAGAGGAGCCCACCACAGCAGCTCTCGATGGGGAGGTGTCACGGTGACAGTCCCTCACCATCAGGCACGTAGCGTCGTGGACAGGAAAGTGGGCGTGCACACCTCCCCTCTTGCTGGGGACCTGGCAGTTTGAGCCCCAGCCCTGCTCCTTGCTGCCAGTGTCTCTGGGCAGCCATTGGCCTCTCTGAGCCTCAGTTTGCCCTTCTGTTAACTGGGCAGGGCCATGATAACCTTCTAGGCTGGCTGGGAGGAGTAAGTAGTATGGTGGCCGGGGAAGTCTTCACACCGGGCCTGGCACACAGTAGGTGGTAAATCGATGCCTGGGAGTCAGAACCGAGGAGAGCAATACTCGGTACTCCTTTTAAACGAACTATATAGATTTTCTTGATAACCTTTTCAGAAGGGACCTGGCCCCAGCCCCTCCTCACTCGCTCCTGGTGTAGTCAAGGGTAAAGCAATTGCAAACGTCACCTATGTCCCCGCTGCTCTGCCCAGAGGGTACAGACCGGCACCAGCATCTCCGAGGGATTCCCTGTGCCGGGCACTGAGGGGGCCTCCACACGGCTCATCACCCATAGTCATCGCGTGAGCCCAGAAGTGGGTTTTAACCCTGACGTTAACACTGACAGGAACTCCAGGGCCAATGCCAGGCCAGCCTGACCACAAGCCCCTGTCACTGCAAGACCTCTCTACCATACCAACACAAGGCACTGTCCTTCCCAGGACCTTACACGAAGCCACGTAGTCCTCACAAGCGCCTTAGGTGGTAGGTGCAACCACCATCACCACTTCACAGATGAAAAAGCCGAGCACACAGAGACGTTTGGTGACTTGCCAACATCACACAGCTGATGAGAGGTGGGGCCAGGATTCGAACCCAAGAAGCCTGGCTCCAGAACCCAGGTTTTGGTCACCTAAGCTGTGTTTTCCAATCTACACTTCTCAAATGAGCAAACTGAAGCTCAGAGAGGCTAGGCCACTTCCCCACGGCCACGCAGCTATCAATAGTGCTGCCGGGATTTATAGCAGGTGGACCCAACTCTGGGGTCTCCAGCCTTTGCAGCCCCTCCCTGGCCCCTGCTGGCTTCTCCTCCAGGCCACAGGGTCTGAGGCTGGAGCCAAGTCCTATTGGCAGATGCACCCGGGCTGCTCTCGAGACGTCAGGTTTCCTGAGTCACAAGAACTGTGTTCACACACAGACTTCAAAGTTCCCGCCCCATGAGATGCTCCCTCACCAAAATTCGATTTTGAGACATGAAAGAGGGATATGGTTAAAAAAGAAGGTTATACTGTCCTCAGGAAGTCACCTCCTTGTCCCACTAACCCATGTCTTCATTACAGCCCACAGTTTTAATCCTTATCTCCGGACTCTAACCCTGGTCCTTCTCAGTGTCTACCCTGAGGGCCACCCCAGGCTTTGGGGTGAGCCCTGAAGCAGGATGTCCTGACCCTGCTTTTGACCCCAAGGACCATGGACAGCACGTCTGACTCAACAGCTCCCCACCCAGATTGAGGCCTCCCCTTTTCTACATGGGTCTCTCTGCCTCCCAGGGGACCCTGACCATCTGCAGGCCTGGAGAAGGCCTGTGGGAAGGAGTGAGTGAGTGAATGAATTAATGACTTTCCTTGTCCCTCTATGGGTTTCTCGAGAGCTCTGCTTTTCCCACGGATGTCCCAGAAGACGACTTTGCTCGTGTCCACGGACGCTCACAACTCAGGGCACCTGGCAAGGGCCTGAGACTTTCTCTTTCCTTCCCCGACCCAGGCCCCTCCTGGGTTTCTGCTCTCTTAACTCTGCGGGGAGTCGCCCAGGAGACAAGGGTGTTGTCTCCCAGTGCTTGGGGAGCTGGTGGTGGCACCCAGCGGATCCCATAAGACGCCACCCGAGCTGCCCAGGCAATTCTGCGTGGCTGTCCTTAGGGCTTTTAAGCCATCCATTAGAAAGAAAAAAATCCATTAGCTAACAAATGTTTCTGCACAGACCACTTTCTCTGCTGATGAGAAATTAAGTCCACGCGACTGTCCCCATCACCAGACAGTGAAAACTGCAGAGTGCTAGCCTCTCTCATGACTGGTCCCCCCGTGTTCCCGGTGGGCTTGTGACGTGTCAGGCGCTAGGCCTCTGTGGCTCCTCACCACCCATAAGGAGTGGGTAATACTGTGATCTCTAGTTCTCAGGAGAAGAAACTGAAGCCTAGAGAAGCACAGTGACTTGCCCAGGGCCACACAGCCAGCCAGTGGTGGTCCTGGGACGCCGACCTGGGCCTCCTTGACTCTGTAGCCCTCAGCCACCCCCTACCCCCACTGAAAGCAATGGCTCAGAATCCCAGACCATTTGGCAGGAAAGACCCTTGGGAGGCCTTAATCTCCTTTGACTGATGGGGGTTTAGGCTCAGAGAGAGTGGCTTGCCCAGGGACACAGTAAGGCCAGCTCCTCTTGGGTCTGCCCCACTGCCTGCCAGTCAGAGGAAGCTATATGACCTTGTCCCATAACCTGATGCCACCATTCACACCTGAATGTGCATCAGAAGAGGGGGGAGTTGTAAAATGCAGATTCCTGGTACCCCATCAGAGGCCAGGATAGGAGTCCAGGAATCATCATTTTATCAAGCACAGTTGTTAAAGAGGACAGCCTGATGGTCCAGGCTCCACTCCCAGAGCCCCGAGCTTACCCCTCCAGGAAGGGTTTCTAGGTTGGCCCTGCAGCAGGTCCGAGAGGCTGCAGGGAGCTCCCCCCCTTCCAGATGCAGACCAGGGACTGGGCTTTGGGATTCCGGGGAGCTCCGGCACAGCCCCGTTCTCTCCAAGAGCATCGCTAATCACCTGGACATGATGGCCAGCCCACGTGGTTCTCAGGCGGCTGCACAGGGCTCTCGCTGCTGCCCCATGCCATGGATGGGGAGATGGAGGTCACCCTCAGGAAGTGGCCTGGCCAAGCCGGGCTGAGACCACACCCTGTGACCTTCAGACCAGGGACCCTCCCCCAGCCCAGCAAGTTCTCCCTACCTTGGTTCCATTGGAAAAAATCTTAGAAAGCGTCAGGCTCTGCTCATGTGAACAGGGTCGAGTGCATGATCTGATTTTGCCAGAGGCCCAGAGCCCTGACCAGGCCAGTGTGCCACCTCTCAAGGGAGGAGAGAGGGGCTCCCCAGGTTGAGGGCACAAACCTCTGCAAGCTCCAGCACTGGGGCCTCTGCCCTCATATGTGCCAGCTGTCCCAAACCGACCCCCACAGCTCTGCAGGGCCAGCTCCCCGCAGGAAGGTGGCCCGAGGCCCAGGCCAGAGGCCAGAGGGGTGGGGCCCCATGCTGATCCAGGACAGGGCTCAGAAAGGAGGTGTCTCCCTCCCTCGACCATCTTTGTTTGCTCTATTAAGAGGGGGCAGTGAAAAGCGAGGAGAGAGTCGCGATGGGGAGGGGGCAGTGTCGCGGAAGGAAGATCAGGAAACAAGGCGGCTGGACAAGCGGCTGGACGGACAGGCAGAGACCCACCCACAGAGACAGACAGAAAGTCAGAGATAGAGAAGGGGACGGGGGAGAGGGCGGGGAGGGGGCCAAGAGAGAGACTGCGAGAGAGGATGAGCCCGGAGGTCCCAGGAGACGGGAGGTGGGAGACACTGGACACCCCCAACGAAGGGGACCGTCCGACCCTTACCCCACCCCATGTCCCCGCCCTCCGAGGGGCGCGCGTGCCGCCCCCGACTCCCCCTGACCCCTCCCCCGCCGGGGAATCCGGGACCCGTCGCCGCTGCTCACCTTGGTCCCCGAGCCTCCTCCGCCGCCGCTGCCACCGCGCAGAGCCGGAGCTCGGGGCCGGGGGAGGGGGCCGCGGAGGCCCCGCCCCGCCCCGCCCCCCGGGCCCGCGCAGGGCGCCCGACGCCGCCGCGGCCACCGGGACTCCGGAGCTGCCGGAGACGCGCGGGAGGCGGCCACCTGGGCCGCGGGCACGCCCACCCGCCGGGGCGCCGGGGCCCGGGGCCGCCCGAGCTGGGCGCTGGGGGCAGGGGTGCCCTCCCCGGGGGCCCCTCATCCTGGTGCACTGCGCAGGCTGTGGGCGGCGCCCGCCGGGGAAGGGGGCGTCCCGGCGACCCCGGCGGCCCAGATCGGCTCTCGGGCCAGTAACCCACCCCTCCGCGACCCTCTAACGCCCGCTGAGTGCCCCCTTCCCAGCCCTGGCCTGTGCGGGGCGGGGGTCCGGGAGCCGGGAGGAAAGATCAGACGTTCATACTATGTCCCTGCTCAGGGGCTTGGGGTCTTGCGGTGGCGGCAGAGAAGACAGGGATGGGGCGAACAAACGCTTCCAGCATCTAAATATCCCAAGGCTGTGATTGTTAAATTGTGTCCCGACTGCTCCGTTGGCATCATCCTGGAACTTGATAGGAACGTAAATTCTCAGGCCTCACCCCAGACTTAAAGAAACTGAGGATGGGGTCTAGGAATCTGGGTTTTAACAAGTCCTCTGGAGATTTCCAAGTTCCCGGGAAGTTTGAGAAGTACTGCTCTGGTGGAATAGCGAACACCCCACTCCCCACACCCAGGTCCACACCCCAGAGTGTCCTAAAGGGGTGTTTTTCACCCTTCACTTTGAAAGGGCTCACCCTGTCTCCTTTTGACACTGTGCTGGGGGTGGGAGGGGCTCCTGGACAGGCATTCTTTAGCAGGATTAACAGTCAGTGCTGGTCCGAAGCCAAGCTGCCTTGTGCTGCCAGGGGCCAGGCGGCCACCCCGCTGGGGTGTTCCGGCTGGGGTGCTCCAGCGAGGATGGTTACTGACTGATTCTTATGTGTTTTCATGTGTAGTGATTGTTTTAAAGTTTTGAAATTCAGTTGTGCAAATATTTATGTTCATATTTGGGACTAAAACATTTTTCCCTGCCATCATTGTCCTTGTTTGCAGCTAAGCCCCCTGCCCTCCAGAAACAGTGTTGAAACGGGACAGATCAGGTGGCAGCCTTCCTGGTGACTAGAGTCCAGGAGGGGGTGTGTGCTGGGGGTGATCCACCAGGGTCCTGGGATAAGCACTTCTGCCTGGGCAGCAGGCCATGTGTCCCAGAGGGTGGAGGGGCATCTGAACAAAGGGACCAGCTAGAGCCAATACATGTAGTGGTGTGTCCTGGGTATTGCTGCCACGTTCTCTGGACGATCTAAAATTGCCTCCCCTCCACTCTCTCTTCTCTGGTCCTGCTTCCTTTTTCTCTGAGTTCTTGCACTTGGCGTTACATTCTACAGTCAGTTATTTCTTTCTTGTTTAGTTTGTCTGCTAGGATGTAAATTCCCTGCGGCGGGAGTGGGGAGCTTGCCTCTTTTCTTCCCCTAAAGGGTCTCTGGTGTGTTTGGCACTTAAAAGGGGCCAAATATATGTCTGTTGAAAGAGTGAGTGGATGAATGAGCCCATAACGAGCAGTGCTGGTCACTTTTCATTCGTGGTGTCCCCCGGCCCCCTGGTTCCATCTGCTGCCTGGCTCTGTGCCTGATGGACTGCATCCCCCGCTGGTGCCTGGTTGGGTCTGGCCAATGGGGACAGCAGCTGGAGGTCAGAGGGGGAGGGAGAGGATGGGGCATTTCCTCCCACTGCCCATGTGCTGTAGCACTGGCACTGTCTGTGCCCCTCCCTGAGCACAGCTCCCATCAACTTCCGCTGGAAACACCATTTCCTCCACTTGTTCCTCTAGCCCCAGGGACATAGCAGCTTCCAGAGACCTCAGTTGTCAGTCTCTGGGTGCTCCTGAACCTGCCCGCACCTCTGTAATAGTCCCTTTAGTTACATTCCCTATTTGGACCACCTGGGGTAAATTCTATTTCCTGCTGGAACCGTGACTAACACAGATATATATTATTTTTTGCCATTTTATAGAATCGGAAACTGAGGTGCGGAGAGATAATAAAACACTCCCAGGCAGAGTTCTTAATAGACACCTCACCAAAGAAGATACACAAAAGGCAAATAAGCATATTAAAAGATACTTTGCATCTAATGTTATTAGCGCCATGCAAATTAAAACAATAATGAGATACCATTACACACTTATTAGAATGGCCCAAATCCAGAGTGCTGACAACACCAAATGCTGGCAAAAATGTGGAGCAACAGGAACTCTCATTCACTGCAGGTGGGAATGCAAAATGGTGCAGACACTTTTGAGGAGAGTTTGGTGGTTTCTTACAAAACTAAACATCCTCTTACCATGCAATCCAGCAATCACTGTCCTTGCTGTTTACCCAAAGGAGCTGAAACTGACTTCCACACAAAACCTGTGCAGGAGTGTTTATAGCAGCTTTATCATATAATTGCTAAAACTTGGAACCAACCAAGGTGTCCTTTAGTAAGTGACTGGATAAACTGGTACAGTCATATGGAGGAATATTATTCAGTGCTAAAAAGAAATGTGCTATTAAGCCATCAAGTCGTGGAGGAAACTTAAATGCACATTACTAAGTGGAAAAAGCCAATCTGAAGAGGCTACAAACAGTGGGAGTCCAACTCTATGACATTTTGGAAAAGGCAGAACTATGGAGCGGGTAAGAGCAGTGGTTGTCAGGTGTTGGAGGGCAGGGAAGGATGAACAGGTGGAGCACAGAGGATTTTTAAGGCAGTGAAACTTCTCATGTGATACTGTCATGGGTATATGTCATTATACATTTGTCAAAACCCATAGAATGTCCAGGAATGAACCCTGATGTCAACTGAGGACTTTGAGTGGTAATGATGTGTCCAATAGGGTCAGCAGTTGTAAACGATGTACCACTCTGGTATGTGATGTTGATAATGGGGGAAGTTATGCAATGGGGGGGGGGGCAAATCTCTGTACCTCCCTCTCAGTTTTGCGGTAAACCTAAAACTCTTCCAAAAAAAAAAAAGATAAAGTCTTCAAAAAAATACCCACCCAGGCCCATGCCGTGAGTAATGACAGAGCCCGTGATCCAACCCAGGACCCCCTGGTTTAGAGTCTGTGTGTCTGGCTTTTGGGGGATTTTGAGTTCTTCTCTTCGAAGGGCCCAGGTCTGAGGGCTAAACATGACTGGGACCCCTTCCCTTTTCAGAACAAAGAGCTTGTCCTCCCATTTAATACCAAGCATTGTACAGGATACCAACAAGGCCGACCTGGGAGAAAACCATGGCCCCTGGCGTGGTGACCACTGAACACAGGGGACAGCCTGAGTGGTGTCTGGGCCACAAAATGACCAGACCCCGCCTCTGCTCGGCTGCAGGAGAGACTCTCACTCCAGGCTCCCCTCCCTGTCAACAAGGTTTACTAAGATACCTGATCACGGAATCACCCCGCATTCCTGACAGCATCCAGTCCAGAGCAAAGCTTGCATCTTCATACCCACCCGCGCCCATCACCCAGCACACCCAGCACAGGCTCACTGCCCTGAAATTTCCTCTAACCCCCTCTTCCAAGGATCCAGGGCTCCTAAGCATGTCCTCCGTCTAGGCAACAAGAGATCCACCCTCCCTATTCCCCACAGAGGGCTTTGGCAATGGGGAGCCTCTCCTTGGGCCACCATGAAACAGCCCCCTCCTTCAGACCCTCAGACCGAGAGGAAGAGGGCAGGACGGGATGTGGCAGGATGTGGGAGGTGGCAGCCAGGCTGGTGCCTGTGCCAGCTGACCAGCAGACCATCTGCTGCTGATATTCCCGTGGTGACAGGGCCAGGCTGGCTGAGAGAGGGGTGGCCCAGCTCTTGCCAGGCTGGGCCGGGGCCGGGGGCAGGCTCCTGTCTCCACCCACCGGTTCCGGCCCCAGCACTAGGCTTGTGTGCCCCAGCCCTTGTCCCAGCTGAAAACCAGGCACCCCTCTGCCTTCAGTGCTGGCCCGGGCCCCCAGCCTCTGGCCACAGGGGCTGAGTCTGGTTCAGTTCAAGGAGTGTTTTGCACGTGCCTCGGGCACACTAGGTTCTGAGTTTGGGCCTAGAACCAATGGGAGCCCGGGGAGCTCTGAGGTGGCAGTAGGGGGACCAGACCCAGAAACCCATTCTGTCACTTGATGGCAGAGGACTGTCATACTGGAAGCCTAGAAAGGGCCCTGGGAGCTGGAGCTGGAGGCATCTACCCCCCTCCTGGGAGACCAGTGGAAGTTTTCCACGGAGGACAGACCAGGCCCGGGACTCCGGGACCAGCGCTCACCCTGCAGGCTGGCATCCCGTGACACAGAGCCTGTGGCTAAGTGCTCCAGGCCTCATGCCTGCCTATGAGGCTCTGGGACTGAGGTCCAGGTGCTGGGCCAAGACAGGGTGCCTAAGAGAGTGGGTTCAGCTCACCCAGCCTGCCAGCCCTGTGGGCCAGATATCCCCTCCCGAGACTCGCTGGCTCACCCCTCCCCGTGGGAGTAGCTCTGGCCACACAACTGCCCCTCCCCTCCCCCGAGGGCTGTAACTTGGGAATGAGAGGGTCTGGGCTGAGGCCTTTCATGCTCAGTCAGCCCTGGTCCCCACATCCCTCCGATGCGCGCTCTGTGTGCTGGCAGCCAGCCCCCCGCACTTGGCCTGAGCAGCTGGGGTCAGGGAGTGGGATTAGTGCCGCCCTGCAGTCCCGCCGAGAATCTGTCTTCAATTGCTGCTTTCCGATTTCCCAAAGAGAGCAAGCCTGGCCTCTGCAGGAAACCCAGGCCCGATTTGACTTGAAATAACTCAGCAGAAACAGTGCCTGGAGCCCTCCCCTCAGGTTCAGCATTCCTGGACCCCCTCACTCAATGCAAGGACCATCCCTCCCCCCTGAGGAGGGGCCCGGGGCGTTTTGCAGGTTCGGTAGTATTCTCACATTGCTGGCAAATAGAGATAGCGAGAGCCTCTGGGACAGGTGGAATAGAAGTGGGGACGGTGGACATCTGTCTCCTTCCTGGCCTTCTGGGCAAAGCTTCATTCTCCCTTCTTCCCCTGTGAGGTTAGCTATAGATTTCCTTGCAATTTCTTTATCTGGTTCAAGTTCCCTTCTATTCCTATACTGCTAAAAATTAAAAACATTTTAAAAAATCGTGAATGAATTTGATCACATGCTTTTTTGCATCTATTGAAATCATGATTTTTTAAAAAAATCCTTTGAAAGGATGTGAATCACTGATTTTGAAGATTAAACCAACCTTGCATTTCTGGAAAAAAGCCTGCTTTGTCACAATTCATTATCCTTTGTATGTATTGCTGGATTTGCTTTGCTAAAATTGTATTGAGGATTTTGTAAATGTGTTCATGAGTGATACTGATCTCTAATTTTCTTATAAAATCCTCACCAAGTTTACTTATCAGGGTAATTATAGCTTGTTCAAACAATTTGAGACATGTTCCTTCCTCTAGTTTCTGAAGGGATTCCTGTAAGATTGGTATGAATTCTTCCTTAAACTTCGGGGGCCTCCCTCTTCAGTACCAGGAAAAGGAGGTCTCCTAACAACTCTTTATCAAAGGAGAAGACACCTGCCTGAATCTGCATAACAGACCTGACTGAACAGCCCTCGCTTACCACACTTTTCCTGGACACTTTCCCATCACTTTCCTTCCCTACCCAGACGCCCAAGCCCCCTTTCTTCATTTTAGTCCAAGGTGGTATATAAGCCCAAGTTCTGGCCACCCTCTGGGCTAGGTGCACCCATGTGTACCTGTGCAATGCATGTGTTAATACACTTCTGTTTGTTTTTCTCTTGTTAATTTAATTTACAGGGCCCAGTCAGAGAATCTGAGATGGGTAAAGGAAAGAGATTTCCTTCCTTCTCTACGCTGTTATCAGTGGCTTAGCGCTTTCTCCTCATCCTGCAGTCTCTGGTTCTGCCCTCCTGCACCCAGACAGGTGCTCCCTGTCCCCCCTCCCCCCCCCTCCCCCCTCCCTTCCCCTCCAGACAAAGTAGCTCCTTGGCTCTCTGTTCAGCCTTCCCTGGAATTCAGTTAATCAGTGCTTCCTTACACCTCACCTTCCATGATAGCCCCATAGAAACATCATTTCCATTTTTATCTATTTTTTTAATCATGAGCATAGGATGTCATTCTGCACCCTAACTGAAAGTTTCTAATCAGCTTTGACATCCCGGCTGCCTCTCACATCCTTGGCTCCTGGCTTGACTCAGTCCAGTTCACATTCTCCCTGGAACCTTCCTTATCGCCTCACTCCCCTCCCCTCTTCAGCCTCACCTCCTCCAGGCAGCCACAGTGATTGCACTAAAACCAGCTCTTCCTTCCCCAGCTCACAGTTCATGAGTGGCTTTCCATTGAAGCAGGATAAGCCTGCCCTCTGACTGGCCGGTAGGGCCCTGTGTGCCTGGTGCCCACTCCCTCCCTGACCCCAGCCCCCAGGAAATCCTGCAGGTGGCTGAGCACATGCTGTGCTCTCCCACCCTGGGCCTTTGCTCACACTCTTCTCCCTGCTGCAGAGGTTCGCCCAGCTCCACACCAATAGCTGAAAGAGGACAGAAAGGACAAGGGTGGGCCAGACCCCCTTGTGGCAATCCTGCCAGAGGACATCCAAGATGAAATTCCCCTTTCTCACGCTCACACATGGTCTGTAATTACGCTTCTCCTTTATTTCCCTCTGAAAGTTATGGGGCTCTTGCTAGTTGCACATTTAAATGTGCATTTATGCAACTTACACTTGTCCTGGAACAAATGGGTTCCAGGTGCAACTTTTTAAAAAAAAAGAATAAATGAGTGCAAAACCAAAAACAGATCAACAACCTTCCAAAAACCCTAAATCAAACCCTAGACAAGAATTGTTTCCTCAAATGAATTTTTCCACCTTCGCTGATGGATATCAGGGCCCCATCACATTTGGCAGAACTGCAGACGATGATCTGTGAGCCACAGAGGCATTGTGCAGTGTCCTTTTGTTGCTTCAGGTTTTCCATCGTTGTTTAAAACACCCTCTCCTTGTAGCAGAACCCAAATAAGTAGAGGGAAAAGGCATTATTCTGGAGAGGGGATGCTCTCTGCTGTGATCTGCACGGCTTTGCTTTAAGACCCAAGTAGGATGCGTGAATCCTTATGTCAAGCGGAAGTTTCTAGATACTTCTGTGGCGGAAAGGGCACTGGTGGGTGTAGAGGATTTGGCCAGAAGGGGCGGCCACTAACTGGAGTGAGTGACTTCTTTCTGAGACTCAGTTTATTTATCTATTTTGATAAAATGAGGATAAGAATTTCTTGCTATGAAATTCGAAGAAAGAATATATGAAATTGATCACAATGATGCGAGAGGTTTGAACAGTGCCTGTTTTATCCGGCTACACGATGGCTTAAACTGCTGTACATGCACACCCGTGGAAATGCATTAGCCCCTGTAATTGATGTACTGAGAGGTGGCTTCAGGAACTGTTGGATCCAGGGGCTCCAAGGACCTCATTGGGGCTTTCCTCTATGACGGCTTCATTTTCAAGCAGACCCCCTCCTAGTGGTGGCAAGGAGGTGCCAACAGCTCCAGACTGTCAGCATAGCAACCCTGTGAGGAGTGAGTTCCAGCAAGAATCCTGGGGCTGGCTGTCATCAGCCTGTGGGGGTCTCATACCCATTCCTGGACCACACAGTGTGGCCACGGGCTGTACCTTGATGACTGACCAGGCCAAGGTCCCTGGCTTATTCCAGGAACTGGGAGACATTGTCAGCCCCTCTCCTCACCTCCTAACCCACACAAGTTGTAAGTGGGAGAGGGGTGGCTTCTCAGAAGAAATTTGCAGTGCTGCTGGTGGAAGGAGGCAGAGGCACTGGGCAGAGACAGACACATGGACGTCTCTGTACAGACTGGTCTCATGGCATTACAGGGAGATCAAAGCCAGATGACTACACAGGAGTTCTGCCCCATGTGGCTGCTTAGAATCCAAGGTTTAGAATGAATGAACAAGGAAGGAAGGAATAGTTGCTGAATTAAGGGAGGAAGCAAAGGCAGAGACAAGCTTCTTACAGCTGAGCTGTCACAACGAGGGAGACCTGGGTCAGCGGCACAAGAAGGGCAGGGGCATGAGGGACCGAAGGCTTCGGGACCGTGGAACTTCACTCCACGTCCGCTGTCTCAGGCCTCACAAAATGGCAGAAGTTGGGGAGTGGGCAGTGTTGAAGAGAAATTATTCCAACACTTGTGAAATGTTAAACCAGAGGGGAAGACTTTATTCAAGACTATTGTAGTAGGGGAGAGAGACTGGGCTCGACTCTGAAGACAACAGATGGCTGAGGACTTAAAAGCAAGGAGCAGGCTTAGAGGGTCGGTGGATGGAAACTGACCTCGGGGGCGGGGGGGGGGTTGGTTCCTGCTACAACCGGGCTGGGCTGGCCGAAGGCAGGGCCCGCAGGTGGGGCCTAGTGGGGAAGACAGCTCAGAGCAGCCTGTCTCGAGGAAGCCGTCTTGGCCAAAATTCCTGTCCCAGCTGTGAAGGAGGCAAACAGGACGGTGGGAGGCCTGGGCAGGGCACCACCGTGGAGAAACCCAGCGAGACAGCCTGGGTGCGGGCCTGGTGCTGCGTGAGCTCGGGCTCATGGGACGGAGCCCAGGGGCTTGTCTGAGATGCCCACGGACCGCCCTCGAGCCCCGTTTTCTGAGATGCTCTCCGCGGTGGGGAGGGGCTTCGGCTTCTTCAAGGTGATAGAAACTCCTTTATCCAAGCCCAGCCGGTAGCACTCTGAATGCTTTATTCACTTTGTGTTATTTCACGTAATGTTACTTTATTTTGAACACCTGAGCAAAGGTTTACATATTCTTTTTCTAATTCAAATAACATCCACCTTGTTTAGCACTTGAAGGACTTCCTGTGGCTTTACGTGGGCAGCGTTTCCTTCTGGGGACCTTCCTTTTCTGCCTCCATCCTTTCTTGGCTCCAGTCTCTCCAGCATCCTCTCGGCGCAGCGCCTGTCCCCAAGCAGCGGACACACATTCTCCTGGAGATGGAAGGACCAGCCCAGCGGCTTTGCTGGGGGGTCCACTGCCTGGGCTGCCAGAGGCTTTGCATGGTCACTGTGCCCATCTGTCTGCTGGCATGTGTCTTGGCAGCTCCTGGTACCCCTGGGAGTCTGTTTCTCCTCTGCCAGTCCTCCTCGGTGTGGCCTGGGGCCAGTCACTCGCCTCCTTGAGGTTGGGTCTCCATGACTGTGGGAGGGGAGGGATCTGGGAGGATTGTGTGGAAACCAAGAAGCCCAGAGAGCCATGCAGACTCGGCCTGCAGGGGCTGGATGTTGGGGCCTCTGTGTCCTTCCTGGGCACATAGCAGGTGGAAAAGTGGACTCAGGTGGGAACAGCCTCATAGCCACCAGCAGAAGCCAATGGGGAGAATTTAAGAGGGGAATGCAGCTTGAGTTCTGGGGCCCTGACCCCCGCCTGAATGGGCAGGGGGAGGGACTGGTCCCTCCAAGCCAGTCCTGGGAGTCAGGGCTGTCTGCTCAGGAAGCTAAGAGGGGGTTAAAGCTGGAGGCCGAGGGAGCAGCTTCAGGGACGTGAGGCTGTAAGCTTGGCGGGTGAGCCTCCTGCTCCTGGTGCGCTGCTCCTGGCCCTGCTCTCTGAGGGCCTCCCCCTGGGCCTCCTCTGCCAGGACTGGGCCTTGTGAGGACCCTGCCGTGGTCCTCCATCCCTGAACGGGAGCACCGTCTGCCTCTCAACCACCCCATAATCCCAAGAGAGAGAGAGCCCCTGGATATGAGGCTGGGCCCTGGGTGCCAGTGCCAGTGCCAGGCTCAGGGCTCTGTCCACCTCAGAGGACCTCTGGGGGTGGGAGCAGGTGGGGACAACAGGACCTCAGAATCCTCTCTTAGGACCTGCCAGGGGGCCGAGGGGCTTACACCCGGGAGGCGAGCAGGACCAGGTGAATCAAGTGGAAGAAGGAAGGTCAGCCTAGGGGAGAGGTGTGGTCCTCAAATTCTGCAGCCCCAGCCCCGGGGACCTTGTTAGACATGCAGATTCTCAGGCCCCACCCAGCTTTCTGAATCAGAAGTGTGGGGTGGGGCTGCAGACTGGGTAGGAAGGAGCCTCACCCCAGGGGACTCTGTGGCACACTTGGGATTTGAGGGGCTGCTTGGACCTAGATAGGAGCCCCTGGTTTGCAGGGCATACTCATGACTCTCATACAAAGATTAAATGAACATGTGCCAAAGACTGTATGTAGCTCATTAATGAATGAGGGGACCAGTAAGATGTTGCAATCAATTCAGAGGAAGAGCCAAGAGCAGACAGTGTAGGCAATCAGGAAGGCTGAAATGAATTTGCTAATAAATGCAAAACTGGTTCCTTCAGTGGGGTAGGGGACCCAGCGCCCCTCCACCTGATGAATTTCACTTGCATCTCTTCGAGTAAAAACCTTTGTGTTATTATCTGTCTTCTACCACTTACAGAGTTGTGAACTTGCTCAAAGACGATGAAAGATACAGACCCTTATAGGACCAGCTAATGTGCTAGGATATGCCTAGTCTCTCGAAAGGGCATCTAGAGATTCCCTCCCTTCCTTTTTCCCTCCCTCCCCAACCCCCAACCGTCGTTTTACCCACATGGCTACTTTCTGTCTGTAGACCTTCCTCTCAGAGTCTTTGGCTCCTTATGTGTGAAATAAGCAGACGTCACCTTGTCGTGGGGATTAACCCAGATCCTGGCTGCAGATCCTTTGCTAAAGGAGTGGGTGGGCCAGCTAAGCAGAGCCAGCAGTCCCTGGCACCACCAGCACAGGAGTCACAGATACACACTGGGCAGCACCTGCCAGCCTGGGGAGCAAGAAGAAATCCCTGCCTCGCCACTGAAGAAGTGGCCCCTTTTGACAAGGCTTTTTAGGTAACATGTTGGCCTGACAACACTTACGACTGAGATGGAAATCTTGAAGGAAGTGGTGTGGATGGGAGGAGTGGGTGTTAGAAATGTGGCTGAGCTTTCTGCGGTTAGACAGGAGACAAGGGGAGGAGATGGTCAGAGGATACCGCTTGTTAAAAGTACGCTTTTGTCCCCAGCGGCAGAGGCATGAGCCCTGCCCAACCTGTCTGGGCCCCAGCGACGTCTGCATCTTCCTGCTCTGCCCAGCCTCCGTCTTCTGCTCTGACCTCTCTTTGATCAGCGGAAACTGAGGACTAACTCGGGAGGCCGCTCTCGGTGCTGGAGTTCGGGGAACTGACTAACCGGCTTCTGACTCACTCCTGGCCTTGGGCGAGCCCCTGTCCTTCTCTGAGCTGCCAGCTGAGAGGATTGGGCCTAGATGTTCCAGCTTTAAAAAATTTGAAATCCATGGAAGCTTTTCTTCAGACAATCTTGGGCGGAAGTCCAAGCGATGATGTGACAGAAGCATTAAACATTTTTCTTACCAGCCAGTAAAAAATTTCCTTTACAAGGAGTGGGAAAATGCCACGGTGAGCCAACTGGGGCAGAGGTGAGACCCCCAGGGGCAAGAAAAGATGGGCAGGTCTTCGGTTCTGATGAGCAAAAGCATCATGCGGCTTGGAGATGAGCCTCCAAGCGCCCCCCGTGTTTCCGTGTGTGTTGTGAGCAAAACCGCTGCTCTTTGTTCCTGGCTAGCTTTTCAAGGCTTTCGTGTAGTGATGTATGGGTTCCCATGGTTCTGTCGCCGCAGAGTAGCTTCTTGTCTCGCACAGGAAAGAATTCCAGCGCGAGGCACAGTGAAGTGAAAGCAAGTGTGTTCAGCGAGATACACACTCCGTAGACGGTGCGATCCGTCTCACTCAGGAGGGAGGGCAGCCTCGGAGACACACGTTCCGTTGGCAGAACGTGGGCCGTCTCAGAAGGCAAGAGGGAGCAGGTGATGAGGTGTAGGCGTGGTTAGTTTTTATGGGCCGGGTAATTCCAGATGCTACTGAGTGGGAAGATTATTCCAACTATGTTGGGGAAGGAGTGGGGATTTCCAGGAATACGGCCCTGCCCACTTGTGGCCTTTTCCGATCAGCCTGGGAACTGTCGCAGCACCTGTGGCTGTGCCATGAGGCTCAAGGTCCACTGGAAGTTGAGTCTTCTGCCATCTTGGTTCTAATCAGCTTATGTTCTACCTTCAATTGCTGTGTCATTCCTTCAGTTGTTGGGCCCTGCCCCGTCCCTTCCTGTCTCAGTTAACAAATTACCGCAAACTAGGTTGCTTAAAGCAACAGAAATTTATTCTCTCACGGTTCTGGAAGCTAAAAGTCCAAAATCAAGGTGTCAGCAGGGCCACGTGCCCTCTGAAGGTTCTAGGGAAGGACCCTCCGAACCCCTTCCAGCTGCTGGTGACGGCTGCCCACACTCGGTATCCGTTGGCTTGTGGCTGCATCCCTCCAGCTTCTGCCTCCGTCTTCACATGGCTGTCTCCCCTGTGTCCAGACTCCCTTCTTACAAGAACACCAGTCACATTGGATGAAGGGTCCACCCTAGTCCAGTATGACCTCATCTTATCTTGATTTTATTGGCAAAGACCCTATTTCCACCTATTTCCAAATAAGACCACATTCACAGGCTCTGGGTGGACATGAATTTTGGGAGGATGCTATTCACCACAGTGTAACTGCATAGCCTGGAAATAGAGGGCTCCTTTCTCCCTCCAGAGAAAAGGGCAGGCATGTCTACTGCTTCCCAGGAAAGGTTCGGCTTCCCTGAGGTCAGGGTTCCTCTCCTGTAGCACAACCACTGAGCACACAGGTGTGTTGTCCTGTGGGAATCGATCTTGGGGAACTGGCCCATAACGATGTTGATACTTGGCTCCTGCTGCTGCGGTGAGTTGTAAGCCATCCTTTGCTTCTGACTCAGGCATCTCGCGTCTTTGCCGGCATCCACGGAACCATGGCGGCTCACTTGGCAGTTTGCAGGTAGAGTCCTGACCGTCCCAGTTCCTCATGGGGAGGGACCTGTAGCTGAGTGAAAGGCTCAGCATGATCTGGAAGGAGAAGAGTGTGGAAGTCAAGGAACAGTGAGAGGCAACAACGTGAGGACTGGGAGGAGGAAGAGGCAGAAGATGACGCCCTGGTGAGGCTCTGCCCAGGGCGGCTGGGGGACGAGGTGCCCAAGGAGACACCCCCGGTGGCTGAGTGGCAGGCAATGCAGAGCCCCTGCTGGGCGCCCACCTGATCTCCATCGAGCTCTCCCTCTCACTAGTACTTTGTGCAGGTGGAGGGGTTGGGTGGGCAGCAAGACTGAGAAGGGGCTGGAATCTGCTTCTAGGTGAGCGTGGGCATCAGGTGAGCCCCCAGAGGCTGAAGGACTGGGGATGAGTTGGTGTCTGGCTTACCGGTGGCATGGCTCAGAGGAGCTGTTCTCCTGTAAGAGGGGCCCCAGAACCCTGTCTGCTCCCTCCACCTCTGGGACCCCCAGAGCTCCAGGTGTATGATTTGGACCTAGTGGCCTCTGTTGGATCCTGATGTTCTGAATTTTGAGCAAAAGATCTCCTGGGGCAGGAATGATGGCTGCTGTGGCACCAGCCCTTGCCCAAAGCCTCCCACTCGCTTCCTTACTGACTCCACATAGTTGCTGAGTTTGTCCCAGATCGGTTATTGGATGTGAAATACTTTGACAAACATTCAATGCAGAAGATGAAAAATTGATGCCAGGAAGGGGCGTGGCTAAGTGAAAAGATCTGGGGCCTCACAGTGGAAGCTGCAGGTTCTAATCCCTCCTCAGGGAGCCTCAGTTGCCTAGTCTTTGAAATGGGGGTGAAATGAGTGCCTGGCCCGTGTCCAGCCCAGGGAGCATGTGGACCGTGGCCATGCGTGAGCCTTCCACCCATAGGGTGGTCGTGAGGAGTAAATAAAGTAATCAGAGTGAAGCGCTGTGTTCTCAAGCCTCCCATACTCCCTTCCCTGCCCCCAGGGCCTGAAATATCTACCTCTATTCGCCCCCCACCCCTCATCCCTGCCCCGATGCAGCAGATGACAGTGCTGGGCAGTGTCCAGCCACCTGGAGGAGACATGGGAGTGGTGAGACCCTCATGGGGGAGGGGTGTCTGTGCACAGGGTCCTCTGCCAATCCCTGCTCCCCGAGGGTCCAGAACCACAGCCTCGGGCACGAGGAGGGGGCAGGGATCGGTGATGGAACCAGAAGTGTCCCAGCTGCGGGCTTCTCAGGGGTGGGGTGACAGCAGCTGAACCTGAGGGGCTGACCAGTGTTCTCTGGTACACCATGTCTGGGATTTCTCTAAGCCTCACTTTTCTCAGCTGTAGAATTGGGTAGCAGTCTCCCCAACATGGGCACAGAGCCTGTGCAAGGGGGTGGGGGTTGTAGGAGGCTGCTGCGTGCCCTGGGCTTGACCCCAGTCCCGGCAGCCCCTCCTCCCTGGAGCCCAGCATCCTCTCCCCTCTGGGGCTGTGGTCCAGGGACCTGACTTAACGGCTGGCTAACTCCCAGCCCCCACTGCTGGGCTTGAGTCAGTGAGGGAACGTATATCATTTAGGAAGGAGGAGAGAAATGGAGTGAATATTTTGGTCGAAGTGTGTTGAAGACAATAAAACTTAAAGACACAGGCAGTCTTAGCAGATGTGTGAAATGCCTGAGCCAAAGCCAGGTGGAGAGAGAGCCAGTGTCGCAGGCAGGGGGCACTGCAGGAAGAATTCTCAGTTGAGAGAGGGCTAAAGGGGAGCGCTCAATCCAGACTTCGGATCAGCCAGAGCTGGGTCAGTATCCTGGCTCTGCCCCCAGACGGCGGTGTGATCTTGAGCAAGTACTTACCTCCTTGGACCTTGGTCTCCTCATCTACGTGGGGAGAGTAATCCATGCTCTGAAAGCATTGAGATGAGATCAGAACTCCTGGCCTGTGGCAGTTGCTCACCCTCTATTGCTGTTTCTGGTTCCCTAGGGGCTCTGGGGTGCTCCCCTGGTCTATCTAGAGGACCTGGGAGTCTCAGCCCTGGACACAGTGCTGCTCCAGGGGGCCGCCTGATACCTTGTTACAACGCTCTCCAACGTTTAAAGACTCCTTCCTGGGCTTTTTGGCCTCTGGGCGTCTAGATGCAGCTTGATTGCTTCTAGAGACGGTGGGCTCACTACATCCAGCTGTCACTTGTGGGGTTCAGGTTGGAGAAGGAGCTTTTTTGCCCACCTTCTTGCCGCCTTCTGTGGCCTCAGCTGGACTGTTTACCTAAGGGTTGGGTTCTTGGAGGCTGGAGGCTGGGAGCATGAAGGCAGGAAGATGGATCTAGAACACAGGGAAGTCTATTAGGAAGGGAACCCTGCTAATTCCTGCTCTGTTTTCTTTAAAAGCTGGCCTTGGTGTCTCTGGAGTGGGGTCATTTTTTGTATCCTTCACCCCGTCTCTGCCTAGAAATCTCCATCTCATCCTCCAGGACTGGCCACACGTACCTGGCCACTTCTGAGGGGTGCTCGCAGCCTGTGTGTCTGTCAGCTGCCACCTCATTGTGGCCATTGGGTTGGAGCAGGTCAAGAGTGAGGCCGTGACTGACCAGCAGGGACCGTCGGGCCTTGGAGCTGGGCTCGGCCTCACCGCTGCAGCTCCACGTTGGAGCAGTGTCCTGCCCTGGCTTCCGCAGAGGATGGACCATGGAGGTGACCGCTGCCTCTCATCCCCCACCCCCTCCCAGCTTCCTGCAGCTGCTTCCTGCCCAGGCTGCCTGCAGGAACCCGGCCCTCCCCGGCTCACCCAGGACAGGTGGGTCACATGTTCCTCTGGGTGACCCTGCCCCAGGGGCTCGGGACCCTTTTTCTGTGACCCTGAGGGAAGCCCGGAAGCAGAAGCATCCCGGCCTCCTTGCCGGCCCCATCAGAACTCTGCAGAGCCAGAGGGGCTGGCACCTAGGTCCTGAGTTCCTGCCGGTGGCTTGGGTGTGACCCTGGGCGAGCCCTGGCCCACGCTGGACCTCTGTCTGCCTCGGCCAGCAAGGGCCTGGGACAAATTCCGTCCCCAGCTCGCAGAATTCTTACAATGTGAATCTCCCAGCACAATATATGATCCACGGTTAAGTGGTCAGAAAATAGATTTTCAACAACAGTCTGAATGTAATTACATGTTCGGGCGCCCATCTCTCCCCTAGAGCCTGACTGTAACTTGGCAAGAGGGTTTTGTCTGATTTATTTCTCTGACCCCAGCCCCAGGCCAGCCCCAGAGCTGAGGTTGAGGGACACGGGGCCAATGAGTGAGCAGATGAGCGACCGGGGCCTCCCCGAACCGCCCCCGGCTCTCCCGCTGGGCCAGTGGGAGCTCTCGGGCCCCTGGAGTTGGCCGGCTGTGCTCGGGCCCCGGCCTCCTTCCATCTGGAAGTGGACCCAGGCACCCCTCAATGGGGGCCCCGCGCCCTGAAATAGGAAGTTGTCCTGAGACACATGGATCCCGACAAAGCCCATCTCTCCTCAGCGTCTGAGCCGCGTGGCTGGTGGAAGGGACATGTAATTTAAAAAAGGTTTCTCTAGTTAAATGGAAACTTCTGCCCGGCAAAGAGAAGTAAATAAGTCACTAATGAAGTCCAGGAACCCAGTGTGTTTGATCTGCTGCTGTTCTGGGAAGTGGCAGGAGTGGCTTTGGACCAGGGAACAGTGCGTCCCTCCCACCAAGCGGGCCAGAGAGGGGACCGGCTGTGAGAGGTGACAGTGCAGTGGCCGGTCAGTGCCTGTGCCCGCTGTCCTCATGTTCTCTTGTGACCCTCCCAGTGTCCTCATTAACAGGTTAGGAAGCCACTGGCCAAAGCCATAGAGCTGAGTCTGTGGGCTTCTCAAAGCAAGCAATGGTCCCCTTGGCAGCTCCCCAGCCACCCCCCCAGCCAGGCCTGGAGGAGACATGCCTGGAGGGGCGGGAGCATCGACTGAGAATCACATTGTCATCCTTGTGGGCAGTCGGAGGGGTCGCCTCCCAGGCGAGGGGAACTCCCTTCCAGTTTCAAGTCAGCAGCAGCCCAGGTCATAGCGCGTGGGTGTATGAGGCACACTGGCAGGGGAAGCTGGTACCTCTGGGGGGAAGTAAATGGCTACAAACTTGCTGGAGGCCACTCTGGCTGTTTATTTCAGGAAGTGAGCTGACTCAGCAGTCCCACATCAGGAAAGCCGTGCTAAGGAAGCATTCCGAACCTTAGGAAAACCTTCACGCTGTTTGTCAGAGCATCATCTGTGCTGAAAGGCCACTGACACCTTGTAAACGCCCAATAAAAATGAATCACGGGGTGACGATACATCATTCTTCTGGAATGTGATGCACCCATTAGAATTAGGTTTCCCCTATCTAAAGACACGAGAAAATGCTTACGCAGTCAAACTAAATTAAAAACCACTAAAATTCAAAATATCGTGTGGGATAGCATCAAAATGACATGACATGCAGAAATTAAGGAAAGACCCAAAAGCAACACATTCGGCTGCTGTCGGCAGTGACCGTTGGCGCCTGACAATATGGAAGGTTTCTGTTCTTACTGGTTTTCCAAATTAGCATGCTTCCAACATCTGATAATACATGTGTATCATTTTATGAGTGGGAGAGCACGCCAGCATGGTTACTCCGGGGGCCGAGAGCGGCCACACCGCAGATTAAAAGAACCACCTGTCTTGCGTCACATCCAAAGTAACTGAGAAGCAAGTTAAGTCTATGCGGTGTCTTGCTGGAGCACCATAATGCGGATGGACGATCACACCCACGGCTAAACATCTGAATATTATCCGCCCGCTGCTCATGTGCTTAGGATCTGCTGCTGTCTCAGGGCCCCAAGACTTCTCCTCCCCAAATATCCTGCTCCCTGGTCTGGGCCCCTTCTGGGCTGCCCTCTGGGTTTGCTCAGTTCAAATCGGCTCAGCCTCTCTGTTAGCCCATTTCACAGATTCTGCTGCTGAAGGAAACTTAGAGATCTGAGTGGGAGAGGTGAGCAGATGGCAAATAGTTATACTGTAACAGCTGTGTGTATTTTGCTTTTAAACCCTGGTCATGTGGAATCTTTCTTTCTTTCTTTCTTTAGTTAAAAAAAATTTTAATTGAAGTACAGTCATTTTACAATGCTGTGTCAATTTTTGATGTGCAGCATAATGCTTTAGTCATCCGTATACAGACATGCATTCGTTTTTATATTCTTTTTCATTATAGATTACTACGTGATATTGAATATACTTCCCTGGGCTATACAGAAGAAACTTGTTGTTTATTTATTTTATATACAGTAGTTAGTATCTGCAAATCTCGAACTCCCAGTTTATCCCTTCCTACCCCCTTTCCCTGCTGGTAACCATAAGTTTGTTTTCCATGTCTGTGAGTCTGTTTCTGTTTTGTAAATAAGTTCATTTATGTCTTTTTTTTATTTTGATTCCCCATATGAGTGACATCATATGGTGTTTTTTTTTTTTTAAATGAAGAAAGCACGGATCCTTACAAAGTCAGCCTTTACAGCGGGAGCCTCCTGGCCCTCATCTTGTTTCAGATGCTTAGAGTTACCCCAGCTTGACGGAGCCTTAGCCTCAGCCACGGTGCTCCCCTTTCTCATGCCCGGCAGGTTGCTGGCACATGCTGTTCCCTCTGGGGACAGCCTGCTTCCACGCTCCCCGACTCCCCTTAGCTGGGTGCCTACTTTCCCCTTTTGGGCTTCAGATGAAAAAGCATCTGCCATAGGAAGCCCTTACCATCCCCAGGGCGGCATCAGCTGCCTTTCAGGTGGTGAGAAGGAAGCGACTTTAGTGTAACTAAGCTGTTCCGTGACAGGCTTGTTGCCTGGGCCACCAGGGAACCCAAGCCCATGGCACGGGTTTGTTACTCGTTGGCCCTTTAGTGTGGGGCGTGATGCCGGGCACACAGTAGGTGCTCACGAAAGGTCAGCAGGATGAGCCCTGGAAATACTGAAATCGAGCTTTGCTACCCTGGATGGGTGGACAAGGATGCACCCAGGGACCGTGATGCCTGCAGGGCTGCCTCTGAGGGGTCCTTGGGTTTTGTAGATGAGTGAGTGGGGGTGAAATTCTGTGACACCACCTAGGTGCCCTGCAATTTAACTCATTTCTGACACTAGCTACCTGGAGGTGGCGTCGGACCCCACAGGTTGTGGACTCAGTCCCACAGGACCACCCCCTCCCCACTTCAGATGCCAATCACAAGCAGTAGGTCCCCAGGTTCCCCACAATCTGTGTCTGACGTGGCTACTGATCTGTGACTCGGAAGTTGCCACTACCTCCTGCCCCTTGGATTCCATTATTCGCTAGGAGAGCTCACAGAACTCAGGGAAACACACTGACCAGTTTGCTAAAGATAAAGGGTACAGACGAACAGCCTGATGCAGAGATGCCGAGCGCAAGGTCTTGTGCCTGGGGAGCCGGGCGCATCGCCCTCCGGATGTGCGGGTGTGTTCACCTACTGGGAGACTCTCCACAGGGATTTAATGGCGGCTTTCCCAGTTGGGCGTCGGCAGTTCCTAACTCCATTTAACTCCATTTCCAGCCTCTCTCCCCTCTCTGGAGAGTGAGGAGTGGGCCTGAAATTCCAAGTGTCTATTTGTGGCTTGGTCTTTCTGGTGACCACTCCCCATTCAGGAGCCCAACCAGAATGAGAGATACTTCTACTGTCTTCTACATTTTTTAAAAAATGGAGGTACTGGGGACTGAACCCAGGACCTGTTGCATATGAAGCCTGTGTTCTGCCACTGAGCTGTCCCCTCCCTGCTAATGTCTTACCACTCAGGAGTTTACAAGGGTTTCAGGAGCCCTGTGCCAGGAACAGGACGCAGAGACGGAAATCTATTTTCTATTATCTCACATTTACTCATAGAGAAGGGCTGAGGTGACTGTGGTCCGAGCCGGCCAGAGCTTCCTTTGGCTGGATGGTGATGGTGACGGTGATGGTGATGGAGACAGTGATGGTGATGGTGATGGTGTGTGTGTTTATCTGTGAGGCTCTAGACAGCTAGGGTCCAGTTGGGGGTCTGTTTGTCTTCTCTCCTGCTTGTGACTCTCTGAGTCCCCGCCTGCCCCTGGCTCAGCAGTGAGGCCCTCCCCACGCTGGGGAACTTGGCTCCACTTGGCTTAGAGCAGGGCTGGCCGGTCTGCTCTGAAGGTGCTCCCATGGGTCCTGCTCTCGCTGCTTGTGCTCAGGGAAAGGGTGGTTTGGCTTTGAAATCCAGGGCAGGCTGGCTCTGACTCTTACCCTCCTTAATATAATTCATTTGGCCTGGGTAACCTTTCCCACCACCCTCGTCCAGCCTGGAGCCACTGGAACCAGCAGGGAGAGAGGTTCCAGGAGTGAATGGTGGCTAATTCCTTGTCCCCAAATAGGGTCACTGCATGGACTTTGTGGGCTCCTGAAAACCCATTCATCCATCCACATACTTATCCACCACCCATCCACTTACCCATCCATCCATCTATCCAGTCAGCTATCCATCTGTCTATCCATCCATATTTTACCCATCCATTCATCTATCTATACTTCAGTCCATCCATCTGTCCATCCATCCATCCACCCATCCATTCACACATTCATCCACACATCCATCCATCCCTCCATTCATCCGTCCGCCCATCACTGCTCCTTGTCTGATGCCTGCTCTCTGGAGCCCCTGCTGAGTGTTATGGACATAGCGGTGTCTTCTGGTCCCTGACCTTGGGGAACTCACATTGGGCTGGGGAAATGGAGGCAGACAGGGACCACCTGACTGCCAGGTGAAGAGCGCTGTGATGGAAGGTGCCCGGTGGGGCTGGGGTGTGACTTTCTCGACTGTCTAGGGTGGTGGAGGTTGTGACTGGGGGATTCAAGTGGGAGATGAAGCAAGAGAGGCTGTGGGGGCTGCCATGGGAGGTCCCAAATGCTGGCTAAGGAGTCTGGGGGACCACTGAAAAAACTTAGATCAATTCACATACAACAAAATTCACCCTCTTAAAGTGTACAGTGTGGTTTATTTTAGAACATTCGCAAGGTTGTGCAGCCCTCAGCACTAATCCTAGAACATCTTCATCCCCCCAGAAGAACCTCGTTGACCCTTAGAGTCGCTGCTCACTCTCGCCTCCCCCGCGCCCTGGCAACCACCAGTCTGCTTTGTGTCTCCCTGGATCTGCCTGTTCTGGACATTTTGCATAAACGGAAACATAACACGTGGCCTTGTGTTTCTGGTTTCTTTCATTTCGCGTCACGTTTTCCAGGTTTGCCCCCATCACGTAGCCCGTGTTGGTATTTCGTTCCTTTTTGTGGTTGAGTAATAGTCCTCTGGAGAGATAGGCCACATTTTGCTTATCCACCCATCCGTGGATGGACATTTGAGTGGTTTCTACTTTTGGCTGCTGTGACTAATGCTGCTACAAATTTTTGTGTAGGCATCAGTTTCCTCTCTCCCGGGTGTAGCCTCAGGGGTGGAATTGCTGGCTCATACTACAATCCTATGTTGGACTTTTTGAGAAACTCTTGGGCTGTTTTTCAAAACGACTGTACCATCTTACTTCCCGCCAACAATTATTAGGGTTCTAATTTCTCCACGTCCTTGCCAGCACCAGTTGCCGTCTGTTTTCTTTCTTTTCCTTTTCAGTAGAGCCGTTCTGGTGGGTGTGAAGTGGTACCTCGCCGTGGGTCTCATTGGCGTTTCCCTGATGACTAAAGATGCTGAGCGCCTTTTCGTGGGCTCATCAGTCCCCGGGACAGGTTCTTCCGAGAAGTGTCTCTTCAAAGCCTTTGATCATTTTTAAATTGGCTTATTTGTTTTCTTTAATTGTTGACATACAGTAATTCTTTATATCCTTTGAATCACAACAGGTTTTAATCTTGAGGAAGTCCAATGTCTCTATTTTTTTTTTTGGTTGCTTTTGCTTTTGGTGTCGTATCTAAGAAACTATTGCCTGACCCAGGGTCATGAAGATCTGTACCTCTTTTTTTCTGAGAGTTTTATAGTTGCAGCTCTTACATTTAGGTCTTTGACCCATTTTAAGTTAATTTTTGTATGTGGTGTGAGACGGGCATCCAACTTCATTTTTTTGCATGTGTATGTCCAGTTGCCCAGTTGTCCCAGCACCATTTGCTGAAAAGACTGTTCTTAAAAGAATTTGAAAAGGAACGTACTTACGTACAGTATGGCTGAAACATGATGCTGTACACGAGACATTGACACAACATCGTAACTGAGTACACTTCAGTTAAAAAAAAAACTGGAAGGAAAGCCTGCTCTTTCTTCACTGACTGTCGTGGCCTCTTGTTGAATGTCACTTTGACCGTGAATGTGCCTCACGCTCTTCCGCGGACCTGTGTGCCACTCCTTACACCAGCGCCACGCTGGCCATACCCCTGCAGCTTTGAGGTGAGTTTTGAGATTGGGAAGTAGGAATCCTCTGACTTTATTCTGCTTTTTCAAGATTATTTGGCTTTTCAGGGTCCCTTGCTTTTTCATATGAATTTTGGCATCAAATTCTGCAAAACAGGCAGCTGGAACTGGAGGGTGATGGGAAGCCATGGGTTGGGGGTGTTGGTTTGAGCAGGTGAGCGACAGGGCAGACTTGGGCTTTGCGAAGGCTGATCTCAGTGTGGAAAAGGAATTGGAGGGTGTGGGTTAGGTCCAAGGAGATGTAAGGAGAGGAGACAGGGACCGGGGCTGGCCGAGGGACCGAGGGACAAGAAAACATGGTTGGGGGCTACAGAGGAGTCAGGGCTTGGGGCCGGTTAGCTGTGAAAGGAGGGAGGGAGGGGGGTCACCTCTCCCGCAGACTCAGCCCCCACTCCCCAGCCCTGCCTCCGTTCCCTTCTCAGCACTGGCTGTTGGTGGGGGAGGGGGTGCAGGGAGGGGTTGACTGGGTGCTGGGACATCTGGATTCAACTCTGCCTCTGTTGCTGCCCCACCAGGGCCGATGAGCTTACAGTTGCCATCAGGGTTCACTCTTGGTGTTGGACATTCTGTGGGTTTGGACAAAAAAATAATGACATGCACCTGCCACGACAGTATCACACAGAGCAGTTTCACTGCCCTAAAAATCCTCTGTGCTCCGCCTGTTCACCCCTCCCTCCCCCCAACCCCTGGCCACCACTACTCTTTTACTGTCTCCACAGTTTTGTCTTTTCCAGAATGTCATAGTTGGAATCATCCAGCCTGGCTTCTCTCATCTGGGAATATGTATTTAAGGCTCCTCTATCTTTTCATGGCTTGATGGCTCATTTCTTTTTATTACTGAGTAACGGTCCATTGTCTGGATGGAGCACAGTTTATTTATCCATCCACCTGCTGAGAGATGTCTCGGTTGCCTCCAGATGGTCTGCCTTTCAACACAGTTCGTCAGGTAGGAGACTTTTCTCCTCCATGAGGCCCTGGAAGAGAGAAGAATTTGTCTCCATGGCCCTGGGTCACTCAGCAAAGGTACGTGGGGTGACAAGGGGACAGACACAGAGCCAGGCCTCCTGCGTGGACCCTAAAACCCTCAGCAGGACTGGGGAGCCCAGCACAGGGTCACAAGTGGGGCTGCCCTTGAGGATGGCTGGAAGAGGGTGGGTGAGGGGCGCCACCCAGGCATCACCACTGGGCAAATGCCAGCGGGATCCCTCTCCCTCGGAAGCTGGCGGCTCTGCCCTGGGGGCCTGGCCAGCAGTGTTGAGGGAGGAGGGCGGGGGTCGCAGAGACTCCGAGGCCAGATGAAGGTAACGGGGCACCAGGGGCAAGGGGAGAAGACTGCTCTGGGGGAGGAACAGCTTGTGCAAAGGCCTGGAGAGGGACCCGCTCAGCTCAGAGGGTCTGGAGTTGAGGACCCAGATGGGGTGAGAGAGAGAGGAATGGCCCCGGGCTTCGGAGCCCAGAGAGGAGTTTATGTTCTGCCCCAGGACAGGGGAAGTGACCACAGGGTGTTTAAGCAGGGAGCACAGACGCTGATTTATGGTCTAAAATTCAGGTCAGAAATGGAGATGGCCTGGCTGGAGGAATAACTCTCCCAGACTTCAGACAATACTCTAGAGCTACAGTCATCAAGACAGCGTGGTATTGGTACCAAAACAGACATACGGACCAATGGAACAGAACAGAGAGCCCAGAAATGAACCCACAAACCATTGGTCAACTCATCTTCGACAAAGGAGGCAAGAATATACAATGGAATAAAGACAGTCTCTTCAGCAAATGGTGTTGGGAAAACTGGACAGCAGCATGTAAAACAATGAAGCTAGAACACTCCCTTACACCATATACAAAAATCAACTCAAAATGGATCAAAGACTTAAACATAAGACAAGATACAATAAACCTCCTAGAGGAAAACATAGGCAAAACATTATCTGACCTACATTTCAAAAATTTTCTCCTAGAAGAAATAAAAGCAAGAATAAACAAATGGGACCTAATGAAACTTACAAGCTTCTGCAGAGCAAAGGAAACCAGAAAATAAAACAAGAAGAAAACCTACGGAATGGGAGAAAATTTTTGCAAGTGAAACCGACAAAAGCTTGATCTCCAAAATATATAAGCAGCTCATACGACTCAATAAGAAAAAAATAAACAACCCAATCCAAAAATGGGCAGAAGACCTAAACAAGCAATTCTCCAAGGAAGACATACAAATGATCAAAAAGCACATGAAAAAATGTTCAATATCACTAATTATCAGAGAAATGCAAATCAAAACTACAATGAGGTATCACCTCACACCAGTCAGAATGGCCGTCATTCAAAAATCCAAAAATGACAAATGCTGGAGAGGCTGTGGAGAAAGGGGAACCCTCCTACACTGCTGGTGGGAATGCAGTTTGGTGCAGCCACTATGGAAAACAGTGTGGAGATTCCTCAAAAGACTAGGAATAGACTTGCCATATGACCCAGGAATCCCACTCCTGGGCTTGTATCCAGAAGGAAATCTACTTCAGGATGACACCTGCACTCCAATGTTCATAGCAGCACTATTTACAATAGCCAAAACATGGAAACAGCTTAAATGTCCATCAACCGGTGACTGGATAAAGAAGGTGTGGTATATTTATACAATGGAATACTACTCAGCCATAAAAACTGACAACATAACGCCATTTGTAGCAACATGGATGCTCCTAGAGAATGTCATTCTAAGTGAAGTAAGCCAGAAAGAGAAAGAAAAATACCATATGAGATCGCTCATATGTGGAATCTAAAGACTCATGGACAGAGAATACAGACTTGTGGTTACCAGGGGGGTAGAGGATAGGAAGGGATAGACTGGGATTTCAAAATTGTAGAATAGATAAACAAGATTACACTGTATAGCACAGGGAAATATACACAAAGTGTTATGATAAATCACAGAGAAAAAAATGTGACAATGAGTGTGTATATGTCCATGAATGACTGAAAAATTGTGCTGAACACTGGAATTTGACACAACATTGTAAAATGATTATAAATCAATAAAAAAAATGTTAAAAAAATGGAGATGGCCTGAATGTGGGGGGGGGTCTGGAAGGTGAGGAGGAGGCAGACCAGGGAGGGGTTCAGGAGGTGGCTCCCAGGGGCCACCAAGGCTTAGCGGCATCCAAGCAGATGGACATGTGGAACGTGGATGCTGGACTCAGGTGTTCCCTGGCACCCCATCGACACCGCTGCCTTGTGGTGCATTAATCTGAGTGTCACTGGGGCAGCAGAGAGGATGCCATGGTCACCTCTCCCTGACACTCACCCCCAACAGACCATTGTGGAGCCAGATGTGTGGTAGACCCTTGGTGGGGTCTGGGGGCTTGTCTTGGACACTGAGCCTCAGCCAAGTGCTCTGTAAATACTTCCTTGTTGAATCCTCGAGGTCGGCCTAAGAGGTAGGACCTCTACCTCTTACAGATGTGGGCACAGGGCCTCAGGCAGGTGGATGGAGTCAGTCACAGGGCATGAAGGTGGCCAGGTTGGGATTTGAATCTGGGTCTGGGGGCAAAATGCTTCCTTTTAAGCCCTCCAGCACCCCCCTCCAGCCCCCCGCAACGTCATTCACCACCGGTGCACTGAACAAATGGAGTTAGAGGTCTGTTTCCACGTCTAAAGACCCCCCCATCTCTGGGCACCTGCGGGCGTCCCCGAGGGCAGAGTTAGGGTCTGCCCGTGGCGGCTCCTGCCTGTCTTCCCAGGAGGGGCTGCTGGTGGGAAAGAGGATTGGAAGTTGTGTTGGAAGCCCTGGACAGAGGGTGAGGACCACCCGCTTGGAGGAAGGACCTGATGGAGCTGCTGGGGCGCAACCCCAATTGTCCTCTGAGCAGCCTCTGTCACCTCTCCATGGAGGGCTTGGGGCTTGGCTTTTGAACCCCTACCTGGGGGGTCCTGGAGGTCCCTGCCACTCACCAGCTGCATGGCCACGCTCACTGCCTCTCGGTCCTTTGTCTACAGGGTGAGCAGACAGAGCAGTTACTGGAGAATTGTGCAGGGAAGGGGACAGCATCTTCCTGAAACTCGCACTCCTGCATTGGCCACCCACCCCACCTGCTGTGCTGGTCCCCACCTGCATTGCTGGGCCCCACCCACCTTCCACCTCCCCGGGTGGGTGTGCTGTCTTCCCCTCATTGGCCGTGAGGTGGCAGCAGAGCCCCACGGATATCATCTTGAGCTGCCCGCCCATCCCGGGTGCTTCTCAGGACCGGGGCCTGGGCAGGCACCATCCAGGACAGGTCTGGAGGACGAAAGCCCAGGTTTTGGCCCTTTAGGGGTGGAGTTGGGCACCCACCTGCGCCCTCTCAGCATCCCCCAGGGAGGCCCAGGGTGAGGGAGCCTAGAGGAGACGTCTTGCCAGCCCTGTGGTCTGGGAAGTCTTCCCAGGCGCTTGGACACAGTCCCATGGAGGGGATCCAGAGGGGACAGCGCTCCTGCAGGGGAGCATGGGAGGCGTGGGGCAGCCCCAGCTCACCGGGCAGCCTGGGCGGCATCCACCAGATCAAGGCTCCAAATAGTGGTTCCTATGCTCAGGGCCAGACGTGATGCCATGTGAATATGAGGGGCCCTTGTTGAAAAATGGCTAAATATAAAGATGGTGACAGCAGAGCAGAAACCAGGCTCTGGCCCTTCTGAGCGTGGGGCCCTGCGTGACCTCCCAGGCTGCACACCCAGAAGCCGCCTGCTCCCACCCATGTGCCCTAAGGAGGCTGCGTACAGCACACTCCCAGTAAGCCTTCAACCCCTGCCCTCTGCGTGTGCACAGCGCCCCCTGATGGGGGGACAGGGGAAGAAGGGGACGGTCCAGATGCCCATTTTACAGGTGAAGAACCAGGCCCAGTGAGGGCCCCGTTCGGGTCCCCCTTTCCTTCCAGGGTGTGGAGAGGACTGCACGGATAAGGCAAGGAAAGTCCTGCATGCAGATACCCGACATATTACTGAGGACGAGACACGGGGATGCAGCCGTTTAACACACGTTGCCTGCGCTTGTCCCCATCACACTGAGGACCTGGGCGGCCCAGAATAGTGCTGACACTTCCTGGTTATCCAGGCCAACTGCTCGCTCTCCGGGGTTTCGGGGCCCTGGGTTCCCGCTGAGCCAGGGCACGTGAAGGGTGCTGTGGCCAGCAGGGGGCGCCACTGCCCCACTGGAGGGCTGGGAGCCTTGAAATCAGGCTCCAGGCGGCAGCTCTGGGCAGGGCCCCTCAGAGCCCCCACCTCCCTCTGGGCCCCCACCCTCCCTGGGCCTCCACTCTCCCCAAAGCTTGGCCGAGTGCGGCCAGGCTTGAGAGGGTCCTTGGAGGCATCTAATCCAGCTCGTTTGTGGTTCCCATGGGCCAGGACTTCAGGGGAACACCTCGGGAAGAGCTGGGGATGCTGGCGGGTCACCTGGTGGCGGCTGTGTGGGAGGGGTCAGGCACCGAGAGCGTTCATTCCAGAGTGGATCGGGCCCTGCTTGTCCCACTGCCGACTAGGCTGAGCCGCGCCCTCCTTCCCGCCCTCACCAACCCTGTCCTCTTCCCGCTATTCCCAGGGACAGGACTTGGGGAGGTGCTGTGTCAGTGTCCTGGGGCTGCCGTGACAAACTGCCACAAAATCGGTGGCTTAAAACACTAGAAATTCATCCTCTCAGGGTTTGGAGGTCTTAAGTCCAAAAACAAGCTGTCATCAGGGCCCACGGCCTCTGAAGGCTCCAGGGAGGGTCCTTCCTGGCCCTTCCAGCGCATGGGAGCCTCAGGCTCTCTGGGGCTCGTGGCCGCGCCCCTCAGTCTCTGCCTCTGTCTTTGCGGGGCCCCCTCCTCTGTGTCTTTTCCACCTACAATGACGTTTGCCATGGGATTTAGGCCCCAGCAGGGTGTGTGTGCAGAGCCCAGGGCAGGGCACGGGGAGTTATCTGGGGGCAGGAGGAGGGGAGGTCCTGGAAACCCTTCTTTGAAGAGAACAGAGCACACCAGGGTCTGGAGTGTACTATGTGCTCATTTAAATGGGTTAAACCTAGAAGTTCATGTAAACTGAAGCAGAGGAGGGAGGCCGGCCGTCCAGGGTTCACGCCTGTGATGGAGTCAGTTCTCCGGGCTGCAGGATGGCTCAGGCGTCTCGCTCACTGAAGGCCTCCCGGGACCACCTCCTGGCCTGTAAAGCCACCTCCGAGGGGCAGGCCCATGATGTCAGATGTGTCCTGGGTATCAGGTGGTCAGCACGGGCCCTGACACAAAGCAGCTGTTTCCAAGATAGGTCCCAGAGGTCCCAGGCTGCCGAGCACACTCAGCCCAGAGAGAGCAGCCTGCCTGGGGCCCCAGTAGCCGTATTTCTGAGACAAATGGGGTTGGGGGGACAGGGCAGCCCTGAGCTAGTAGCCAGAGTGGGCTTTGGTGACTCAAGTCAGAGAGGGTGACACTACTGGGGTGCCACCACTCATTGGCCATTGTCTTTTGAAAGTTTTACCAAATTCTCAGATCCTCAGTTTGCTGCCCTGTAAAATGGGCTGGCACAGCTCCTGTGTGAGTGGTGGTTTCAGTAGGCAGTGAATCCAGTACATGTCAGCTGTCCCAGTTCCTCTTCCGTCTTCCCTCCACCCTCCCTCCTCCTGTCCTGTCCTCCCCTCCTTTCTGGCCTCCCATCCCAAACCCTCCTGATCCCCTCCCTCCAGCCTCCCTGAGAAGGGCCGGTCCGGGCGCCCTGTGCCCCCACTGCACTCAGTAGGGCTCTGCTGGTGGCCAGCCCGAGCTTACTTTCATGCCTCTGCCCATGCAGTGTTTTCTTCCTTGTGTTTCCTTCTTCTTTTCTCACTTTATTTCCAACTCATGATCCCTTTCATCATACTAATCTCAGCCCCCAAAGGGGCCTCTTACAGGAAGCCTGCCAGGATTTTCTGGGTGGTATATGCTTTCTCTTCCCTTTGAACCTGACACTGTGGAGCCTGACCCTTCTTGTGGAGTGGAGCACTCCCTTTCTTCTGTTGGGGTCATGGGTGTGCTGGTCACAGCTCTTCCTTCCCAGAGACTGTGAGCCCCCCTTAGGTGCCAGATCTCGGGGGCCCAGTGCCCAGCCTGGGCCCTGAGTGGGAGCTCTGGGCACTCTGACTAAGTCGCCCCCAGGCACCCGAGCAGTGTCTGACCCAGAAACACATCCAGTGCGGTGCTAAGTGGCCATGCAGGGTGAGCTGTGCAGTGCGTGGTCCCTTCTAAGAAACACGCCCACCTTTCCTCTGGTACAGCAGGCGGAGTGGGCTGCCGGGACGATGCCACCAAAGTGAGATGATGCTGAGTCTGACTTTTGTTTGTATGCTTTCCTGCATTGTTAAATTGTTTTTACAATGTTAATTTTTATTATTCCACAAATCTGTAGAATTATTCCCACTTTTGAAAAATAAAAGAAAGCCTCGTGTGAGATGTTTCCACCTCTGATTCTCGAAGGCCCAGGAGGGTCTCTGCACATCCTCTCCTGCCCCGGCCTACCTGGCTTGTCCCCACAGGTGAGTTTTCCAAGACAAGGGGGCTTCTGGACACACATCTGTCCTCAGAGCCAAAGGAAAGACAGCAGGTGCCCAGGACAACACAGCTCAGTTGCCAGGTAACGGTGGTCACCATGGCAACATTGCCTCCTTGGAGGGAGCAGAAGCCTCGGCACCCCCACCTGCAGACGAAGGGCGGGGAAGGCAGTGGCAGGAGCTCTTCCTTGACCACCTGGCCATCCTTCCCCTGGGCCTTTTCTTTGCCTCTTCCTCTCCTGAGCTCTTCCTCCCTCTGGTGAGGGGCTGTGGGATGAGACACAGGTCACAAGGTCTGGTGTGGCCCAGGGGCCAGGCTCTGGGATCCGCCCCGCTGCTCCCACTTCCACTGACTCCCTTGTGCCCTGTCCTGAGCTTCAGTGTCCCCATCTGCCAAATGGGGTGGTGACAGCTACTCTTCCCTCCCCATTCACAGTGTCTGTCCCGTCCAGGTCTGCACTTGGCTGGGCATCCCCAGCTGCCTGGCATGGCGCTAGGCACACAACCAGGGGCAAGTTACAAGGGTATCATGGAAATTTGCAGGGCCAGGAGGCAGGAGAGCTGGGTTGGGGGCCAGTTCTGTGGTTCAGAGGCTGGGTGACCTTAGCCAGTCCCTTGGTCTCTCTGGGCCTCAGTTTCCCTGTGTGACAGGGTGCAGGCTTCCTTTGCTTGCATCCTCAAGGACTGCTTAGAGACAGCAAAGAGATGGTCTGTGGCTGACCCTGGGGGGCGCAGCCAGGGCACTCCTGTAGCCCAGGGGCTGGGGGTGCGCTCAGCTCTCTGCCTGTTTCTGGGTGATTGTTCTCTCCCTTACATTCGGCCCCACCACCGCCCAGCTTTGTTTCCTAGGTATTTAATTACACAGATTACCATCACTCCCATCATCAAAGTCAGCATGTCCCTTGGGTTTCAGGACCAGGTGGCCTCGCCCTGACAGTTCTCCACTTACATACTGTGCTGTGTGACTTGGGGCCAGATCCTTGGCCTCTCTGTGCCTCTGTCTCCTGGCATCAGGTGGAGGTAGTCAGAGCACACTCCTGGAGGACAAGCGGTCAGGATAAGGGGTGCCCAGCCCCGCCAGCACTGGGCACGCTGATGACAAACCGAGGAGCTCTGTTTGGGGTCAGACCTCTCCACCCCTCGGAGCCTGTTTCCTCATCTGTGGCCGGAGATTAAGATCAGCCATTTCATCACAAGATTAAGGGGCAGCTAGGCCCGCTGACACACAGCGCTGGCACGTGGTGACCCCTCAGTGGGGCAGGTGTCATCCTGGGGGGCTCAGCACACCCCTCCTGCTGCCTCTCCCTTTTGTTTGCTCTGCATCCTCCCAACCCATCCTGCTCCAGCTCACCCGGTGTTCCCAGAGTGTCAGCTTCATGTTAGGTCTTTGGGGGTCCAGCCACCTCCAGCCCCTCTTGGGTGGCTGATCCCAGGAAGGGCTGCTGGGGCCCAGCTCCCACCGGTGGAGGGGGATGTGTGAAGCTGCCGGGCTTCCCTCGGCCCCTACTAGTTGCCATGGAAACCTCCTAGCAACCACTCAAACAGGCCTTGTGCTCAGGCCCAGCGCAGCGCAGCTTGCCTGTCACTGGGGCCAGCCAGGGTCACTTGGGCAGCTGGGGGTCAGGCCGAGGACAGAGACCCCTGGGGCCACCGGGTCCGCCTTCCGTGTACTTCATTGTAAACAACAGGTTGCCCTGTCGCTGTGCTTCTCGGGGCCTCTCTTGGCAGCTCTGAGGGTCATGGGAACCTCCATTCCTGCAGGATGGGCCAGCAGTCCTGCGTGACCCCTGCCTGAACCCCATTTGACCCCTGCTTGAGGGGGTCAAGCCTGTTTCCTGCCATTTGGTGTTTACCGGATGTCATTAGGCTTGTGGCTGAGGAAATGGGTCGTGAGAAGCAGATTCTCTCCCAGAGCTCATCCTTCCTCCCCAACCCTGTCTTCCTCCACCCTGTCCTCCCCCCAACCCCATCCTCTCTCCAACTCTGTTCTCCCCCAACCCTGTCCTCCCCCACCCCCGTCACCCCCCACCCCATCCTCACCCCACCCCGACGTCTCCCCGCCCTGTCCTCCCCCAACCTCATCCTCTCCTCCGCCTTATCCTCCCTCAACCCCGTCCTCTACCCACCCCGTACTGCCCACAACCCCATCCTCACCCCCACCCCTGTCCTACCCCACCCTGTCCTCCCCCCACCTGGCTCCATGTCCACGGTCTTTTCCATTTAGTGTTATGAGGAGGCGATAGCTCCGTACACACACACACACACACACACACACACACACACAGATATACACAGAGAGACACAGGGACACGCATACACCTATACACACACACACACACACACACACACACACTATAGATTTACACAGATACACATTTGTATAGTCCCCTCCCCCTGCCTGGGGTTCCACTGAATCCAGCATTTAAAGGGACTTGCTGGAGGGGCTCCCTTGAAGGAGCATCAGCCCGTTCGAGTCCCTGACTCCTCAGAAACCATCCAGAGAGCTGCCCCCTTGGCCCTCTCCCCTGCGTCCTCACCCCACTCCCACCCGGCAGCCCCCTCCGGTCCTAGCTGGCCCCTCTGCAGCCCCTGAGGATGCAAACCCCACAGTGGCTGTCGCTGCTCCTGCCCTCACGCCCACAGCGGCGGGCTCACACTGGGCCTGCCCTCCTCCCTGGGGGCCTGAGGGAGCAGCAGCCGGGGCTGGGGCTGCGGTGGCCGGACCACTGGGTCAGAGGCCAGACTCTGCTAAAGGGGAGAGCAGCTTCTGGGCCTCCCCGGGGACGTCAGGGAAGGAGGGCAGTGCAGACACCTGGGGGCTGGCCTCAGGCTGACTGGAGGGACGGGGCTTCCTTCATTCCTTTTTAAAGAACAGGGTCATGGCAGCGTAATTCCAGTTGTCGCTGTGGGCAGCCTCAGCGTCACTCCCTCACTGTTGCACCCACAAGCCTGGGGTGAGGGAGTGTATGTGTGTGCATCCGGGGTGTGAGCGTGTGACTGTGGGAAGTGTCTGTGTCTCAGCACCGCGTGTACGTGGCGTGTGTGGCGTGTCACAGAACACATGCGCGTGTGTAGTGTGTGTGTCTGTGTGGTGCATGTGCCTATGTGTGCTGTGTGCGCATGTGTGTGTATGTGCGAAGTGTGTGCATGCCTGTGCATGCCTGTGGAGCGTGGAGGTGGGGTCAGATGCAGGAGGGAGATGCAGAGGCAGGGGGGGCTGTGAGAACAGGAAGTGGCTGTGTGGGCAGGGCCCCCAGGAAGACTGTCTCCCAGTCTGAGCCTTGATGGTCCCTGTCCCGGTTTTTGTTTCCCAGGTGGAAGGGTGAGTGTGTGTGGGATGGAAGTTTCTAGAACCAGAGGTCAGAACCTCTCCTGCCCACTCTTCCTCTTCCCATCTCTTGGTCCAGGTGACAGGGTGGGTATGGTGAAGGTTTTGAGGTGGCCCGAGTGTGTGCCCGCGGTCAGCGGGCTGGGGAATCAGGGCCCCTGTGTCCCTTGGCCAGATACCTCCGTACACTTTCAGCCCAGCTCCCGCCGCTCCTCCCGCGAGCTGTCATGTGGGGCCTTGCCCACACTGTCCTCTGCACCTGGGCTGCCTTCTCCCTCCTCCTGTAGTGAGCCCACCAGCCAGTAGGTAGGGCTGGGGTGGGGGACGCAGCTGAGCCGTGCTCGGAGCCCTGGGAGACTTGGGGTGATACACAGGGGACTGGCGGTCATGCCTGGGGCAGGGAGGCTGGAGGTCCAAGAGTGCTCAAGTCTGAAGGAGAGACCCCCTCCCTGTGCCTTGGGCGGCACAGACACGGAAGGGCGGGCCAGGCCCCACAGCCGCCAGCCCGGGACCAGGTCTCAGGGTCCCCTTCCCAGCCTGGCCCGGGGGACACCACGGCTGATCCGGGTTCAGAGAGGCCCCGCCCTCAGATGCGTGCCAGTGATGCTTGCGGCTGGAGCCTGTGTGTGGATGGTGGGAGTTCTCAGTCTCTGTGTAGCACAAAGCAATTCCTCGTCACATGTCATACATGTGTAGCATGTGGCACACACGCATGCCCATGTACATATATGTCACGTGGCCGACATACACATGCATGTATGTATATATCACATGGTGTGTGTGTGTGCGCGCACGCGTGTGTTCCCTACTGGTTCTGTTTCTCGGGAAGACGGGACTCACACAGTTGCCTTAGGTCTTCAACTGCTTGGGTTGCTACAAGGAAACCCCGCAGGAGGGAGGCTCACACAGTCGACCGCTATTTTCTCACACTTCCGGAAGCTGGAAGTCTGAGGCCAGGGCACCGGCGCGGTGGGCTTCTGGTGAGGAATCCCTCCTTGGTTTGCAGAAAGCCACCTTCTCATGGTGTCCCCACGTGCAGGAGAGAGAAATCTGGTCTCTCTCTTCTTTGAAGGGCACCGTTCCCATCATGGAGGCCCCACCCTCACGACCTCGTGTAACTCTGATCACCCCCCGAAGACCCCCATCTCGCAAACCATCGCATCGGGAGGAAGGGTTTCAGCATAAGAATTCTGGGGGAAATAGGAACATTCAGTCCATAATGTGAGTGATATTTTCCTTCTAAACCCATCTTCATTTATTCACTCATTTCTTATTTTGCTATAACACAAACTGCATCCCCCCCCAGCACCTTCCCGACGCAGGGGATGTCCCGCAGCTGCCGTCCCCACAGACACTCCACTGCTCGCTCCTGCTTCGCGCAACTGGAGTCGTGCAGCAGTCTTCTCTGTCTGAATTCTTTTGTTCAACGTTATGTTCAAAAGAGCCAACCTTTTTCTTTAACAGAGCAGTTCTTTTCTCCCTTTTGCTGTGGCGTTCCGCGGCATGAATACCCCGTGATTACTCATCCCCCTCCTATTGATGGACACTGGGCTTGCTTTCAGTTTTCGGCTTTTGGAAAAAAGGTGCCATGAATACACCTCTCTATGCATTTTGGTGGGCATGTGACCTCATTGCTTTGGTGGTGACTTTAGGAGGGGAACTGTGGGGTCAGAGGGTAGAATTATATTTAGCTTTAGAAGAGATTTCCAAACCTTTTTTGTAAAAGCAGTCATTTGGCATCTTAGAAAAATCGGCTTTACGTTTTAGAGCTGGTTTAGATTTACAGTAAAATTAAGAAGCGTGTTCAGAGCATTCCCACACACCCGGCACCCAGTCTCCCCCAGCCATCAGCAGCTCACATCAGCGTGGAGCGTTTATCACGATTACTGACCCGGCATTGATACCAGTCTCATTAGCGAAGTCCACACTTGACTCCAGTTTCCTTTGGTTTTCCCCCGTGTCTTTTTTTCTGTTCCAGGATCCCCTCTGGGATACAACGTCACACGCGGCTGTCATGTCTCCTCAGGCCCTCTGGGCTGTGGCAGCCTTGGTTTAACCATCTTTTCTTGTTTAATGTTACTTTAAAAAATTGAGATCCCTGTAGATTTGCAGGCAGTCGCAACAACACGGAGGGCTCCTCTGTGCTTTACACCCGGTTTCCTCCCATGGCAACATTTTGTGAAACAAGAGCGGGGTACCAGGACGAGGACGCAGACACCAATACCGCCCCCCACCCCGACCTGATTGGATGTCCTGTTTTACTTGCACTCATTTGTGTGTGTGTGTAATTCTGTGCAACTTCATCACCTGTGTTGGTGCCTGGCCACTGCCACGGCCAGGAATGAACGTCCTTAGCGTCACAAGGATACACCAAGGTTGCCTTTTTATAGCCACACCCACCTGCCCCCTCCTTCATCCTGCATCCCTGGCAACTACTGACCTGCCCTCCATTTCCAAATTTTGTCATTTCAAAAATGTTGTATAAATGGAGTCACACAGTATGTAAACTTTTGAGATTGCTTATTTTTCACTCAGCATAATTTTCCAGAGATTCTTCCCAGCCATTTCCTGTTTCACTGGTTCCTTCCTCTTTTACTGCTGAGTAGAATTCCCCAGGACGGATGGGGCCGTTTGTTTGATTGTTCATCTCGGGAAGAACATCTGGGCCGATTCTTGTTTGAGGCCATTGCAAATAGAGCTGCTGCGAACACTTACGTACAGGTTTTTGCACGAACATACATTTTCATTTCTCTGAGATGAGTGACCAGGAGCGCAAGTGCTGAGTCGTACAGCAGTGGCGTTTTAGTTTTTAAGAAACTGCCAAACTACCTTTCAGAACAGCTGTGCCCTGACACTTGCACCAGCAGTGTCGGGTTTCTTCCCATCCTCGCCAGCGTTTGGCGTTGTCACTATTTCTAGTCTGAGTCGTCCTGATCGGTGTACATGAGCCGTGTGGTCTTGCGTTAATTACTAAACTTGTTGGAGACCCACTTCCTCCTTGTGAGCCAGCGGATGGGGCGCTGTGAATTCTAAACAAGCAAACACGTGTCAGGAACTTAGAACAATGGCTGGTATGTTGTCAGTGCTTGAAACACTTTCATTATTGTTATTATTAGATTGAACCAGGTGAAATTGACAACACATTTTTGACCTACAAAAGCAGCAATTGTATGTGATTCACCTAATACTGTTATTTTTGCTAGGGAGCAAAGGTGCAGGGTCATGTTCACTCCAAGGGGACCTGGCCACCCTCCGTCCAGCCCCCTGGGGTGGGGCGGGGATGGGACCCCACCCAGCTGTCCGTGGGTGCCCAGCACGGCCCACAGAGGGGGCTCAGCGAGGAAGAATGTCAAGGGGCATCGTTCATGCAGGGCTCCGCTGCTTCCAGAACTCACTCTCCCCCACCGTGTCAGTGGCAAATGGAAACAACCTCCTAAGGGAGGCACAAGACAGTCTGCATTTGACAGGAGGGGAGGCTGAGGCTCAGGGAAGGTCCCTGGGTGAGTGGGGACAGAGTCCCTTGTGGGGGCCCCTCGGCGGGATGGCAGCCACATTTCTCCCTCCAGCTTCCGCCGCGAGGCCTCCAGGAAGCAGCAGAGGGCAGCTGCTGTCGGAGCAAGCACCTCGGAAGACAGGAGAGCGTCTGGGGGATCTCCCCTCCTTCCAGGTGGGAGCAGCCAGGATGAGGGCCAGCTCATCTGTCTGGACCTTGGGGTCCACCCCTCTCCACGGCCTCCCTGCTGGCCTCTGGGGAACCAGGATGGGACCTGCTTTTGGAAGCCATTCAGGAGTGGGGCTTAATGCCCTCTGATTGTCATGCCAATTGCCAGGCTTTGCTGATTACCATACTTGCATGTTAATCCTGCCCGGGGCAGAGGTGGGCAGGAGGCTGGTTTGGGAGCCTTGGAAAGGGATGGAAAAGGAACTTGTTTTGTCTGACTCTGTCAAAGCAAAGGAACGGGGCAGAGGAGAGGCTGGGCCCTGCTGGGTGGGAGGGGCCGGTTGTCTGTGGGAGCCCCAGGAAGATGGGGCACAGGCTGTACCTGGTGGGCTCTGAGAGGGGAGGGTGTCCAGGGGGTGGTGACTGACATACACAGGGCCCACAGGGGTGGGGGGCCGCCATTAGTTCTTTTTTTTTCCTTTTTTTGGAGGGGGGAGGTAATTAGGTATGTGTGTATTTTTGTATGTATTTTAATGGAGGTACTGGGATTGAACCCAGGACCTCATGCATGCTAAGCACACACTCTACCACTGAGCTACATTCTACCCCTGCCCCACCCCACCACCAGTCAGGTCTTGAGAGGGTTAAATGAGAGCGTTTGGAACACCTCGTGCAGTTGTCAGCTGCCATTGGCCTGGGTGAGCTCAGGTCAGGTGAGGGAGAGAAATGAGGCATGATGGGTGGATCCCACAGCGAGTCCCTGTGAGATGGGGCAGGGGCTGCTGGCTGGGCATCCAGACATAGCCCTGGGGGACTGCCATGGGGCAGCCTGAGCTGGCCTCCTAGACTCAGGAGGGTGAGGGTTTCTAATGCTCGCTTGGCAGGTGGAGCCCCTGAGCCCCTGGGGAGGGGTCGCACGTGCAGTCGGTCACAGAGCAGGTGGGTGTGAGAACCCAGGCTTCAACCCAGGGCGGCTTCCCAGCTCTACCGAAGTGAAGATTCCGGTTGGCCTGAGACAGCACCCCTTCCCTCTCAGGGGGTCCTGGCCCCATGGTTTCTCCCTGGGGAGGCTTCTGTGGTGGGGGCCACCTTGGCTTGGGGGCTGTGGAATAAGCAAACGAGAATCCTGGGGCTTCCTATTCTGGGGCCCTTGGATGTGAACTATTGTGCTGTGTGGGCGGGGCTGAAGGAAACCGTGATGGGGGAAGGGGGCAGTGCTGAGCCCACCATCCTGGGCCACCAGTGCCTTTGTCCCCTGCTGATCTGATTCCTTCTACCCCCAGGTTGTCGACTCTCCTGGCAGCAGAGGCAGGTGGGAGGTGACACCCTCTTCCCTGGAGGCACAGGGGGCACACAGCACCCCCTCCTCCACTGTCTGCCAGCTCAGCATCCTACCCTGACCCCTCGATTAGTAACCTGGGGCCACTTAAATGACAGACATTTACTGTCTCACAATCTGGGGGCCAGAGTCCCAGGTCGAGGTGTCGGCAGGCAGGGCGGTTCCTTCCCGGCTCTTCCCTGCTTCCGGGGGCCTCAGGTGTTCCTTGGCTGTCAGCGGGCAGCTCCTGCCGTGTCTTCACATGGTTTTCCCTGTGTCTGCTCTCACTGGGGCCCACCCTAATGACCTCATCTTAACTTGATTGTCTGCAAAGACCCTGTTTCCAAATAGAGTCTGTTCACAGGCACTGGGGGTGAGGACTGCAACGGCTTCTGCGGGGGCCCAAACCAAGCACGACACCCTCCTTTGTGCCCCTGACCCTGAGCGCCTCTGCTGGCTGGAAGCTTCCTCCCAGTCTGTTTGCAAAGCCCCCTCGCCTGGGCTCGCCTTCCTCTCCCACAGCCCCTTCTCTGCCCCTCTCCACAGTGTGTGTTCCAGGGCTGTGTCCTGGCCACTTCCGTTCCTGGGCCATCCTGGGCTCTCCATGCCTCCCGGCATCTCTCCATGGTGACTCTCTAATCCGGCATGTGGCCCGGACCCTCCCATGACCCACACCCATCACCCGGCCCTGGCGTCCCCCTACGAGGCCCATGGGCCCCTCAGCACATCCCAGTCGGAGCTTGTCACCTTCCCTGGTGGTGTCATTTCAGCCACCCAAGTGGGACATCTGGGCATTGTGGTCGACCTTTCTGTCCCTCCCCCCTCTCCCCCCGAGTCCTCCTCCTCAGCAGCCCCTTGGACCCATCCCTGCTCAGGCCTCTCTGTCTTCCCGGACCCCTGCCTCTGCTTCCTGCTGGGTCTGCAGCTTCTGTCCTCTTTCCCACGTCAGCAGCACGGCCAGGGCCTGGGTCCGCTCAGACGGTGCTGGTGATGGGGCCACAGGCAGGAGGAGGGCGGGGGTCCTGCTGCCTCTGGGTGGAAGGTCTCATTTTTCCAAATCTTGCTTTTAAAAACTGTTTTCCACCTTCTGATCCTCTTAAGGTTGCCACCAAGAAGTCCAATACTTGAAAATGTTTTGTGCCCCTAAAAGGGCAAGAGACATTTTAATGGGGCTTGACAAATGTTTGTTGAGTGGGACTAGGAGACGGGGAGGGAGGGAAGGAAACCCCAGGGTGACCAGAGGGGTGAGGAAGAGCCCTGTAGCCCAGTGTCTCGGGAGAGCTGGCAGCGAGGCCAGGCGGGTGGGCACAGTGCACAGCCGTCGTGGGGGTGGCGGGAGCCAGTCCTATGACACTTGGCCCCTTTGCCGGGCACGAGGACCAGCCCCTCTGCCCCAGGACGCTCGGCTGCCCGTCTTAAAGGCACCTACAGGAACCAGGCCCCTGGGGTTTTGAGTTTGGGGCTTCAGATGCCCCGAGAGGGTTTCCAGAAATCAGGATTAAAACATGGTCCAAAAGAGCGAGTCAGCCTCGGGGTCGGGGAGCAGAGCCTGTCTGAGAAACTTCCTGAGGCAGCGTGACACGGGCTGTCGGCGGCGGGGAGAGGGGCATGTCTCATTCTGACATTCCATTTTAACAATAATCAAAGTAGTCTAATTAAAGTCTCCATGCTCCCTTTGAAATACTAGCAATTATAAAGATGAATAATTGCATAATAAATATTAATTTGCATCATGGTAATGAGGCCCAGAAGCCTCCTGCTGTTAAGTAAGAATTTAGCTCATTCTCTCCTGGTGGGGGGGGTGTCTCCCAGCCCGAGAGGGACAGGCAGGGGTGGGGAGGCCCACCCTGCCCTGTGGTCCTCTCACCCAATGGGCCCAGTGAAGTGTTCCGTGCTTCCCTCTTCCAGGCTCCAGTTTTCCCAAACTGACAATGACCGATGGTCAACTCCAGCCGCCCACGAGGTGACCGGAAGTTTTTGAGATTGTTATACTATGTTTAAGGCCCTGATAAAAGAACTTTTGTTCTTTCCACCTATTGAGATATGGGCAAGACATTGGGGCTTATCTGTGAGTTAACCTGAATTTTATGCCAACTAAAACAGCCTGTGTGTGGCCTATCAAACATACACTGTCCATCTGCTTCAATTATTAAAGTAATTAATTATAAAAAGGGCACATAAAGAAGGTCTGTGTTCAATGTAAAGAGCAAAGGCCCTTCTTCCTAGGACACCAAGCTGGCCCTCCTTTGAGGATGACTCCCTTTTCTGCCAAGGTCATCCTGACTCCCTGTGCACGTGCTAGTCTGTTTTTTTAAAACTTGAAGGAATGTATCCCTGACTTATTAGTGTTCTTTGCTCTGACCTGACACAAAACTGCGCTGAAGGCCCTGCTGCTCTGGAGCAGCGCCTCGGAGCCACCTGGGGAGCGGGCTTCCAGGCTAGTCCTCAGTTCGGCTTAAGTAAAACTCGTCTCTATTACTGGTTGTTTATTGGTTATTTTTGTCAACACCCTGCATCCAGAATCCTCAACAGTCAGCAAAGCTGCCTGAGAATTCCACGGCTGTGAAATCCTCTCCATCTGAGACAGCCCCCTCCCCACCACCCCTCCGTGACTGCCCACCCCCCTTCCCCGCATGCTCACACTGTATCGAGGTCTCTGGTTTGTTGACCTGGCCTCTACACCGGGGCGGGGGCTCTCCGGGGACAGAGACTGAACCATCTTGCTCACGGCTGTACCCCAGGCCCCAGAACTGTGCCCGGTGTTTAGAACACAGCAAGTATTTGTTGAACAAGCCAGGATGTCCCTCTGCCTGTACACAGCACTTTGCAGTTTCCGGAACTGGTCATCTTCCTCCCTTGCAAATCAAAACTGACAACTTGCCTAAAATAAAACTTACCCAAACAACCATGTCAACAAAAAACACCACCCCGTCTACTCCCAATCTCCCAAGCAGGTGAAACAGAGACTTTCATGTAAACTGCTGCTGCTCCTAATATTACCCCTGGCTTTCGATGTGTGTATGCAACCTTTGCCGACGTGATCATCATGGAAGGAAACTGCTGTGTTTCCACCATGAACAGTGAGCCCAGCACGCTTGGCAATCTTGGGCCTTGGTTTTTCCTTTAAGTATCTGTTGTGGTTTTTATTTGGTGAGCCAACTTTCCTAAGTCTGGGCTCCCTTGGCCCTGCAAACTTCTTTGGAAGTCCGTGGTTTCTTGGATAGTTTCAGATGTTGGAGGTTCCCTGGAGAAGCCACCAGATTCTGCTCTGGGCGCTGACATGCTGCCCCAGAAGCACGTCTCATACGGCTTCTTGGTGCACAGTTCACCTCCCTCCACTCCTGGGGGTCTCATGCAGCGAGAGAAGTGCAGCAACCCTGGCTGTGTGTGTGTGTGTGTGTGTGTGTGTGTGTGTCTTTGTGTGTGTGTGTGTGTATTTCGGTATCCGGAAGCTGGTTCCCACGGCCTGACAGGCTCTCTGCTGGGTGGCAGGTGACAGGCAATCTGCTTCTCTTCTGATGTTTGTTACTTTTGTTTGTCTGTTTGCTTTGAGGATTCTGTTGTCTTCTGACATCGGTGACACCCGTCACTTGGTTACCAGGTCCCGTGATGGTTGGTTGGGCTGATGGCCAATTGTGAGGGCATGGGAGGACCCCCATGTCTTGTCCCACACCACGTATTGACATACTGTTGGTCTTTTGGCTCATGGACGGAACCTCTTAGGTTGTTTATCTTGTTGCACGTCCCTGTGAGATTAAGTCCCTGCAGAAATAGACACTGGCGAAGGTGGGGGCAGACAGCTGCCTTTCCGGGCTGGGGGCCTCCCCTCTCTGTTCACGAAGCTGCTGCAACCACCGGAGAGGTTTTCTTCTGTGTCACTTCTGACTCACGGCTAAAGCTGTAAAACCAAGCCTGCGAGTTCTCTTTGTACGTGAACGAAAAAAAGCACTTTTCTTCCCCTTTTCCCAAAGGGAAGAACCTTAGCCTTCTGCTGTGGTCTGTTTGCAGCAGAAGCCCCTTTCTTTCTTTCTTTCAAATTTGTATCTCCTTTATTTATAAAATTTTATGTGAATTTCTAAACTTAATTATTTTGATTGAAGTTTAGTTAATTTATAATGTTGTATTAGTTTCTGGTGTACAGCATAGTCATGCAGTTTATATATATATATATATATTCTTTTTGATTTTTTTTTCATTACAGGTTCTTGCAAGACATTGAATGTAGTTCACCGTGCTGTGCAGTAGGACCTTGCTGTTTATTTTATTTTACATACAGTAGCTTGTACCTGTTAACTCCCAGCTCCTGATTTCCCTCTCCCCTACTTCCCTTCGGTGACCATAAGTTTGTTTCCTATGTCTGAGTCTCTTTCTGCTTTGTAAATAAGTTCATTTGTATCTGTTTTTCCCTCCATTTCCACATATAAGCCATCTCATAAGAAGTGCCTTTCTTTATCTTGGCCTGCGTGGTAGCTCCCTCTTTCACAGCTACTGAAGATCAATTGGCAATTAAAATTGATCATTTATAGGCACTTTGGGGCTTTCTAGCACCGGCCGGGCTGGGAAGAGGCCCCTGAGGTCCAGATGAGGGGCAGCTGCTGACACCTTGGTGCCGGCCTTGTTAGACCCCGAGCTGGGAACCCAGCTGCACCGCCTGCCTTGTGACCCACACAGCTGTGAGCTCCTAAGTGTTTTGAGCTAAGTTTGTGGTGACTTGTTAGAAGCAGGAAGCCGGCGCAGGGGAGGTGTTGACCCATGTGATCTGGCTCTGCTGGCCGCTCGGCCTCACCCCAGAAGCACGTCCCCGCTGGGCCTCTGCGCTCCAGTCCCGCCCGCCTCCTCACAGAGCTCTGCCCGGGGCCCAGCCATCCTGGCGGCCCCCACCACGGCTGGAATCCTCCGATGCCTGTCTTCTCTGCTGGGTGACGAGCTCTGGGGGGCCCAGCTGGGCTCCTTGCAGCATACTTGGGACGGTTCTTGGCACAAAATAGGCTCTCAGTCGACATCTGTGGGAACAAAAGCCCCTCCTGGGTCAGGACCGCCTCTTTCAGCGTGCCTTATATTTAAAAGGGTGAAAGTTCTACTAAATTCTGACCAGCTGGGAGGCAGAAACCGAGGGCAGCTGGAGACTTCTGGGCGAGGACAGGCCAGCCCTGGAGGATGCCCGAGCCCCGGGAGCCATAACTCTTCTTCCCTTCCAGCTCCCTGTCACAGCCGCTTAGTGGTTTATCACCAAAGGCGGGACTCGAGTCTCTAGGGCTTCCGAGCTACAGAGCTGATCATTTCCAAGTAATTAAAACACAGTTTGCAAGTCAGGCCTCCAGGAGCACCCTTGCCTCTGCCAGAGCTTGCAGCCCGGGTCCCTCTCATCCGGAAACGAGCACATAGGGCCGGGGGTCTGCTGCTCTGCTGCTCCACCCGGGGGCCGCAATGTCCTCAGCCATGGCCAACCCCATGGGTCCTGTCTTCTAAATGCAGTGACTGCTCAGCTCCTTCGTTGTCAGAGCCAGTCCACTGAAACACAAGGCAGGCCCTGCCATGTCGGCTTCAACCCTCTCTAGGTGCTTCCCAAGTCCTCACGGTGGCCTGCTGGGGCCTTCATGGCCTGACCCCTGGCACCTGGCCTCCTCTCCCTCCACCCTCCCCTTGCTGGCTCCATCCCAGCCCTGGCTGTCCTCTAGGCAGGCACGGTGCTACCCCAGGGCCCTTGCACCAGCTGTGTTAGGGACATTCATCACATTTTCTCAACAGAGAGTTCTTTTCCTTTCCCTTCCCTTCCCTTTTACTATGTCTTTGATTAGAGCCACAAGGGTTCCTCCCATCTTGGTCTATAACAAATATTTGCCATATGTTGGCTTGTGATGTTTCCTTTGAGTCCCAGCTGGTGGGCACACCAGGGCTGTGTGTCTGGGTGTCCTCTGTCTCCCCCAAGCAGCGCTGGGCTGGCCGTTCCCTACTGGGTCCCCAGTGCTGACGGTAGACTCTGGCAGGCTCTTGAAAGTTTCAGTGGGCATTTCTGAAATACGTGCATAAATGAGTCCACAAAATGGTTTAATACCTCACTTTGTTACCTGCAAACTGAGTTCACCTCTTGGTGGATGTCGAGCCAAAAGACACCTCAAGCCAAAGACAGGGAAAAGGAAGGATTTACTACTTGCAACAAGTGAGGAGAAAACCTAAACTCAGAGATGTAACCCAAAGCTGTGTCTCCTCAAGCAGCAAAATGGGGACGGTTTAAGCTAAGGGTACGCGCATATTCATGCAGGAGGCTCGGGTGGTATATGCATATTCCTGAGGGGCTTGAGCAGAGGGGAATGCAGCCTAGAACTGGGGCAGAGGTTGCCAGAGCCCACGCTCCAGCTGACTGACGTCACGAGGGTCCGCAAAGGTCAGCACCGTCGTCCCTTAGGTTCTGGTTGACCTGGTGGTTGGGCGCTTGCGGGGGCTTGGATCCTGCCAAACAGCTCAAGGGTGTGCTCCAGGCTCACCTTTACCTTTGAAACAGACCTGGGGGGGCTTGACAACTGATTTATTGCCTCTGATATGGTGAGGTTACCTCCCTGACCTGGTCAGAGCTGCTCTTATGTTCTTTGTTCCTTTAAAATCATTAACTGCCGAGGCCTGCTCTTCTGCAGGTGCAGGCCCTGTGGTCAGGCCTGGATCACAGACAGCTTAGGCCGAAAATGGCTTCTCTTACGTCAAGAAAGCCAGGCCTGGTTCTCTTCCTCCAGGGACCCCCTACCCTGTCTTCTTACAACCTCAATACCAGCCTGGCAGGATTGACAAAACCCCTATTTATTTGCTACCATTTGAGGGTGGACGGGGGCCAGGTGCCGTCCAGCCCCTGTGCCCACGGCCTTCATCACACCCCTCCTCCACAGCCCTGTGCACTGTGAAGTATTACCCCATTTCACAGCTGAGGAGGCTGAAGGGGACCAGGTAAGGCTGGGGGTGAGTGTCCTTTGCAGGATAGAAGTTTCTCCCTGTTTCTTCGTCTTGGTGGTTGGTTATTACCCCTCGACCCAGGATCTGGAAGGTTCCATTGGAAGGAGCCCCAGGGGGCCTGGCGTCTGCCCTCTACCTGTTCTGTCCACTGCAGCCTTGATTCCACTCTGGGGTCGTGTTCTCTTCCCCCCATCCCCCACATGGCTGTGACCTCCTTGATTGGGGCGGGGGTCCGGGTCACCAATTAGCCCCAGGACACTTTTGGGAAATATTTGCTGTGGAGACAGAGGTGTGAGGGTGGATTATGTCTGAGTTTAAACCATGCTTGGGAAACAGGGAGAGTTCTGGTCCCAGGGGAAGGTTCAGGCCAGCAAAGCTGCGGCCCCCAGGCATGCTCTGTGGGAGGGGTGGGTAGAGAGACCCCTCCCCCGACAGGGCGGGAAGGGCCTGGGAGCAAGCGCACCGCTGGACCATGCTTGTCTTGAAGATGAGACAGGAGCAGCTGCTACAGTGGGCTGTGGATATTTACCCGCTAAACTCAGAGCACCCGTCACTGTGGCAACCACCCAATCACAGGAACAATCCCCCACATCTGCCCGGCACCTGGTGTTTCTCATTGCGCTGTCTCAGGCATTGACTCATCCTGTCTTCTAAACGTCTTAATAGTTGATTCTGCAATTCTCCCATCCTGCAGGTGGGGAAACCGAAGCTGGGAGAGGGGAGGAGACTCAGCCAGTCTCTCATGCCGATGAGTGGTCGCTGTTGGACTGAAGGCAGACACACCGTCCTCCGGGTGTGGGGCTGGGGCTGGGTGCCCTCCCCTGGGGTCTGACGGTGGGGAAGGCTCCCAAGGTCACAGGCCAAATGGGGCCCAGGGTCCACCTGATTAACCTCTGTAATTCCTGCTGTGAGTGGTGGCAGCACAGCAAAGGGGAGAGGGCGAGTCTGCCGCTTCCTTGTAGCAAGTCTGACCCCGGTGTGCCTCCCAGCCGGTTACTGACTGGCCTCGGGCTCCGTGCCCTCACCCGGGATGGGGGTCATGATGCGGGTCATGGTGCAGGTCGTGATGCGGGCACTGAGTCCACATCTCAGCTGGCGACTGTTGGCTTGCGCCATTAGTGTTAATATGTCACCAGACTTGTCCTACGGGGCTGGCCTGGATTGGAGTGAACGGGACAATTTGTTCTGGGGGCCAGCAACCCTGGCCATTAGTGAGCTGGGCTGTGCAGGTTGGAATGGCCACGCCTTCTCCCTTGATCCTTTAGGTGAATTCTTTCCAGGATTTCCAGGTCTCTGCTCCGAATTAAGCCCTCGGCTGTCTCCCCATCAGACCTCCTAATGGGCCCAGGTTCAGCTGGGTCCCTGCCACACACTGTCCTTTCTGTGATCACGTTAGAAAATAAATGCAATTTTTTTAAATTGAAATTTAGTCAGTTTACAATATTGTGTCAATTTCTGGTGTACACAATCATATTTCAGCCATACACATATATACATACATCCATTTTCATATTTTTCATTATAGCTTACTACAAGGTATTGAATATAGTTCCCTGTGCTCTACAGTACAAACTTGTTTTTTATTTTTTATCTATTTTATATATAGTAGTTAGTATCTGCAAATCTCGAACTCCCAATTTATCTCCTCCCTACTTCTTCTGGGAACCATAAGTTTGTTCTCTATGTCTGCGAGTCTGTTTCTGTTTTGTAAATAAGTTCATTTGTCTTTTCTTTTTTGTTTTTAGATTCCACATACAAGTGATATCGTAAGCCAGAAAGAGAAAGAGTGTGTTTTAAAGCCACAGAGTGCTGCTTCCGTGGGTGAAATGGACGAGACTCTGGATGGTGGCTGGGAACTGCCGTCACCAGCCGGGAGCGCCGCTGCTCTCCCGGACACCCCACCCCGAGCCCCCCTGCACGCCTGCCCCCCACCCTCCACTTCTGGGGGGAGAGATTGCCGGTGCACTCAGGCAGGACACGCACCGACCTGGCCGTGCCAGCCCGCGCTGTCAGGACAAGCGGAGCCCCATCTCGGCTAACTGCCGGCTTTATAAACGTCAGGTCGGCTGTTAAATGACCGGGAAAGGAGCTGGTCCATCAGGCACAGGGCAGAGTTACGGCAGCAGATAAACACAAACAGCCGCCCTGACTGCTCCCTCCGACCAAGCGCTGTGACACTTGCGTCATAATTTGGTGGTCCCCTAGGAGAAGCCGCCAGCATTCGCGCCAGATGACAACTGGGGGAGAAGGTCTCAGTAACAGCACAGGTGGGCCACGTGGCCCGGGCTCCGTCTGACGGGCAGAGGGTGGGCCTGGGGTGGCTCTCATTGTCACTCAGCAGACTCTGTAGTTTCTTTGTCACTCATTCATTCATTCATTCACTAATTCAGCCCCCATTTCAGGTCATCGTCCTCCCCTCCTTCCTGAATCCTCGGCTTTGAGTCGCAAAACGCCAGTACGTACAGCTCACTGCCCTCGCTGGTCACTGCCGCTGCCCCCCTCATCTCTCTGACTTCTGATGTCCCCTCTTCTCTCTTGACACCCCTGCCCAGCCTCCCAGTTTCCCCTGAACGCGTCTTTCTAGCTGGGACCTCTCCTTGGAATCCTAAACTCTGACACCCACCTGCCCACACCGGCATTCCTGCGGCCCCCCAAAATGGCTCCCTCTTTCCAGCGGCTCAGATCCAAAGTCTCCAAAGTCCTGGGGTCACCCCAACTTCTCTCTTTCCCTAACACCCACAGTCCATCCACCTGCAATTCCCAATGGCTCCATCTTCAAAATGCGCTGGAATCGGGCCGCAGCTCCCCGCCTCCACAGTCATCACCTGGTCCAGGCTGTCCTCATCCCTTGCATTGTTGCAATCGCCCCAAACAGGTCTTCCTGCTCCCGCCCCTGTCCCCGTGCCCTGCCCCCACCCCATGGCCTCAGCCGGCTCCCTTGACAAGAGGCGTGGGGTTGGTTAAAGTAAAAGTAGATACACACTCCGCAGACAAGAGTGCGGGCCTTTTCAAAAGGCAAGAGAAGAGGCAGAGGGGAGAGAGGGCGCACACGTGCGTGCCCTGGGATGTGGGGCTGTTAGTTTTTATGGGCTCAGTAACTTCCTCTGCTCACAAGTGGGAGGGTTATTCCAACAACTTTGGGGAGGGGGCTGGGGTTCCCAGGAGCTGGGCCACTGCCCACGTTTGGACCTTTCGTGGTCAGCCTCAGAACTGCAGTGGCACCTGTGGGAGAGCCATTGACCATGTTAATATATCACAGTGAGTGCGTGATGAAGCTCAAGGTCTCCTGGAAGTTAAATCTCCCGTTTTGGCCTCAGGGCCGGTTGGGAGTGGAATCGCCACCATCTTGGTGTTAATTGCTGTGTCGTTCCTTGAGTGGCTGTGCCCTGCCCCCTTCCTTCCTGTCTCACTTTGGCGCTTCAGAGACCACAAGTGGTGGACGTGAATGTTCCGGAACTGTCAGAAGGCCAGGGTGGCTGGGAGAGAGAGGAGAGGCGTGAGCAGAAGCTGGCAGGGTTAGAGGGCCACGGAGGACTAGAGCCCAATTTAAGGCTGTAGGTCCTGAACCAAAGGCGTTTGGAAGCAGCTGCCTGCGTGTTATCCTTGGAGGGGCGACGTGATGGGGTTTGTGGTTGGAAGGACTGACCCTGGGGGAGGGGATGTGGGGGGCCTCACTGCTCCCCACCCCACTGCTGTTTGCACAGAAGGCTGGGAAGCGCCCTTCCCCTCCCCTGAGCTTGACCACAAAGCCCCTCCAGCTTTCTCAGAAGTTCCTCCAGAACCTACCCACCCCCACTCCCACGGCAGCCCCTGCCCCGGCCTCTCAGATCCTGGGCCTTGTCGCAGCTGCGTCCTTCTCGCTCCTCCTCCCTGTGCTCCCAGCACCAAGGTCGCTGCACCACTCAAACCCTCACGGGCTCCCCACAGGGACTGGGATGGGGGGCAGAACTCTGTTCCCTGAGCAACAGGGACAGCTCCAGGCACCCAGCTAGGGGGCACCTGGAACGGACACCCTGGGTCCCAGGGCCGGGGCTCGCCCTCAGCAGGTGGGCACAGTGCCTTCCACCACCCCAACCCCTTGCAGGAATTTGCACCTGAGAATTTTCACACCAAGGAGAGGTCTCAGCCTTGGGCCTCCCATTGGGATTCTGTCTGGTGCCCAGGCTCTCGGAGGCCAGCGAATTTTCCTCCCCCTCCTCCACACCAGAGTCGTGGGTCCCAAGCAGGGTCCAGGCAGTCTGGGGGCTGCACCACCCCCCGAGGGGCATCCTGGAGCTAAGCCGGGGGCCTGGGCTGTTCTGCAGGGGAGCGCCAGCCCCAGGGAGGGACAGTCCCACACCACCAGCCACACCGGCTGCCCTGGCAAAGGCGAACACACCCTTGAGGGAGGCAGTGGTAGGCCAGCTCGGGGTGGCTGTGGGTCTGGCTCCCCTCGGGGGCACAGCAGGTGAAGGCACAGAAACACGTTTCGGGGACCCTCTCGGCGCAGCAGGGGGTTTTGCAAAATGGATGTGAACGTGAACTTTCGGAGGAGCGGGAATGAGAGCTGGGAAAGGTTTGCCATCTCGTTGTTTCTTTGAGTGTTTGTGAGACAGGAGGGTAGGGGGCAGGGCACAGCCATGAAAAGAGCGACACAGCGATCAGCACCAGGACAGGGGAGCTTCCAGTAGACCCTGAACTTCACCATACGTTCACTGTGACATGGTAGCTGCTAAATGGCTCTCCCACAGGCGCCAGAAGAGCTTCAAGTCTGACCATAAAAGGTCAAAAAGCGGGTGATGGCCCAGCTCCTGGGAATCCCAGCCCCTTCCCCAAAGTAGTTGGTGTAATCCTCCCATTTGTTAGCATGTGAAGGTGCCGAGCCTATAAAAAGCTAATAAGCTGCGCCTTGTGGCCGCTGTCCTGCAAGTGAGGCGGCCCGTGCTGCCCGCGGACGGGCTAACTGCTTCTACTGCAAACTGCGCACCCGGCCCCCACGCCTCGGGGCCTTTCCCTTGCCTTCAGGGACGGCCCACGCTCTGTCTATGGAGTGTGCATCTCTGGATAAATCTACGTTTACTCAGCTGGGGCTCGCTCTTGAATTCTTTCCTGTGCAAAGCCAAGGACCCACACTTAGTGGGGCATGTCCCAGGGACTCAGCCGAGACCTGGGACAGGCCACCCTCTCGCCCCACATCTTTTCCTGTATCAAAAGGACTTGGTATCTGGACCGCTGCTTCTCATCGTGCAGGGGGCGGGGAGGCGTCACCTGCAAGACTGTTGGAGTCAGATGAGGTGACCTGGGCGCCTGCGGGGCACAGAGCCAGGGCCCAGTGCCTGTGAGTGGCGGTCCTTGTCCTGTTACTGTTGTGAAGTTCCGCAGGAATCTGGTCTCAGGGCGAGATGAAGCGACGAGCAATGGGATGGCTGCTCGGGGACTGTGCTCGTCGCGTCCCCTTGGCCCGGCCGAGAGGACAGTCCTTGTGTCCCCAGTCAGACCACAAGCATCCCCCTGACAGCCAGGGCGGCTACAGAATTTGCAGTGTGGGGTGAAAAATGAAAATGTGGGCCCTGCCTCCAGAATTAAGAATTTCAGGTTGGTGATCACAGAGCATGAAACCACGGGGAGGGGGCCCTCCCGTGTGGGTGGCCCTGGGTGACTGCACAGGTCACAGGCCCATGAGGTCTGTCCTGTGGGGTGGGGGGGATCTCAAGGTTTTGATGGAGTGGGGGAGGGGGCAGTGGGACAGCTCAGAGAAGCCAGACTCGTGGTTTCGTGTCACCACGTTTGTGCTGAACAAAAGTCACTCTCCCTTCCTGCCCTATTTTAGGCTTGGCCTAGCATGAATATTTTATTCTTCTCCATCATACCCTGCTGCAGGCGGAGACCTGGGAGCTGGCCAGGCATCCCCAGAGGGACAGTGGAGGAAGAGCAGGCACGGGGGCTGGTGGGGGGGACGGCTCTCCCGCGCAGGGACCTGGCTCTGCGGCCCGCAGGGCGGAGTTGGTCCTGGTGGGGAGACCTTGCTCCCAAGGTTCTGGCCGGCACGAGGGAGCCTTCCCAAGGGGGCCAGGCTGGCTCTGGGGAGCAGGCTCCCTGTGCCCAGAGGTGGGCCAGGCACCGGGTCCTGGGGGGAGTTGGGTAGCCACCACAATCCCTTCCAGGGTGCTTCCTAAACTTGCCCCTGCGACTCTTGGAACCTCATTATGAAAAGATGACCCCACAGATACCTGCTGTATGAACCAGCCCTTCTAAGAGGAGGCACTGAGTCAGACATCACCTTGGACGCTACCCCGGGCCCTCCTACTAATGCCGGTGGTTAAGGGCCCAGACTCTGGGTGATGGTGTGCACAGGAGTCTGGCTCCGGCACTTCCGGGGTGTGGCCGGCCCGGGCTGCCCCACCAGACCCTGCCTCAGTTTCCTCATCTGTCAAGCGGAGTCAGTGGTATACTCACCTCAAGGGTTATTGTGAGGACCAAACGAGCTAACGTGTGTAAGTGCCTCGCGCGCCTTCATCCTCACAGCTTGTGCCGTCTCCCCTCCTACCGAGGAGTGTGCTTGGCCAAATCACGGCCCCCAAAGATGTCCACGTCCTGATTCCCGGAGCGTGTGAGTAAGCTCTCTTACATAGTCAGAGGGACCTGGCGGATGTGAGATGTGGAGATCGTCCCGGATTATCCGGCAGACCCGGCGTCATCACAAGTGTCCTTCTAAGAGGGGGGCAGGAGGGCCGAGTCGGGGAGGGGATGTGAGGATGGAAGCAGAGTCTGGAGGGAGTGAGGCCGGCAGCCAAGGAATGGGGGTGACTCTAGAAGCTGGAAAAGGCCAGGAAACGGACTCTCCCCTGGAGCCTCCAGAAGCAGCTGGCCCTGTCTGCACCTTGACTTGAGTCCTGGGAAACTGACTTCTAACTTCTGACCAGCAGAACTGTCGGAGAATAAATTTGGATGGTTTTAAGCCACTATGCTCGTGGTCCTTTGTTATAGCGGCCACAGGACACTCACCCAGGAGGAAAACCATGGGGTGGATTGGGGAGCAGTGGTGAGACTCTCCCTCAAAACTTGCCCCCCAAAACCCTCCCCCAGGTCCAGTCCCAGCTCAGGCTCAAATCCGATCTGTCACTGAACTGGATGCATCATCCAGGTCAGACTGCCTCTGGTCTCAGAACCTCGGTTTCCCTCTGAAAATGGGGTACAGTAGCATCATTGCAACGCAGTTGGGGTGCTCCCTGCTCAGTACAGACTCCGATAAATGCCAGGCTCCTCCTCCTGGTCTGAGAAACGCGGGGCTGGATGAGCTGCTGTCCTCTAAGCAGGTGGGGTCTCTGCTGGGCTGGGGCATCATGGCCACAGGCTGAGAAGGGGCGCAGCAGCTCCGGGCCCCCTCCCTGGTCCCCCGGCCCTCGGCCCCACCGCCCAGTGCCGGCGCCAGGCTGCTGCCGCCGCGTGGTCTCTGCCCCCATCAGCGGTTCCGCTCCATCTGCCCGCCCAGACACAGCAAGAGAGCTGCCGGCTGCCTGCCAGGTGGGGCTTGTAACACATAATGGGAAAGGGGGGCGGGCGCGTCCTCCACACACCTGGTTCCCCCTCCCTGCCTCGATATTTTTAGCTCTGGACTTGCTGGCAAAAAAAAAAAAAAAAAGTGGCTCCGGAGAGTTATAGTAACAGTTTGGGGGGCTGTCGCCTGGGGAGGCCTGGGGGCTCAGTGTCTCCGGGGCGAGGAGGCAGGGAGGACCTGGGCCGGGCGCCGCCTGCCCAGTGTGGACTGGGGTCGGGGTTTGTCAGGGACTGCCTGTGGACAGACCCGGCAGGATGTGACAGGGGACAATTTCTATCTACTTCCTCCCCTTCCCTCGCAGCCTTGTCCTCAAGGCAGGTGGGCAGCTGGTGGGCGGACCAGATTGCTGCCCTTGGATTTGGGGGTAACTCCAACCTGCGGGTGGCGGGCTCATTGGCTTCCCTGCAGGATGGGGAGGGAGCTGTGACTACCCAAATCCTTCAGGGACTGGGACACGGTGTCTCAGCGTGGGTGACCTGCTGGAGGCACAGCGGCTGGTCAGTTGGCTGAGGACGGAGTTGGCCGCCTGCTGGGGTCCCTCCTCGAGCTGCAAGGCCAGGAGGCCTCTCCGGGAGGACACGAGGGGTGACAGCGGCATAACAGAACCCTGGCTGGTGAGGGAGTTCCCCTGACTGCATGAGGCCTCTGCCTAGTTGTCATCTAAGCAGAGGACCCCAGCCAGAGCTATCTGTTAGCAATCCCAAACCTGGGCCTCAGGCCCTTCCCACCCTTAGGCGTTTCCCCCCTCCCTTGGGGACAAAAGCCCCCTGCCTGGGGTCCAGTTCCTACTTTGCCCCTTGCAGCTGCATGGCCTTGTGGGGGAATCATGCTTCTCTCTGAGCCTCAGTTTCCTCATCTGTACTATGGGCACATCATATTCTTTTCCTCCTGGTATTGAAGTGGAACAAGATGAGACGGGCTGGGCCCCTTGTGCCAGCCATCCCTGCCCCTCCTCTGGGCTCACATCTGGTGGGTCCCTACATCCTGGTGATTGTCTGGCACTTTGCCTGGCCTCCTCTCACTCAGATTCTGGCTTCCGAGGAAACTTCCCGCTCCTAGACTGATCCTTGTGGTCTCTTCCTGTCTCTCCACCTGTGATGACCCGAGTGAGGATCCCCCTGCTTCTAGCCCATGATTTCCCCAAAGCCTCAGACTCTGTGGAAGGTTCTAGGTAACAGGAAGTGGGAGTGAGGAGTGAGTCGTTGCCTCCACCATCCCAGGGGGGCATCCCTGACCTTAACACTGGTCCAGGAATTTTCTCTGCTCCAAGGGTCTCAGCCTGAGGTCTTGTGTGGTCTTGGTTCCTACCTGATGGTCTGAGATGGTGTTTTCCTCGTTCACCAATTCTGGAGAATATTTCAAAGGACTAACAAATGTACAGGTTTCCACCTTGTAGAATTAATCATGTTAACATTTTGGTATATTTACTTCTAATTTTCTTTCTTTCCTTCCTTCCTCCCCATCCAAAAAAACCCCACTCTGTTGTTTTCATAAAATGATAAATGCTCATTGTACCAGTCAGAATAACCAAGGTTATGCCACAGTAACAAACAGTCCTCAAACATCAGTGACTTTTCAGCCTCTCCTCTGAAGTGATAGCATTCATTTTCTCACATCCCATAGTCTAAAGCACACCTAGGGTCATGGAGACAGGGTGGCGAGAACCTATAGGTGCCTGAGGGGGAGATTTAGGACATGCAGCCTGCATTACCACCAAAGAGGACAAATAAAACACAAAAAAATGCACCATTGAAGGTATACAAATCTCCCACAGCCGACTGTCCAAAATAGTCACCCTGACTATTAAGTGAACATTATTCCAGACAAATTAAGGAAGAGAGAAATAGACTTTATGAAAATATTATTTCACTACACAAGCTTTTAAATGAAAATATTATCTTTAATTTTTATATACAGGTTAAAATTAAGAAGAAATGGAAAAATAGTTAAACTTCAAGTAAACTCTTTTCTTCAGGAAGAAGAAAAAAAAAGAAATTCTGAAAAACTGAAAAATTAGAATGATTATAGGAATTTATTTACCTACTTGTGCCAATTTCAGGCAAGTTTCCTTACTTCTCTGCTATGGGATCTCCTCTCCCATCTCCCCTCCTTTCAGCTCATGGTTTTTATTGTTATATTATCAGTGTTTGTGACATTTCTCAGTTTATGACATTCACATTCTTTTCTGTAGCTATAATTCCTATATTTGCTTACTTTCTGTTGCGTATTTAAATTGATTGGATGTTCACCAGTACTTTAATTGGCTGGATTTTATTGTAGTTTTTTCCCCCAAAGAAGGGCTCATGGCTGTGTGTTCTCTAAGTTCTTCCTGTCCTTGAATGTATTTGCAGATAGCATTCTGGATGTGAATAATTTTCTTGAGTCACACTTTCTTTCTTTGAAAACCCAGGGCTTCCTGGTCTTATGAAGTGGATGGTTGCTGCAGAAGCTGGAAGCAGGCATCTCTTTCCCTTCTTGTAAACAATATTCTTTTTCATCCTAAATGCTTGAAGATGTCTGTTTCCTTGAAATTCCTAACTTTGTGAAGAAATCCTGGGTGGTGGAGTCTGTGGCGGCATTTCTGAGACATGGCATGCTGTTTTGAATTTTGGATTCAACTATTTCTTTATTTCAAGGACTGTCTCTCAGGGCACATTTATGACAAAATCTGCAGCCCTTATTAGGTCTCTGAATCAGGGCCACCGATTATCCTTGTGTTGTATTATTTTCTACATCCGTACACTTTTCTGACTCTCTTTTATCTCTTTTTCTTTTCCAACCTGTATGGCTGTGATTATCTCAAGGTTTCCCTCTGCATCATTCATTCTGTTTTCATCAGTGCCTAGTCTGCCCGTTCATTCATTCACTCACCACATATTTATTGATAACTTATTATTTGCCAGGCATCTTTCCTGGTATTGGGGAAACAACAAGACAGGCAAAAGTCTCCCTCTGGGAAACCGGGCGGGGAGCGAGGTAAATAGATCAAAGGGTATGTGCGAAGTTGCTAAGGGCTGTGAGGGAAATACAGCAGGGATGAGCTTAAAAGGAGGGTGTTCAGGATAGTCTCTGTGAGGAGGGACATTTGAGCCAAATTAAGAAGGAGGTGACGTTCTCTGCTGCTCCTCATTTAGTGCATCCACAAGCATGCATTGTCCTTCATTTCTTTCCTTGGGTCTGAGATCTCCCATCTATCTCATTCTGTTATCTTAAGATCATCCCTGTGGGTTTTGGTTTTGTGGGATTCATATTCTTGGTCAGCAGTCCTACAGCTTCAGGCCATTTCTGGCCAGTCTCGTTTCTGGTTGGGCTGTCGGTCTGTCTCCTGCAGACGTGAGTGCTCTCCCCCACCCGCTTTCCCTCTCTCTCCTGGATGCCCTGCGTTTGCATGGTTGCCATGGCTTCTTTTCATCTCATCCATGCCTCAGTGACTCTGTCCTGGTCGTCTGTTTGTTCTGGAAACTGACATATTTGCTTCCAGTTTCTTTTTATTTTTCTCATTTGTTTTTCTCTGAAAATCGCATTATAGTGTTTGTGATGACGCACACTGTGGGCGATTTTGGGGTCCCCCTGTGACTGGCTCCCTTCCCTCTTGAGGCCAGGCTCTTTCTCCTCTGGCTCTGGTCCATGACGGGTGTCTGCCTGGGGCATAGCAGAGGTGATGCCCTCCTGGTGGGAAAACCCAGCTGTTTGCTCCCCTGAGGTGGTGTTGAATGCCTACATCCGGGCTCACCACCTATGTAGGACCCTCCTGTAGGGGGCGGCTCCAAGGTGCAGTTTGCAGCTCCAGAGCCTTCATGCCGATTGATGAGACTTCTGGTTTTGGTGCCCCCGCTACACCATGTCCACTCCTCTGTGGTCCTATGGCAGGCAGCTCAGAGCACTACCCACCTTGCTGTTTTCAAGCTTCGCTTTGCTCCAGATGTTCAGAGATAAGAGGTGGTCGGAGTTGGGGCACCAGAGGGGCGAGCTGCAAAGGAGGGAGGTGCTGGGACGCTTCACACTCGGAGGAGTGGTGGGCTTGGGCGACTGGGAACGACATGGTGCTAGCAGGGCACCATGCCCGTCTGAGGGGTCTCCACCTTTGCCACACTGATGGTTAGGGACCAGAAATCACTCCTGACCCTGGAAGTGGGTGGCTGGGGTCAGGTGGAGGAAAGATCACGGAAGGACAGGGGGCCCCAGATCCCGGAGGCCAGGCTGCTGGAAGGATCAAGTCTGTGGGCATTGTGGTCACTGGGAGTTATATCAGGAGAGACGCTGAAGGAGTGACAGTGATCCAGGGTCTAAAATCTCCATGGAGCAGCAGAGCAGGAGCTGGAGGTGGACGGGGACTGTGACAAGAAGGGCTAGAGTAGGAAGGAGGATGGTCTGGGTGCAGCAGTGGGGAATGGGAGGTCGTGGTGGTCAGCGGGGTGTTGGGGAGGGGACCTGCTGGGGTAGCGGCATCCTGTGGGGACAGATGGGGTCTGGCTGCAGTTTCGAGGTGAAGGTGACATTCACTCAGAGCTTGGGGGGCTCCAGGGTCTTGCTGATGGTTGACTTAAGTTCCAGGGTGCAGTGGAGGGAAGGAAGGGGAGCAGAGGACCAGTCGGCTGGAGAAAGGGGTGTGGGGATGAGGGCTGACAGGGGGACAGATGCTTTCAGGAAGAAAGGACAAAAGGAGCTGGTCTGTGGCCTCTAGGGGGTGGGCGCATGCGCGTTTGTTCTTACCGGTCCGTCTTCAGGTGAGGATGCCGGCAGAAGAGGAAAGGGTCTCAGAGAGGTTGGGTCTCCCACATCTGGGAGAGGGAAGCTACAGTGGAACTGAGTCTGGGCCTCCCTGGAGACACCTGGTCCCTCCCCTCCCCCAGCAGGACACAGAGGACACCACCCCCATGCCAGGCAGTGGAAGGGGCTGGAAATTTGCTTTCAGGTGCTGGTGTTTGCTCAACACGAGTCTGAATCCAAAGCCCTCTCCTCCAGGCAGCCTCCTGACTTGCTCAGCAGGGTCTTAGATGTCCTGGTAGTCACAATCCCTGTCACCTTCCAGGGGACAGCCCCCTGTCCTCCAAATTCAGCCTACGCCATCTCTATCTCCTCGCAGTCAGCAAGGATTTAGTGGGCATCCAGTGGGTGCCAGGTGCTATTCTGGGGACCTGGGGGAAGTCCCAGAGCAGGACAGGAGACCCCCCAGCCCATGAAGCTGACATTCTAGTGTGGGCATCAGATGATACCTCATACAAACTATGTATTTCAATAACGCATCTAGTAGGGTAGACAGCAAGCAGTTCAGTGCAGAAATATAACACTGCGGAGTGCCAGGGGCTGGCAGAGCTGGCAATTTTAAACAGAATGGTTGAAAAGGTGACATTCGAGTAGAGACTTGCAGGAGGTGAGGGAGAGGCACTGTGGATACCCAGGGGAGAGTGTTCAGGCAGCTGGGACTGCTAAAGCAAGGGTCCAGAGGCAGGAGCCTGTCTGGAGTAGAGGCTCCTTCTGGCTTCTTACTCTGCCACTCTCAGTATGTGTCTCCTCATGGTCACAAAATGACTGCTGTGCACCCAAACATCACATCCACATTCTAAGCAAAAAGAAGAGCAAGCTGCTGGTGGCTTTGACCAAGGCCCTTGCAGGTCACATTCTGAGGTTCTGGGTTGACGTGAATTCTGGGGGGACACTTTTCAATCCCTCAGGGACCTTGGTCAGGTGTGGGTCCCAGAGGCTGCTGCCCCCACTCCAGGTGAAGGTCACGGACTCAGCGGCCTCTCAGAGCCCGCCACTTGGTGCCGCTGGCAGCTCTCCTCCCGTATTTCCCGTAATTACACTTCCAGGCTGGAGAACACCTCCCCTGCTCTCCCTGAGACGCGTGTGCAGGGCTGATAATGAGCTCTGCTGTAGGAAATTACCTGTGTCTGGGGTTAGGACTGATTTTCTGTCTAGGAATAATTAACTTGAGGACCCGAGAAAAGTGAGCTGCAAGCGGGGGAAATAAGTGGTTCAAGAGTCTGCTTGAAAAGGACCAAGAACAAAGCCTCTGGACGCAAAGGCACGCCTGGCCCCAGCCCTTGGCTGTGGGAACCCAATTACCCTCGCGGTCCCTCCTGCCGCCCCCGGATGGCCCGCAGCTCCCGTGAAGTTCTGCTCTGTGATGTCGCCTGCGTGAGGGTGCTCGGTGGCAGGAGAGCCTGGGCTGGGAGCCAGACCCTGGAAGTGTACATCCTGCCTTCCGCACCTGCAGGTGCAGAGCAGACAGCAGGGCCAGCCTCAGCAGCCTCTTCCCTAAAAGGGGGTAAAGTGACCCGCCCCGTTGGTCAGGCACAGGGGCACGTGGACAGTGTGTGGTGTGTGAGCGGGTGCCTGGCACCTATAGATGCTCGGGGACAGTGGCGCATCCTCCTGGGAGAGCGGACGTGTGGACCGAGGGAACAGAGGCATTGCGATGAATGGGAGAAGGTTCAGGCCTGCGTTCAGTCCATTGCAGCCACTCACTGAGCAAACCACTGAGCATCCCTGGGCAAGTCCGAGGAGTTAGAATAGCTGGGGTGTTGAGAGGTGAGGTGAGACGTGTGAATATCTTGCAAACTGTAAAGTGCTGTCCCTCTGTGCTTTATAGATAACAGGAGAACCCCAGTCACCACACCCTGCCTGCTGGACCAGCACTGCTCCTCTCATTACCCTAGTTGCCCTCAAAGTGGAGTCCCTGGGCCCAGCCAGCATCAGCTGGGAACAGGCTAAAAATGCAAATTTCAGGGCTGACCCCAGACCTACTGAAACAGAAACTCAAGTGGAGTAGGCAAGTCCTCAAGGGGATTCTGTGCCTGCTAAAGTTTGGGAAACTCTGTGTTTCATGTGGGTCCCCTCTCCTGCTCAGAGCCCCCAGACATGCTCAGCTTCTCAGCAGTGTCTTCCCCCTTCTCCCAGAGCCACCCCTGTGGCTTGATGTCTTCCAAATGGGAAGCCAGGCTGGGGCTCTCACCTCACTGAGGAATCCCGAGATACTTAGATACACACCCCTGGTGTGTTCTAAGCCGAAGCCACCGTGAGTCCTGACACCTGTTACCCTCCCAGCTCCCAGCTGTTGCACAGAGCAAGGTGCTTGCTGCCGAATGTTAGTGGGTGTAGGGTGGGAGGGGCCCTCCATCTCCCCTAGGGACTCTTTCCAATCTGGCCAAGGAATCAGAATCCAGGGTTCTGATTTCTCTCTGTCACCACTCCCCAGGTGACCCTGGACACGTCCGGTCCTCTGGGCCTCAGTTTCCCCAACTGTGTCGTGGGAACACTGGTCTGGAGTATCTCCCAGTCACTTCTGAGATGTCTTTGCCGTCCCAGGGCAGGCCTGGAGCCATCCCCCCGGTTTTCTTCTGACCCTGTGGCAGGAGACCCTTTCATGTCTGGACTCAGCGGGGGGGGGGGTCCTCCTCTGCTCTTGCTCCTGCTAGAGACCTGACGGGCGGGTTAGGGTCCAGGAGGGCAGCGGCCAGGTCGGCTGTGGGACTGATGTGTCCTGTGTGCTCCGATCCCCTCTAATGAGATGCCCCCTTCCTTATGCCCTCAGTTCAGCCTGGCTTCTCCCTTTTGAAGCCTGAAGCTGCTTCCTGAACAGCATCTACATCAGTGTTTCTTTTTCTCCGAAATTTTAAAATTGAAGTGTAGTTGATTTATAATGCTGTGTTAGTTTCAGGTGTACAGCAAAGTGATTCAGTTTTACACACACACACACACACACACACATATGTATTTATTCTTTTTCAGATTCTTCCCATTGTAGGTTATTACAAGATACTGAGTGCAGTTCCCTGTGCTTTACAGAAGGTCCTTGTTGTTTATCTATTTTATAGACAGTAATATGTGTCTCTTAATCCCAAACGCCTACTTTACCCCTCCCCACCTTCCCCCTTTGGTAACCCTAAGTTTGTTTTCTACATCTGTGAGTCTGTTTCCGTCTTGTAAATAAGGGCATTTGTATCATTTTTTTAGATTCCACGTATAAGTGACATCATCTGACTCTCTGTCTGACTTACTTCACTTGTATGACCATCTCCAGGTCCATCCATGTTGCTGCAAATGGCATGATTTCATTCTATTTTACGGCTGAGTAGTATTCCATTCCACACACACACACACGCACACGCACACACGCACACACGCACACCCCACATCTTTATCCATTCCTCTGTTTACACTGAGGTTGCTTCCATGTATTGGCCGTTGTAAATGGTACTTCTGTGAACAGTGGGATACACGTATCTTTTCGAATTAGAGTTTCCTCCAGGAGTGGGATTGCTGGATCATATGATAAGCCTATTTTTAGTTTTTTGAGGAACCACCATACTGTCCTTCCTAGTAGCTACATCAATTTACATTCCTACCAACAGTGTTTCTTGAAACTCCAAGTTCCTGATGTGTGAGGAGCAGATGGTTCAATTTAAAAGGTGCACAGAAAGGAAGTCCCTGGTGGGTACCTGTGGCCCCTGCCCAAAAGGGGTCCTGGCATGAATTCTAGATCTCGGCAGAGGACTTAAATATAATACTGACACACCTCTCCCATTTGACACTTTACAATTTATAAGCCCGTTCAGGCATTAACACAGAACCTGCAGGGTGCTGGTCTGAGCAGTGGGGAGGGGAGTGGAGAGGAGTGCAGAGAGGGGTGCTTGGGACTGTGTTAGATTAGGTCTCAAACCCTGGCTGACCACTTCCTAACTGTATGACTCTGAGAAAGTCACTTTACTTGTCTGAGCTTTATTTTTCTCACAGGAGAAATGTAAATGGTATCTTCGATGTTGTGCAGTGCACAGCCTGTAGAGCTGTCCACAGTGGCCCTTCCCATCCTCTCTTTAGAAATCCCTGCCAGTTTTCCATGTTACAACATCTATTCTCAAATGGGTTCTGTGATTCATTACTTGGGTTTGCACATGAAAGGGCCTTTGTGGTCAAGTGCAGGTATGGGATCTTGGGTTGCAGAAGGCATGTCCACATCAGGTAAGTGAACCACGGACGTTGGGAGGACCCAGACTCTGTTCTCCTCCAGAAACAGACCCTGAAGCAGGATCAGAGGACAGGAACATGTCTGACTCACCTCGGGTCTCTGCACGTGGTCAGGCACCTCTAGAAGTGGGGAGCAGTGGTTGAGTAAAAGTGTAGTGGGTCCTTTGCTCTGGGGAGTGTATTAGGGACTCATGGGGGCTGTGAGAGCCCTGAGGGGCCCTTTACCAAGACTGCATGGGCAGAGGGGAGCGGTTGTGAGGGGTCTCCTGGAGGAGGTGGGGCAGGACCTGAGATCTGGAGGCTTACGTGGCTGAGGCTGCTGGCTGGCCCCCCCAACATCCACTCTCCCATTCTTCAGGGACCAAACAGGATCAGAGCTTTGCATGAGCACATTGCCTCTGGGAAGAAAGCACTGCCTTTGCCGGGCCCCTTGCAGATAAGCATGGCCTCATGATGAAGCTTTGGCTGATAAGATATAAGCAGAAACAATGTTAAGACTTTTCACGCTAAAAGGGAACTAGCTCAGCTGGAGGAGTGGTGCTGGTTATCTGTCTGCTTTTCCTCTTCTTTCTAGTCTGCGATAAGAATGTGATGGCTAGAGCTCCAGCAGACATCTTGGATTAAGAGGTGACCTTGAGGATGGAAGCCTTGTGTTGAGGGTGGTGGAGCAGTAGCATAAATGCTAGTGTCTCCAGTGAGACCAGCCATTGCGCTGGTTCTGAATGTCCTAATTCTGAGCTTTGAAGGATGAGGAAGGAGCCACCTTGTTTAAACTGCTTTTGTGTCAGGTTTTCCTGTTGTAAAGCTAGACCTAATCTGGTAAAGCAGGGAGAGAGAGCTCCTCATAAGCAGAGGGGAGCCCCTGGAGAGTGCCAGGTGGCTGGGGGAACGTGGTCAGGTGTTTTAGCACAACACTTGGGATGCAGTGTGGAGGAGGGGTTTGCGGGGGTTCCACTGAGGGGATTTGAGAAGTCCATACCTTAGGCATAAGGACTTAGCCCATTTTAAGATATGATTGCTAGCATCTTCCTCTGCCTCTGAGCCAGAATTGCCCATCATGCAGTTCTACAGAGACTATGCAGATGAGATGCAGAAGGAATTCATCAGGGAATCTGGCAGCCCCGACATCGTAATAAGCAGTGCTTCCAGGTAACAGAACTGGGGTGTTGTCTCCTGGGATCAATCCCCCAGAGGGACAGAGAGACAGGGCAAGGCTCAGAGAGATCAGGAGAGAATGGAGGGAACCCAGGAGGCCCCGGGAAACTCCCAGGGGTCCTCAGGCTGGAACTTCAGGGAGTTTTGGGGATGATGCCAGCCCTCAGGGAGGGGCAGGGAATCAGGCCCTTGAGGATTTAGGCCCCAAATCTGAAGAATCCCTCCACCTCCCTTTTAGGCAGGTGGTCAGGGGGAACCTCAGATAATGTCTCATCTGCTCCCTGAAGTTCGGCCTGGGGCTTCAGGAGAGGCAGCCCAATTATTGAAACCTGGAGATGGGAGGGTCTCAGGTTATTCCCTCCACCCCTCATCCTGAAGATGAGGAAACTGAGGCCCAGAGATTGGCAGAAACTTGCCTGAGTGCCCCTCAAGGCTGCGGTGGTTCCAGGGTGGCACCCTGCTCTTGGCCCCCACCCAGGGCTCCCATGTGCTGCAGGCTGAGTTCTGGATGTTTCCATCAGCTGTGACCTGGCCCTCTGGGAGCCTGTCTGTAAATGCAGGCGTGGGTGACCCCTGGGGCCCACAGAGAGGCCACTGCTGGGAGTCATGGTCTGGGAGTAAGAGGTGTGAACTGCGCCAGTGTGCCCACAAGGTTTTATGTCACCCCTGGAATCCTCCACCTCTGGCTGGAAGATGAAGACCTGTGGGCCCTTGGGACCACCTCCCAAACCTGGCAGGTGAGAGGTCACACCCGAGAACTGGACAGTGTCAAAGGCAAGGTGTAGCCTGCAGCTTCTGCCGGGGTTTGAGCTGCTGGGGAGGTGCTGGGAGCAGGTGGCCTTAGACTAGCAAAGTGGCCCAGTTGAATTCAGGCTCAGACCGCAGGACGGGAACAGAGAGGTGGCGGGATGAGGACCCCTGGAAGACAGAGGGGCCCGGGGAGGTGGTGGCCAGGGGAGGCCGAGCAGGGGCCCTGGGCAAGTCGCTGGGTGAGGGGTGCCTGCTGGCATTAGTGCTCCGGGTCTGGGGTCACCTGGAGGACTGTGGGACCCCGGGCGCAGGCCGTTGGGTCACACCTGGCACAGTTGGGCTGGTGGTGCCTGGATGCCTCCAGATGCAACGAACGACCCTTTGATGATTCTGTGCTCCCTGGGCCTCCGGACCTTGAGGCACAGTGATGGCTTCTTAGCTGTGTTGCGATCACCTTGGAATCACCTTCACTTCATTTCTTCCCTGACTCCCTGGAGGCCCAGATGGCCTGTGGGATCTGGGGAGGGCCACCTCCCCAAGGGCAGTCCCAGGGCCTGAGTCAGGGAGCCCAGAGGCCATGGTGTCCCGACTCCGCCAAGGCAGGGAGCTTGGCTTGCCTCCTCCCGTGGTGAGGCACTCACCCCCACAAGGCAGTGCTTCCCCTCGCGGGGTCCCTCTGTCCCTGTGACGCTGTAGTCTGCCTTCATGCATCATCCCTCCAGGATTATTTGCAGGATCCAGAGAAATGCCCGCAGCTGTCTGCTGGTTGCCGCGATGGTTCCGCGTGCCGAGGCCAGTGGTCTCCTTTTGCTGTGGCCTCTTCACCAGGCATAGGGCTGGGCCCTCTAGTGTCTCCAGTTGTGAACTCTTCCAACAAGTCTGAGAGTCAGAGATTTCCTCTCCATTTCATAGTTGTGAACACGGATGCACAGAGAGGTGAAGTGACTTGCCCAAGGTCACACAGCTGGTCCACAGGGAGCAGATCTCAGCCCAGGCTGAGAGGCTCCACCGTCTGCTGTTAACTCTCTGTGATGATGGTCTGGTGCCCAGGTGGACATCCCCTCTCTCCATCCTTCTTCAAGGACCAGCCTCCCAACTCTCCCCTCCAAGGTGCCCTGGTCAACAACCTCTGGTCCCTACACGTTTCCAGATGATGTGACCTCTGCTCTGGGCAACCTCACCAGTGCAGCTCTGCCTTATCTTCCATCTTGGGTCTCTGAGTGTCTAGACTGCACCCCAAGGAGAATGGTCCCTCTTATGGGGATGAGAGGGGATCCCCCCCATGTTGTACTTCTTTCTAACAGAACTCAGCTGGGCCACACAGGCACCTGGCTACCTCACAGCTACCTCGGGCTCCATCCCTGCTCTCCATTTACCACACTTCTGCTTGGGGCTTGGCAACAGCCCTGCCCCATCCAAAGTGGTCAAGCCTCGAAGGCTTCTGGGGCTTGCAAAATCAGCGAGGAGCTGTTTCCTCTGGCAGGCCTGGCCACATAGGACCTGCCTCCCAGGCCAATCCTATCCACAGCCTCCCTCTTCCCTGACTGGGAACTGGTTATCTTTCTCCACCCTTCTCTAGTCACCTGGCTCCCCCACGCCTCCTCCATCACATCAAGCTTAAGCCCGCCTCAGGGCCTTTGCACTTGCTCCCTTCTCTGCCTCGAGTGCCGCTGCCACATATGCCTTGTTCTGGCTGCTCCTCATTTGAGCATCCTCCCTAATGTCATATCCTCGTACGAACCCTGGTCATCTTATCTCAAGTGGCCTCTCCTCCCTCCCACCTCTGTTGACCATTACTCTGTTCTACTTTCTCCTAAGCATGTGTCAGCGTAGGAAGCCTTCTTCTCCTTTTCTTCTCCTGCTTCCCCTCTTCTTCTTCCTCTTCCTCCCTCCTTCCCTTTCTCCCTCTCTTCCTCTTTTTCCTCCCACTGCTCTCAATGTCTGAATCCCCCAGCAGAATGTCAGCTCCTTGAGAAGATGGCCTTGTCTGCTTCATTTGCTGCTGGAGGCTCAGCACCCAGCAGGGAGCTGGTGCAGAGCAGGTGCCCAGGGACTGTTTGCTGGCTCTCTGGTGAAAGGTGCCTGGGGGTCAGTGAGTTGGAGGGTCTTGGCAGCAGACTCAACTAAACCGTGTGGCCTGGCCAAGTCACGGTGCCTCCCTGAACCTCAGCTGCTACTTCTGCAAAATCTGGGAAGCCAACCAAGCTGATGCGAGGACTTCATTCAGGGTGGGCAGTGCCCCGTCCAGCACAGAGCAGGAGGATGGCTCAGATGGCATCCTGACTTCTCAGCACCACAAGCTCACTCTCTGCCGGGCTCTTAGCCTCCCGCCCCACACTCGGGCGTCCACAACACATTTAATTTGATTTAGGGAGGGACGTTGTCTCTATTTTTTGGGTGGTGGTGGTGCTGATGGTTTATTTCCTGCTCAGGGCTGGGTGCCGAGCTGGCATTAATGCAGAAAAACTGGTGTTATCACGGCTGCGTTTGGAGCAGTCTCTTGCACTGGAGACCTTGACACGTTTATTAAACTTGATAAATGCTCTTGTCTAAAGATAACTTTTGAACATTGGATCCAGTCACCCACTTATTAGTTGGATACATGCTCCGGCAATTTGCCGAGGTGGCATTCCGAGATCCCTGGGGCCTGCACTGGGCCCGGGGGCGCTCGGGTACAGAGGGCTCAGCCGCTGCTGCAGGGCCTGGCACAGTCTCCTGGGCTGGGGGAGGGCACCGTGGACCAGGAAGGGCAGAGGAGGGTCTCAATCCCAGCTCCAAGTGGGAACTCGGCCCTCTCCCACCTGCAATTCCCACCACAAGACCCCTTCTGCTCAGCACCCATCTATCTCATCACCATGACAACCCATCCAATGACAAGCACCACTGGGGGAGATGGGACAGTTAACAGACATGACCCTTGCCCTCCACTTGGAGTCATTGTCCTGAGGGGGGCCCACCCTGGGGTGGCATCATGTTCCCTGCCATTCTGCTCCCTGCCGCCCTCCCTGCACCCCAGCCCTGGAAGAGCTGGTGACGCACAAAGCTGCTCCCAGGATCTCAGCAACCGAATGGCCTTCCCAGGTTCCCGCATGGGGACACCTGGGTCACATCGCACTGTAGCATCCCAAATTCTGTCAAACTGTGCTCCAGGCACCACCAAGACTGCAAGTGCAGAGACATGAGGGACTGAGGGCTGTCACTATGGAGTGACTCCACCACCTCAAAGACCCCCAAGGGGAGACAGGGGGCTGTTTAGAGGAACAAGTGAAGAAAGATGCAGGTGGCTGCCACAAGTCACCAAGACCTTATCAGCCTCGGAGCAGGGCTCCCATCATTCTCAGCCCAACCCCTCTGGAGCAGCCCCCTGATTGGACCTCAGGCAGGTGGCTGCGGCTCTGACCCTGGCCTGATTCAGAGCCCCCTGTTCACACACTCTCTCCTGGGCAGCAGGAAGAGTCTGGGTTCAAGTCCCACAGTTTATTTATAGCTGTGTGGCTGAAGGCCGATCACTGTCTCTGAGCCTCAGTTCTCAGCCGGCCCTGCCTCCCTTAGGGGGTAAAGAACACATGGGGAACCCACGAGCATCTGCCCGCTCCAGGACTTTGCGAGCTGCGAGGACCGCGCAGGAGAAGCAGCCCCGCCCCGTGCACGAGGGAGACGATGGCCCAGCCAGAGCCAGCTGCTTGGAGCCCAGGAGCTCCTCCTGCTTGGTTTGCACAACCCAGGCACGGCCAGCAGCCCCGACTCACGAAGTTGGCCCTTTGCTCTTGGAAGGAGATGTCCCCGCAGTGGGCTGGGTTGTCGTGGCCGCCGTCAAGGCTCCAGAGAGACGGGGAAGCAGAGCACTGCAGAGAGACAGAGTCAGGCCCGGGGCTGGAGCCCTCGGTCCTCGGGCCCCCACCTCCTCGGGCCCACCCGCCTCCCCGGGGGTTTCTCTCCTTTCCCTTCTCCTCGCTTGCAGCGGTCCAGCCGTGCTGCCTGCATTCTGCTCCCACGCCCGGGTGGGCTCCCGCCTCCCCGCCTCCCCGCCTCCCCGCGGCCTGCAGACGTGCTGCTCCTTCCGAGCTTGCCGCTCCCTCCTCCTGCGCCTGTGAACTCTTACAGTTTACATCTCAGCTCAAACCCCTGACGTGCTGTGAGCCAAATAAACTCATATTTGAAGCCCCTGAGTTTTGGGGTGTTTGTCATGCAGCCTTATTGTGGCAATAAATACAGTTTAGATTTCATTTTAAAGTTGGGGCTGGGACTTCCATGTTCTGGCTCTGTGCGCCCTCCCAGTGCGGGGCTCAGGGCACGACCCAGGGCCTCTTGGCTGCGACGTGGCCCGTTAATCCCCAGCCCGGGGTCCCGGCTCTGAGCCAAAGTGGGCTGAGGAGTGCGAGCATCCTTATCTTTGAGTCCCAGCAGCTGGAATCTTAATTCAATTCTGAGGCTCACATCTCAGCGCAGAACTAGCTCCCCCTTGGGAGGTGGGGCTGCGCCGGGACCATCTTTGCTGTGGCATCTGAGACGAGTGGCAAGGAAGTTGTTCTTATCTGTGACTTTGCCTTTCCAGAGTGGATTGATTCCACCTCGTTATCTCTCTCTCGGGAGTGGCCCTGGCGGCCGCTGGTGGAGCTGGAGCGCCTCCCCCGGCTGGCCTGCCCCGGCTCACTCCCGATGCCGCCTCCCGGAGCGTGGCGGTGTAAAGGGTCCTGGTTCCGCCTTCTAGCCGCTGTGCGGCTGTGGGCACGTTGCTTCCTCTCTCTGGACTCAACTTTGTCACTTGCCATCTGAGGGGCTTGGTGATATCCGAGCCTGGGGGTCCACTGTGCTGGACCCAGGGTGGGACATGGACGTGAACTGGGCTGGCCTCGAGCACACCGCAGGCCAATGGGGGTGACGGGCGTCCACGCAGGCAGCGGCCACACAGCGGGAGGAGGGGTTACCCCACTGGGGCAGAGGCCATCAGGGAGGGCTTCTCAGAGGAGGCGACGGGTAGGTAGAAGGAGACGTTCAAGGGCTCTTTTGGCGAAGGCCTAGAGGAGGGAAATGCAGGGTGTGCTTGGGGCTAGAAGGGTGAGTATGGGTATGGAGGGGCCTCAGACAGGCTGGAAAGTCCACCTGGCACAGGGTCGCTGGAAACCTGAGAGTCCCCTCTGGGAAGGCCAGGCATGGCTGGGGGCTGGTTTTGGACCTGCCACTTGCCTCCCCACGCTGTAGCTCAGGCTCTTCTTTGGAACTGGGGCCTAATAAGGTGGGTCCTTGTACGGGTACAGTGGTACACAGTTGGTGCCAATTAAATAATGGCTATTTCTATAATAACAATTATTGCACATCACATTATTACAGGGGCCTTCATGCGGTGTGTCTGTGAAAGTTCAGTTAGGAAAACAGAAACCAGTTACTTTGGGAGGAAACTTCACACGGGGGATGAAGCGCTTTACCACCCAGAAGGCCGGAGGAGTGACGGTCAGTCCACAGACACCATGTGTTTCCCAATTCTGTGATTGGGACCTCAGGGTTTTGCTGATAAAAAGGAGTCGCTTTGTGACCAAGCCTGGCATGGTGGGCCGTGGGGGGATGGCCATGGCCGAGGTGGACTCAACAGCAGGGGTGGCGGCCGGGGCTGCCGCTGCGGGGGCGACGGCGCGCCGGGGGCCGCGCCCAGGGTGCCCCCGGGTGTCCGAGCTGCCCCCGGGGCCGCGGCCCCCCGAGGCCTGTGCTGCCGCGGCGCCCGCCCCTCCGGCTCCGCGCACCGGCCTGAGGAGAGCGGCGGGGCGGCCCGCGCACCGGCCGCAGCCCCGGCTCGCCCTCAGCCCGGTCGCCGCAGCTCTCCGCCGTCCTCCGGCTCCTCCTCGTCGCGGACACGGGCCCGCCGGCCCCGCTCGCCCTCAGAACACCGCGGCCGCCGGGCCTCCCTGTCCCCACGCGGGGCCGACGACCCTTCCCGCCGGGCTCCGCCGGTTTCCGAGGCAGCGGCTGGGGGAGACCTGCGCCGACTCAGCCCGGGACGCCGCAGGGACCATCCAGGCGACAATGGCAGCCGGGTAATCCCACCCCTCGACGAGGACTGCGTCCATCCTCCAGCCCCCTCGCCCGGGGTCCCCGCTTCCAGAAGCGCCCAGCGCCCCGAGGCCTGCAGGCCAGGGTCCCCACATCGAAGGCCCTGCACTCCCGCGGGTCCCCTCGGCGACGCCGTCGCCTGGAGGGTCCCGGTCTGCCCGGGAGCTTCATTTGCACAACGACGGACTCCGGATGCAGCTGGGCGCCGGCTCGGGAGGCAGGGCTGCGCTTCCCGGGAACAGACTGGTTCTGTCAGTCAGGGTGAGGTGTGGGGAAGTTGGCCAGGGCGAGGGGACTGTCCTCCAAGCCGTGGGCCTGGTACTTCTTCAGTAGTTGGTGTCCTCAGGGTTCCGTGGTTTTGTATCCCCTTAGGCCAGAGCCTTGCCCTGGATCTGAGAAAGGCGGAAATGGCTTTGCGGTGAGTTCGGGTTCCTCCAGCCTTCCCAGGGTGGACACCTGGAGCGTGAGCGCGTGGCTCTCCCAGTGGGAGCTGCCTCTGACGTCCGAGTGCGCTTACCCACAGGCGTCTTAGTAGCTGCCACCACTTACTGGGTTGTGTGGCAGGGAGGATGCTTAGCCCTTCACTTTACACGTTCTCTTTGACATTCACAACTCTTGAGTTAAAAGAATTGCCTCAGTTAAGATAGAATGCTTCCTTTTGAACAGCTGAGGAACCCACAGAGGTTTAAGTAACTTAACCAAAGACCACACAGCTAAGAGGTGGTGGCGTGTGACTCAGTTCGTACCTGCCTGGTTCCCAACACCCTGATTTTAACTCACGTTTCCCTGCTGAAGACACAAAGTGTATACGTAACGCTGACGTCTCACTGTAACCACCATGCTAGTAGAGCCTCTGGCCGAATTTGGTGTTTTGGAATTTGTTTTCATTATCAGTTCACTAATCTTTTTTATTTTTTAAACCCTGTGATGAAGTTTTCTTGAGTGACTCTCCAACAGTATCCAAGTGCTCTGGGTGCTCTGGTCATAGGTGAATTGACTTGTCACTATGTTAAGATTTCCATAGCTGAACAGGTATTATCTGAATGTTAAGCACTACAGAGAAAGCAAGGAAAACAGAGAACTACCAGTTTCCGTAACGTCCCCTTTCTTCTTCAGTGCACGACCTGTTTGCTCCAGTCTTCTCTGTCTCAGTAAATGGCAACACCCATTGCTCAGCCAGAAACAGTGATGATCTCCCTTCTCCCAATCTTTGGAAATAACTTCATTTGTCTGACCTGTCAGCTCTCCCTCCAAAACACATCCCCCAAACTGTCCTCCTCCTGCCATCACTCTAGTCTAAACCCTGTTACCTCTTGCCCAGATTGTTGCATTAGGCTCCTCTACACTCCACTCTGGTTACCTTCCAGTTTATTCCATACCCAGCAATCAAAATAATTTTTTTAAAAAACCATCATTTATACATTTGAGAAGTATTTATTGAACATCTACCATGTGGTTCTGGGCACTGGGGATACACTAGTTAAAAAAACAGTCAAAAACCTCTGCCCTCGTAGTACTTATATACTAATGGGTGAGTTGGATAATAAGATAGAGAGATAAAAGTTTTAAAAAAAAGAAACTGATCAAACTTTGGAAATAAGAAGTGGATTTTATTGATAATTCAGGATGTTTTTTTCTTTCATTTTTAAACATGTACCCTTCTCTCTGTTTCCAAATTTGTTCTCCTTTCTCCAAGAAACACAGTCATACATGCAGTCCTTTATACTTATCCCCACTCCCCATTTTTTTTTCTTTAAGAGAAAGGAACATATTTAAGTTTGGGTTTTATTTTTACAAGTTTATTAAAAATTTAAAATTTCACTTTGCTAAAAAAGAAAAAAAGGTAGTGATAGAATCAGGCTTTGTTGCTTAAGTAGCAGAAATGCTAAAAACTCTGTCAAATATAAGAGTTCTAAATAAACCTGTGTCTAAATTAAAATGGTATTTCCAATGGTTAAACAGGTAAAGGGGCATGGAGAGAGCTGAAGAGAAGAATTAGCTTGGAATGAAGAGGAAGTACTGAATAGATACACAAACAGTTCACATGACACAGCAATCACAGGGATAAACCTCACTAGGGCATCTTGACAACATATTTTATTAATTTCTTGAAGTTCTATAGCACATAGAAAAATCTGAAAGGCATTGAAAAATACAGATAAAAAATTATCACCAGTAATCCTACCATCTATTTAAGTGGAGTTACTTCTGATTTCTAGTGTCTTTTTCTCTCTGTGCAGCCTCCTCCCAGATACATTATTTTTAAAGATATTTATTCATAACTTGATATAAAAATTTGTATCTCAATTGGTTTTCAGAACAAACCCTCTGGGAAGAACTTGGATATTTGCTCCCCAGTGTAACTTCTCTAACCTCCCCCTTGAGAGTTCCCAGTGTGATGGGTGGCTCTCCTCATGGGCAGCAGCCCATACACTCAATCTAAACTGAAGAAGCCAGTTGACAAGCCTTTCATATGCAGATGCAGCTTTTATTGCTTCTTTCTTAAATATGAAACAATTTATTTAACAAGTGCTTATTAAATACCGACTCAATGCTGGGCAGAGTTCTTGGCATATAGCAGTGAACAAAAAAGGCAAAATCTGTGCATTCTTGGAGTTTACTTTCTAGTGATGGAAGAGGGGGAAAAAAGTAAAGTAATTATTCAGTGTTTTTGAGACTGGTATATGCTCTGGACAAAATCAAGGCAGGGAAGGAAGACAGACCGAATACTGGTGCAGGTCTGCAACTTCAGTTGAGTGGTCAGGGAACGCGTCACTCAGTGACATTTGAGACACCACAGACTCACAAATTTCCCATTAAAAAAGAGCCTATTCTATGCCAAACAGGGTTAGTAAGTGATTATAACCCTTAGGTTGTACACAGAATGATATTCTTATGTGCAATTCTGGATGTGAGATCATGAAGTTTCCAGCAGTGGGAGCAGGACTGGAGCAGTAGGAGGGAGGTCACAAATAGATGAGATCCAGGTTGACATCAAAATTTTCAACAATAATGGTGATGCTAAAAGGAAGTGGATCAATGTTTTTGAAGTATGAGGGAAATTATTTTCAATCTAGAACAGAATGCTCAGTCAAATGGTCAACCCAATAATAAACATACTCAAATATACCAGTATATTGAAAATCTGCCTCCCATGCACCCTTCTTACAAAGCTACTTGAAGATGTTCTCCTCAACAAATGGAGGGTATAAACTAAGAAAAAAGTACTGATGGGAAGATAAGTTTAGATGAATCCAAAAGAGGAAATAAAAATAGATATTCTACTTCTAAAGGAGGTTCTCCAGAGAAACAGATTATATATGCAATCCTATTGGTTCTGTTTCTGAGATTATATATATATATATATATATATATCTTCTAGAAGGAGATTTATCATGAGGAACTGGCTCAATTATGGAGGCTGAGAGGTCCCACAATCTGCTGTCTGCAAGTGGGAGACCCAGGAAAGCTGGTGGCATAGTCTGAAGCCCTGAGAACCTGGAGCACTGAGAGCAGGAGAAAATCAATGTCTCAACTCAAGCACTCAGGCAGAGGGAGGGCACATCCAGCCTTCCTCTGCCTTTTGTTCTATTCAGGCCCTTAACAGATTGCATGATGGCCACTCACACTGGGGAGGGCCATCTGCTTTACTCAGTCCACCAACTCAAATGCTAATGTCTTCCAGAAACACCCTCATAGACACAATCAGAAATAACACTTCATCAGATACCTGGATATCCCATGGCCCGGTCAAGTTAACATGTAAAATTAACCATCACAAGTAGGTAGGAAAAAGGAGGGACAAGAGGAGCATTTTTAGAATCAGTAACTAAACTAATGCTGATGTTGATCAATCAAGATATAATGGTATAAACCCAGAGAACATGGTAACCATTTCCATCTCTTGTCAGTGGAAACTAGAGCAACACTTAAACATCCAACTAGTTGTCAATACTGAGGAGACAGGTGAAGAAGAAAAACACAGGATCAAGATGAAGCAGAAACCATGGAAATCGCATCAGGGCTAGATGGTTGAGAGTAAGTAGACCAGAGAGAAATTCCTGAGCTAAAAGGGAGAGTACTTACAGGAACATTTCATAGAGTGTGGTGCCCAGGAAAAGAAAGAGTGCTTTAGGTCATTTTGCCAGGCAGCCCTCCACTCTGATGCAAATGTAGAAAAGATAAAGCACACACATTCTTTGCTTGTAGTTTAAATTTACACAATACTGTGAAAGCTAATTTATCAACACTTCATTCATTCAGTCAAGAGTTTTTATGTGCTTATTATATATCAAGTACTTTTGAACTGATGGAACAAAGATTTAAAAATTTTCTCCCAATAAATATAAAAGTAATTGGCTTAGGGATTCACAGGTAGACTCTGGTAAGGAGACATAGGCATGTAGTGATTCAACTTGATAAAATGCTAGAGGTGCTGTGACAGGATTGTGTCCAGGGTCCAGAAATGACACCAAGGGGTCAATGGTCCATTCTGTGGGTAGGAAGGTAAGTTCAGGAGCTACTTGCAAGATGGAGTGAGATTTGTGTTGCCTTGAACAGGAGTTGAACCTCCCTGTCTTTGAAAACACAATCATTCTCTTGGGAATCTAGCCTGAGGAAGCGGTCTTAAATAAAGAAAAAGAATGAAGCAAAAAACAAAGCAAAGGAAACAAACAAACAAAAACCTTTCTGGGTGAATCAACTCTGAAAATATTCTACATACTGCAGTGCTCCTACAGCAACCCCAAATTAGTCACCAGTATTGGATCACTCTTGAACTAGTGCCAATTCTTCATCAGCATTTTGGAGATAATAATGCCGGTTCTAAGAATTATAGTGAGAATTAGGAATAGAAGTAGGAATAATTCTTAGCACACTCTGTAAAAATCACTGGGGTGATGATGATGGTGATGAAAGTCTGTGTCTAAATCTTTGCACCAGTGCAGAAAAAAGTGTGAATCCAATACTCCATCCACAGACAACAGTTCATACACAGGGAATCGCAGGAACCCAGAAAGCTGGAGCTGGCAGATGCCCGAGAGACCAGCCTCACTTTCACGTTTTATTGTGGAAGAACCTGGGACACATGGATGTTAAATGATTTGCCAGAGAAGTTGGCCTGAAGCCTCAGAACATTACATGTGAGATGCTGAAAAATACATTTACATGCCTGGAGGCCAGAGGCACTGGTGAATTGGCGAGCCCTTCACTCTTCCTAAGTTATTTAAATAATACGTCAGCAAAGGCCTGCTTAGGAGTCAGACACAGTGTGCTCCAGGAGTCTCTTCTCTTCTCCTGAAATCAGTTATTAGCCCAATCAGTCCTAACACTCACTGTTCTAGGAGCTGAAATCAGAATAACCAAAACTCACGTCTTGGGGCACGAATACTGCCTGGATCAAAGGGAAGCTTTCCTCCCTTGAAGCACTGCATCTGTGCGTTAGGCCACTTCCTACCGTGTGTCTGTAAGGTACCACGCACCGCAGCTGGTGAGGGGCCAACAGAGACACTGGCGGTGTACTGGGACTTGCAGAAAGAAGAACGAGGTGAATCCTACTGTCACCTTTTCTTTTCCCATATCTGACAACGGAGGGGATTCATTTCAGTCAATATTAATTCAGGGTCTGTGTAACTCCTGGGCTTGGCCGCGGTCTCATCATCGTAGTGCCGCGGTCAAACGTAGGAGGCAGTTAATAGATGTGGGTCCATCGCACGCATCCTTTCTGCCCTTCTCTGCCTTATGTCCCCTTCGAGAGAGATTCTGCTTCCCCTATCAGTGCCTCTTTTCTCCAATAAGCTACAAATATCTGAGTCCACACTCTTTGAACTTAAACTTCTTCAACTCTAAATATGGGATATTAATATCTTTATTCGTGCTTTGCTGGGATAATTTAAATAGTAAAAGCTCTAAAACAAAAATTACATATGTGTGTGTGTGTGTGTGTGTGTGTGTGTGTGTAATAAATACTATTTACCTTCCTGTCCTTCTTCCCTGCCTCCTTCCTCCCTCCCTTTATTTTCTCCATTATTCCCCCTCCTTCCTCCCTCTCTCAGCCTTTCTTTCCTCCACGTTAATGCTGCCCAAAATACATTGATCCTACGCCCCAGCACCCTACAACCACCATGGAGCACACACGCCGCAGCCCCTACTCTTTGGGGCCTACCTCTTCCATTTTGTGAACTAGAAGAGAAGAATCCATTTAGAGTTTTGGACCAAGATCCTTCCAACTCTAAAACCCCACAATTCTTCTCATGGCACCAAACCATCCAGCGTTGTGGTAGACGTGCTTCTAGGGACAGTTTGATTATAAACATGTTTGCTTTGGGACTTGGACTTTATAAAGCTTCTGATAAAAATCATTCATTCCCTTTTTTAAAGAGACAATTAGAGAGCTGCCTAGGTTGAGAAGAACACAAGTTTTCCTCTGATGAATTTTCACAGTGTTCTGAAGGCAAGAAACTAAGATTAACATATATTCATCTTCTAAAGAGAAATATGAATGTCTCATATTCTATTTTACTTACAGTAAAAAGATAGATGTCTTGAGGACTAACCTGGAAGTTTGGTGTATTTGTAACAGATTTTCCATTATTTCAAATTCCCAGTAAACTACACAATAATGTGCTGTGGCATTTAGCTTTTCACTCTTCTCTTCCTCCTAAGATATGGAGACCTAGAGATACAAAATGAAATGAGCCAAAAGGGGAGAATTTCCTAGGAATATTTTTGAATTAGGAAATTATTGATCTGAGTTAATACTATACTTCTTTGCCCCCACTTCAGGGAAGGAATATAGACTCAAATGTATCATGACAGCAAAAGAATTATCTCAAGCATAAGAAATGAAAGAGGGGCAGGGAGACACAGGCAGAGAGGGAGGAGAGAAACAGGTGAGTGAAAACAGACTCTCTCCTAATCTCACAGGCATAAAAATCCGAGTCATCAATCCAAGTTCCATTTCAGGAAGATTTGAAAACTCACAGTAACTGTTCTGTACCTGTCCTCACACTGGGTAGCTGCCTAGTTTACTGTCGGAATGAAAACTTGGGGTTAGGGTGAGGGTTAGGCTGTTGCCATTTAAATCATACACCCCATACAGAGGAAGGAAAGGACAACAAGCAAACAGCACTGGATCACAGAGAGGAGAAAGCGGGGAGGGGGCTGCCGAGGACAACCCACCAGCGCTAGTTTCTCTGGGGGCTCCTTGGTTACTTAACCTACTCAGCTCCCAGAATGAGCTACAGAGGTCCTTTCTGAAGGAAATCAGTCTCAGGTTCTTGCCCAAGCATCCCTATGGTCAAAATCACCATCCAGAAGGAAGTACAAGCAGAGCATGGCATAGACATGCAACGGATTACTATCCATCCTCAGGAAGGAAGGAAACTCTGACCCGTGCTATAACAGCGATGAACCTTGAGGACATTACATTGTGGGATATAAGGACAAATATTGTGGGATTCCACCTACATGAGGTGCCTAGAGTAGTCAAATTGTTAGAGGGAAAGTAGAATGGTGTTTGCCAGTGGCTGGTGGGAGGAAGCAATGGGGAGTTAATGTTTGCTGGGTACAGAGGTTCAGTCTGGGAAGATGAAGCAGTTCTGGAGGTGGATGTTGGTAATGGTTGCAGAACAATGTGAACTGTACCCTTAAAAGTTGTAAAAGTAGTAAATTTTATGTTATGTGTGTTTTACCATCACCATCACCACCACGATGACAACAACAACAACAACAACAATAATAATAATAATTAATAAATTACTGTGCAGGACAGAAAGAGCAGCGATGGAGAAAGCTGCTTTATAGAAAATGAGCTGCCTCTTGATGAACTAACACAGGGGAATGGAGAGAAAGGGGGTAATTTTTACCACAGAAGTTTCCTGCTGTCTCAGACATGATGTTAATGTTATCTTATTCAGCAAAAACACTGTAGTGTGACTATCATCAGGAAACCAAGGCTAAGAGGTTACGAGCTTGCCTCTTCTTACAGTGTGGGAGTGGCTCAGGTAAGGAATTTGATGCCACGTCTGTCTGTGACAAAGCGCACATTCTCTCCTATGTTGAACTTTCTTTAAAGGGCTACTTTTGAATGAGTTTGAAATACTGAAGATAACTCCATACTTAGGAACATATAAGAAAATGCAAACATTGCTCGGTTGTGAGAAGAGAAAGCAGGAAGAAATGGTCTCTAACTAAACAAGAGAAATGGAGACTCTGTGGCAGAATAAGAAAGTTCCCATTAACTTCCAGAGATCATTTTGGCTTTCTTGCCTCCTTTGACTTCTGAACTTGAAAGCTCAATAATAGATATGCCTACTTTATTTCTAAACTAGAAAAGCTGCAACAAGAGACTAAGCCAGCCTTTTCTGGTTGTTTTAATTGGAATGGAGAGTTTGGCATTCATTTTAATTTTTAAGAGAAAAGAGGACCAATCCAAATCAAAGGCAGCACAGCTCAGAACTGAATTAAAACCTTAGGGGTAAGGGCATCATCTGAACACTACCAGCTCCCTTTCTGATTGTCTTCACGCAGTGAGCAAAATGTTTTGTTGTAGAAAGAGCACCGGCACGGGGATCATAGAAGGAGGCTCGATCCGTCATTAGCTGATTTCCACTGTGTCACTTTGAACTCCTCTCTTAACCTCCATGAGCCTCATTTTCCTAACATATATATAGGGATAATAATGCTTAACTTACATGGTTACTGAACAGGTGAATCACATTATTCCTAACACAGCTGGATAGACATTAGAGTGGCTGGAACCCAGTTTGATTTAATATGAAATGGTTCCTATTTCACCATGAAAAAAAGATTTTTTGTTTTATTTTTTTAAGAACTGATCTCCTGTGTGAGAACAAGGTAAGTTCAGACGTATCTAGATCTCAAATACAGTTACTGGTAAGGAAAGGGAATGCTTAATAAAAAAAAATTAAACCTTTCTATGCTTTGATAGAGAAGGTAATTGGAATCATACATATTAAGACCAAATGGAACCATATGATCCAGCAATCCATCTCCTGGATGTATAACCAGAGGGAACTCTAATTCAAAAAGATACATGAACCCCAGTGTTCATAGTAGCACTACATACAATAGCCAAGACATGGAAGCAATCTAAATGTCTATTGACAGATGACTGGATAAAGAAGTCGTGGTATATTTATATAATGGAATACTACTCAGCCATAAAAAGAATAAAATAATTCCATTTGCAGCAACATGGATGGACCTAGAGATCATCATTCTAAGTTAAGTAAATCAGAAAAAGAAAGAAAAAATACCATATGATATCATTCATATGTGAAATCTTAAAAAAAGAAAAAGAAAAAAAGGACATTTACAAAACAGAAACAGGCTTGCAGACATAGTAAACAATCTTATGGTTACCATGGAAAGGGTGGGAAAGGATAAATTTGGGAGTTTGAGATTCACAAATGTTAGCCACTTTATATAAATAGATTAAAATTTTTTTTCTTCTGTATAGCACAGGGAAATTTGTTCAATATCTTATAATAACCTTTAGTAAAAAAAATATGGAAATGAATATATGTATATATGTGCATGACTGGGACATTGTGCTGTAGACCAGAGATTGACACATTGTACCTGACTGTACTTCAATTTTTAAAAAAAGAAGACCAAGTGGAGATCCAATGAACAAAATAACATGGTGCCCTGCTGTCATATCACACTTTAGGCTGAGTGTTAAAAAACACAACAAAGCAAGCAAACAAAAAAACTCCCTATCTTTAATCTTCAGGAAAACTGATGGGTCTTAGCTAATCATATTTATATAAGAAATACTTTATAGAGGCAATTTTTCTTTTACTAGCATCTTGCATGTATAACAAAAGAAATATTTCATTTAACTGAAGCCAAAGGGTAGCTGGGCAGATTCGGAACACATCTGCTGAAAGTGAGATTAATCATTAAAATGTAAAGCCACCATTTTTAAGCTACAATTATTGGCTTCAGTGGAGTGAACATTCTTTGAGTAACTGGCCTTTACAGTCTCTTATTCATTGCTTTTTAGTAAATGAGAATGTTTTAAAAAACTAGTTTTGAACCCCTGGTCAGAGATGGTCCATTGGTGTCACTTGGCTGGAGTGAACTGGAGAATGAAAAATTGGATGTATTTTTTTTCCTGTTAAAATGTTCTGTATCCATATTCCTAATTTGTCCATAGCCATTAAGATCGGTGGAATTGCAGATTTCATCCAATACTGACAGGCCATCTCCCAGATCACTAATTATCCATCCTACTTCTTGAAGTGGGAATTATGCCTGGGTAGGAGAATCATACCAAGCCTGCAGAGACATGAGAGAATGGATTTCTAGTTTCATAAATGCATAGCGGTTCACATACTTACAATCATGGAAATCATTAGCTGTTTACTGGAAATATGTTTTGCCTTTGTTGCTACAGAGTATTGTAATTGCAAGGCAAAGCCAGCTTGCCAGCATTTTTAAGAAAGGAAAAGTTTCTTATGAAAGTTTATGACACAGCTGACCTCCTGTGTTAGATAGTGCATTAACATTCTTAAAAGACACAAGAGCAGAATAATTTATTTTTTCTCCTTCATCAAAGAACATGTAGCTATGTTTTATTTTGTTGGCTTTTTTTTTAGATTCCATATATGAGCGATCTTATATGCCAGTTATAGAGGATGAATACAGACGTGCAAATGTGCTTCACCATGTATGATGGTGAAATTGTGGCTCATTTGTTTATTGATACCATCACTTAAGATCAACTGGAAATTTGGTGACAGGACCACCTATTTTTTATAAAAATATCTTAGTACCTTTCAGTTTTGGCTTCTTATTTCTTAGGAGTCATGGGGAGGGAAGAAAGCAAGCAAGAGGTCAAAACACTCAATATGTTTTTACTGACATCAAATTTTAATATGTCAAAATGTTCGTGATAAAATAAGCTCCTCTCTTTCCCCCTTGCTCCCTGACTGCTTCATGCACAGAGATTGATGGTAACAGTTCAGGACCTGAGTTGAATGTGACATCTTAATTTGATCATCAAGTCATTTGGTATTACCTAACTGCTAAAATTCCAGTGATAATTTGACATATGTTAAAAAGCCACTAGAAAAGGAAATAATTTCACCTACTTCTTACCCTCCCATTTTGCTTAGTTTGCTACTCAACTAGTGGTTTTCTCATCTGTGACATTCTAAGACCCAAGGCCACCCCTTAACCCCACCTCTCTGTGAACTCTCATTCCCTTTTCTAGTTTATTTCTGATTTAAGCAGACTTCAGTGAATCCCATTTTAGACTGTGAAAGAATTTATGCTTTTCACTTGACGCCAAATGATTAAACTTAATGTTACCAGCTTTTTTAAATGTTAACTGCTCATTCCTTATTGTAGTTTCATATTGCTATTCAAGTACTGTAAATAAATGCTAATTAACAAAATGTCAATTGACTTTCCAAGCAGCTGCAGATGGCTTTTACTTTTCAAAACACAGTTTCATCTTTATCAGCAACACATGAAGAACCACCATATCTGACAACACAGTCATCCATTATCGTTCCAACATATGCATTTCAAATTAGGTTCAATACACTGTCAACTAAATGATATATTTTAATTGATTTAATAATGTCTAATTGGTTTGTAATAATTGGGCCTCAATGGATGGAGTCTAAATGCAGTTAAAAAATTTTTTTAAAGAATCACAAAAGAGAAGAATAGCAATGTTCACATGAACAGATCTACATAGGAATGTCTCCTATTTTCCTTATTTTGAAGCATTTTGTAACAAAAGTGTAGGCTCAGAAAGCAAAAGACCAGGAAATTATTGGGGCTAAATAAATATTTGCAAGAGAAATAAGGAAACTCCATCTCTAAACAACAGGAGAATTTCACTGAATTAGAGACATTCAGAAATTAGTAGAGATTAACCAGAAGCCTAAAAACTCAAATTAGGGAAGTATGTCTTCCCAGACATTGGACCAGAAGACCACACTTCAGGCAGCATGTGACAGACACATTCTTTTACTTGAAGGCTTGGACATATCCATACATAGAAACTAGGTAGACTTAGCCCTAAAGTAATTAAACTATAAGACATCTAACTGGTATTGGAATAAGATTCTAATGTATCCAAGAAGATATCTAGAGTCTAATTTCCTTGTGCCTGACAAGTGATGAAAGCAGAGAGACAAGTGCGTGTTTCTGCTGTAGGAAGCTTATCCTACTTCCGGCAATAACGGAGTCTCTCACAGCAGATCAAGCCTCCTGCTGAAACCCCTAGAGAATCCACATAAAACACGAAACACACATTTTGCTAAGCTATTAAAGAGCAGCCAAGATACCCAGGACTTGAATGGTTAAGATCACAGGAGAATAGAAACTCATGTAAGTTGAATATTCTCTGTGCCACATTCAGGGTACCTGCCAAATTTTGGCATAGGAGGAAAGGCTGGGCATTGGGCAGAAAGTGGATTCTAAGAGGCAAGAATCCATCAGAGCTTTCAGTATCTCACACATTTAGGGAGACAGAAATTGGAGTTTAGGACTGCCTGGGAAGACAGGACCTGCGGCTAAGACCTCTGAGATGAGACATGTGGAGGATACTCTGGGTTTCACCTAAAGGCACTTTCTAAATTCTTAAGGTGTACAGGCAAGAAGCTAAAAAGTCAAGCAGAAAGTAGGGTGAAAGCAAAAAAAAGAAAAAAAAAAGAGTTTAGGGCAGTCTCAGAAGGGTGATGTGGTAAAAAATGGAGCTCAGGGTCTGCTCAGAAGGAGTTCGGAATCTAGCTCATTTCCCTGATGTGCAGCAAGCGAAATGCTGAGATGTTGATGTTTGCTGCAGAGAAGCAACATCGATGGCCCTGAAGATTGTCATTCTAAGTGAAGTAAGCCAGAAAGAGAAGATACCATATGATATCACTTAAATGTAGAATCTAAAAAAAAAAAAAAAAGGCAAATGACTTTATTTACAAAACAAAAACAGACCCACAGACAGAAAACAAACTTATGGTTATGACTGGGGGAAGTGTGTGGGAAGGGAGGAAGGGATAAATTGGGAGTTTGAGATTTGCAGATATTAATTTTATATATATATATGATAAACAACAAGTTTATACTGCATAGCACAGGGAACTATATTCAGTATCTTGCAGTAACTTATGGTGAAAAACAATATGAACATGAATATGTGTATATTCTTGTATGACGGAAGCATTATGTTGTACACCAGAAACTGACACATTATAAACTGACTAAACTGCAACAAAATATATAATTTAAAAAAGGTTTATTCATGAGGCAGCCAAGTGAGAAGATGAGATGGAAGAACCAGTCTCAAATCTGCCTCCCCAAAGGTGAGGGCCTTGGGATATTTATGGGATAAAGAGGAAGGATGGTCTGAGTCATGGTGGGGAAAGGTGACTGGAGGTAAGAAAAAGGTGATGTCATCCTTGTTCTGTGCAGGGGCACCTAAGGTACATGCTTCTTCATGGGATGCGTGTTCAGGAAATGGTGGTGTTAGCATGTTCTGAGGGTGGAATTTTTGGCCCTCGGATGCCAATAGATCATGGATTGGACACTTGCTGCATAACCCAGTTGGTGGGTCAGTGGTCCCAATTAATCTTAACTAGCTGGGGCTCAAACTTGAAAACAGCTGACTCCAATTTCCTGAAAAACAACTTGGGCAAACATTGTTTAGGCTGCATGTTGCTTTAAGGATATGTGAGTCTCTGTAAAGACAAAGTGAGCTTGATTATTGAAGGCAGGTTACAGTTTGCTGTTTCTTAAGCAGGTTATAGTTTAATGGACCTAACCGATGACTGTCCTCAGTTTCACTAGTAAGTACCCTAGGCACTCAGTTGATCTGCCAGAGGTATTAAAGCCTTTCAGAGATTACAAGTTGCTGGAATCAGCCCAGTCTCTTGTTTACTGTGCCTGTTTGTCAGAGGATGGGATAAATTTCCTTGGAAGAAAGATAACATAATCCTGAACATCTACATTTTCATAAATAACATTACACATTCAGTAAAATAGTACAAGACATGCCAGGAAACAGCATTCTAAACAAAAACTGACAATAGAAACAGATCCACAGTTAAGCTAGATGCTCGGATTAAGAGACATGGATTTTTAACAATCCTGATTAATACATTCAAGAAAAATCGATGTCAAGAAGGGAATTTCACCAGAGAAGTAAAGTCTATAAAAGCATCAAGTGGAATTTCTACAACTGAAGAATGTAACAACTGAAATTAGGATCTAAATAGAAGGTTTAATCACGTATTGGACATAACAAAAAGGAGGATTTGTTAACTGATTAAGTCAGTTAAAATATTCAAATTGAAGGACAGAGAGCAGAAAGTTGAAGAATGCAGGAAAGTCACATAAGGGATATATGCACATGGAGAAAAGATCCAACATATACACAGTTGGAATTAGAGAACAAATGGAGGGAGATAATAGTGCAGAAACAGTATTTGAAAAAACAATAGCTGAGCTCCGCCCACCACCAAACTGATGAAAGATATCAAAGAAGTACTACAAACTCCAAGCTGGATTAGTACAAAAGAAGCCACAATTAGGCTCATGGTTGTACATTTCTGCAAGCCAAAATCTTAAGAGCATCCAGAGAAAACTGACACATTTAAAGGAGCATCAATCAGACTGATAGCTGTTTTCTCAAAAGAGAACTAAGAACCAGAATACAATGTGATGATGTCTCCAAAATGCAAGAGAAAAAACCAAAAATATCAACCTGAAATTGATTATCTAGTGACAATATTTTTCAAATGTGAAGGTGAAATAAACAGTTTTCTAGACAAACAAAAACAGAGAAATTCATCACCAGGAGACCCACACTAAGATACATGCTAAAGGGAATCCTTTGGACAGGAGGAAAGTTACCCCAGAAATCCAAAAAGGAATAAAGAACAAGAGAAGGAGTAGGTGGTAAATTCAATGCTATCGATAGTTTTGCAGGGCTTAAAATATACAGAGAATTACAGTTTATGTAAAACGTAACACAAAATTAGGGCGGGGTGTCATTTAGACTATCATTTATTATTGGAAGACAAAAAATCTCAATCACATTGAATTGGTCAAGGCTTTGTGATCCCTCTGAAGGTATCTGGGCAGAGTTCAGTCCCAGTGAAGTTAGGTACAAAAGGGGCCAGGGGACCTTGGGAGCATCAGGCTAAGGGCAGTGTCCAGTGCTGAGGGATAACAGGATTACACGGCCCTCTCTGAGCAGCAGAACTACCCGTGCAACCAACACTCTCATGTGTAGACTTTTAAATACCCTTATGTGAAGAAATATTTTTATTAATACTCTTTCATTGTTTTCCCCCTCAAATCCCAACTCGATTTATGTTTGGTTATTATACACAAGAGTCATTTGATGAATAGCAGGCTCTTCTATTTTCATTTTGTTATCTAGAAAAAAAACTGAAACTGAAGTTTAAGAACTTGAATGCCATTCTGGCAGATCAAGTGAATTTGATCACAAGACCGAAACTCCTAGATAGGACAGAAGGATCAACGTCCTGGTGGCCTGATGGGGAGTTTGTCATCAGGAGGCAGAATGAAGCTCCAAAACTGTATCGAAAATCATCAGTTTAAGGTGGGCAGGAGAAGATGGTAAGTTTTCCTCTCTCCCTTAGCAATATAAACACATATAATCACAAAGTTGGCCACATATTGAAAAGTTAGTGGGATGTTCAAATCCAAAGAAATAAACTTACCATTTTGGGGCCCTTGCTATTGTGGGATATTGGGCACCTCTTCTCCAAATATGGGGCTACCAATATCTAATTCTCTCTTATTGTGTGTCTAAACTGCTATTAAAATTTTCTATTAAGTTTTTAATTTTTGGTTGTTTGATTTTCCTTTTTTAGATGTTCTATTATTTCTTTAAAGAAAAATTTACACCGTCATTTTTATGGTTTCCTGCTATCAATCCTGCTCGCTCTTTTCCTTTAAGAATAGTAGACACTTGCTCTCTAAGCTGTCTCTGATACTTCTAACAGCTAAAGTGTTGGCAGATCTGTTCTTGTTGACATCAGGTGCTCTGGTTAATTGTGTAGCTTATTTTCTTGCTGACGTGCTAGGTCCTCCTGCTTGGGAAATCATTTATAGGAGTAATCTGAGGCCCAGAATAAAGTATATGTGCCTTCATCCAGATGTGACATATCTTTGCTTCTGAAAGATGTCTGGAGGAACTATCACCTTCAGCCAAGTTCAAGGCTAGAGGGTCTTTGATCCACGTGGGGGTGTGAAATCTACCCGCTTATTTGCAGTAAGTCAGCTTCATTGCTGGCTCTCTTTTACCCCTGGGCTTATTCCCTTTGAGTTTCAAGTATATAGTACTGGTGATTTCTTAAAGATTTTCTAGTTTGTACAGGCCCTAGGCTTTGATTTCAGCCCTGATCACCCCATGAATTACCAAAAGCAAAGTTCAGTTTTGCCAGGATCAGCAAATAGTGTCAGGGCAGAAGTTGCTTCTGAGCGTCTTAATATTTTCTCTCCTTTCAGGTCTGGTAGCTTCTTCCTACCTTGCTAGCTCTCAGGTGCTTTTAGGTAGATGCTTTTTGTATTATATTCAGCTTTTTCAGTTGTTTTAAGTAGGATGCTTGGTATGGATAACCAGCCACTATCTCCAGAAACCAGAAGCCCGAGATAATAAATAATCTGCACTGTGATGATGTTAGCTCACAGAATTTGCAGTACAAGTAGATAATATGTACTTTCTAAGCTGAAAATAGCTGTTAAATTATCAGTTATTATTATTGCTAGAAAGTAGAAGAAAGAAACCCAGTTATTGTGTGCTAGCTACCACCTCATATGGGGCTGTGTCATCCCCTCAGGATGGCTTTGGTTTTACAAGCTCCCATTCACTATTTAGCCAAAGAACAAAATTTATTAGGGCTTTGCCAGGAAGCAGAGGTGAGCAAACCATTACCTAAGAGCCAAAGCTGGTCTGTGGCTTGTTTTTATAAGTAAAATTTTATTGCAACAAAGACACACATTCATTTACGTATTGGGTATGGCTTCTTCTGTGTTAATAAGGACAGAATTGAACAGTTTCAGCAGAACCAACATGGACCACACAACATATGATATTCACTCTCTGGCTCCTTACAGAAGAAGTTTGCAGTCCCCTGATGTGAAGTAATATTCCACCCAGCTTTTGCCTGACAAGTGGATGAGCTGGGAACAAGTCAATTGTTTCCTGAAATATTTTCATGTAATTTTAAATACTAGAAGCTTAGGCTTGATGTGATAGACCCTTCAGTCACATTGAAAAATTTAAATAGGAAACAGCAGTAATGCACACAATAAGAATGTCTTCAAGTAGCAACATGTTAATTAAATCTTCACTCTTATTTAGCTTAAAAAAATCTTTTCTTTATCCTGCACTGCATTTAGTTCACTTAGTTTTTTCTTTTTTAGAGAATGTATTTTCCACTCTCTTTATAAGGTCATGATCTTCATTTTTTCATTAACCTCTGCTTCTTGGGGCTACATGAGGAGAGAAGGCTTAGAGGAAATGGAAATTCACAAGCAGCAAAGAAAGGGGAATCCAGGTACCCATATTTGTGAGAGAGTGGCTTTGAGCAGACACACAGCCCTCTTCCTCTACGCTGGACTAGCAGGGTTTGTGGGGCAGGAAGAGTCAGCAGGGGTTTCTGCCAAAGAGCAGGATACTATCTGAGATGATTCCTGCTTCTCAGGAGTAATGATAGAGACCTTAGCACAACAATCAAAGAAAAAGAAACTGGAAGAGGAAGAAATGTTCAAAACCCAGAACATTCCTTTTGTGTTCAGCACCAGCTCTAATGAACAGATCCCCTGTTTCTGTGCATGATGTCCATTAAGCTGCTGCTCTGGCTCCCAAACGTGCAAGGGCCTTCTATACGTAAATGGTGGTGATGCCATTCATGCTATAATTGTTAAGACTGCATCAGTGTCTGCAGAATTTTGGTTCAATTGTGACTACCATGGAGTCTAGAAGATGACCAGGTTGAAATGCACCTTTTTGGGATGAATCAGGAGTTGTGAAAAAATGCACTGGTCCCATGGTGAAAGTGTGCTGCTAAATTAAAAACAAGGAACACAGTAATTTCCCCGACCCAGAGCCCTGTTGAACAGACGCCTTCCAAGATGTGGTGAGTATATAATAGGCATGGGATCCAGGAGTGAGGAATAAAGAAATAATGAAATCATTTCTTTATAGAGAATCAGCTTCCTTACATGCATGCCACTTTGCTTATTAAGCCATCTGAAATTCCCTGGGGATCTGGAGCTGGCTCTTTGCCTGCTGATGAGTCTGTAACTCTGTGATAATTAACTGTAATGACTTTGAGAAATGCCCCTCTAAATCACCACCCCATCCTGGGTTGCCAAATGCCACCTGCACCTAGGTGGCTGGCTAACAGCACCCCCATTTTATTCCATTTTTCATGTGGAATCCATTGTCCTCTGTCTTTGCTGGAGGGCCAAGATGGCTAAATTCCCTTCTGTGATGTGGTGTGGTAGGGAAGGAGAAGCTGCGGCCGCAGAATGTGGGTATGTGGGAAAAGCTAAGGGGTTCTCTTCTCTAAGACCAGGACACAAAAACCCCCTCTGTTCCTGACTACCTGGGCTCACCATGCTTATTCTGTGAGAATGTGGGTGTTGACCAGACAGTCTGAGGACCCAGGAGTGTAAGAGAAGGGAGTTCCTATGTGGCCATTCCTGGTGGCCCGGTGCAAACTACATGAGGCTGCTGGTAATTTTCTGGGCACTCAGCATGCCCTGTGGTGCCCCTGGCACAGGCACAATGGCCATGTGGCCAGGGAGCCAGGTGGACTCTGTTCTTGGCAAAGGCAGGAAAGGGATGAGAGAGTCTGGGTTTGCTTAGTCCCTTAGCCTTGCTGCTGGCCTTCTGTCTTCCAGGGCTGGATTTACCTATCAGTGGTCCCCTAAGTGAGGGCACAGCCCAGCTGGGTTCCCTGGGAGCTGTAGATTTGCTGACTTGCACCTTTGTTGTGCATATTTTTATGTGGGCTGGAAAAACAGATGGCTTCATCCAAGTTGCTGAAAACCCAGCTGGTTACTTCTGCACCAGAATGACCTGGGTTTGGGGACCTGAGTTTTCCTTGCCAGAGCCTTGGGCAAGTCGGGAAATATGTCAGTCTTTGAGCTGAAGCATAGGTGGATGAGGTCTGAATCGCTGCATCCCTCTGTCTTGTGTGCGGTGGGGATTACAGGAAGAGCGACGCTCAGCATAGTACATCACACCTGGTGCCCCTGCTCCCTTACATCCTTTCTTTTTAAATTAGGCAGGATAAAAATTAATTCCAACCAACCAACCAACGAACCAACAAACAACAGAATCATCCTATGGTCTCTCCCACATTTTAAACCAAACATGCACCCCACCCTCCATTCTAGGTAATGATGAAATAGACCTTCATAAAAGAAATTCAGAAATCATTTCAACATTTACAGAGCACCTATATTTCAGCTGGGTGCTAAAAATACAACATTGAGTAATACATGGCCTTTTTGATCAGAGAGCTCCTAACCCACCTGGAAGAGATATGCATAAAAAGAAGATGTCTGTTTGAAAAAAGAAGATGTAGGAGCTATAACAGAGGCTGGTATACAGTGGCATGGGGACATAAAGAGGAAAGAATTTCTTTTCCTTAATAGCAGGACCCAGCCCTGGAGCGGTGATGTTTGTGGGAAAGTAAGACTTTGTCTGGGTCAGAGGCAGGAAGGACTTTCCCAGCCTGCAGAGGACACTGAGGGCTGCTACCCAGTGTCCACTCCCCCGGGTCTCCCTTCCTAACCTCCATCTATGCGGGTGTCTACCTCTGCTCACATAATTCTGGGGATGTCAACCCCACCCCAGCTCTAGGGGACAATCCCGGTGAGTGTAAGATAATCACAGCAGCCTCATTTCTGCAAAAGTTAGATTTAGAAATGGGTACTTGACCAAAATATTCTGGCCATTGAGACAGCTGGTTTGCTGTGGAATAATAGAAATCTTTCTCCTTCCTAAGAAAACAACCCTTGAAGAGAGTTTCCCCTTTCCCCCACATATGTTGCCCTGTATTCTCTAAGCAAAGGGAGGGTTTTCAGGAGGGAAGAGATACGGTTTGCCTGGGGTTAAGTTTAACCAGAGCAGGAAGCATCACGGGGAGATGGGGAGATGGTGGGAAATAACTGCTGGAGGGCTGTGGGTGCATCTGAGGCCCTGCTTCCCAAAGCAGGCGGTGGGGTTGTTACAGTCCTGGCCACCGCACAGCAACAACACAGCAACTTGACTCAAGGTGACCTTGCGCTGGGGTGTAGGAAACAGTGCAGGCAGGGGAGGTGGTGCAGCTCTAGAAACGGAGGCAGCTCTTTCTAGCAAAGACTATGCCAAAATGACAGCCTCTGTAGAAACCCTTAAAGCCGTACACTTGTCTTTTCAGCTACTCATTATAATTACTTACCACTGACATACTATGCGTAAGGTGCTAAGTATAGTATCAGGAGCAGGGCAAGTGCTCAGCACACATTAGCTACCAGCAGTATTGCAGACAGAAAAAGATCCCTCCCTGATAATCTATAAAAATATCCCCGGGGGATCTGTCTCCCCTTCTCCGCCAGGTGGGAAGTCAGTTTGCCCCGTTGCACCATTACACTGGTAACGCTCACCTTCTTCCTCAGGTCTCTCACTGTGCTGCTGGGCCCCCAGACTGGTGGTGCTGGCAGGGCCCTGGCTGCAGGCTGCATGCGGCCTTGCTGGTCCAAATCCTCAAACTGAGGTTGCTGATCCCACAGGCACAAACCCCTTGGCTCCATTTCTGGGTCTCTCTGCTTTCAGTTAGACAGGAAACCAAGGCTGGGCAAACCTCCAGGGTTTCAGATAGGCCTTTTGTTCAGGTAAACTTCCAAGGAAGTTTCTGCTTGGGAACAGTAACAGTTCAGTTTCCTTCCTGGGTTTTGACGTGTGCCTCTGTGACATACCACCAGGTTTAGAACTGATGTTGTACTTGGAGTGAAAATGCCCACATGTGACTTGAATTAAACAGACCTTCGTGGATGAGAGATGCAAGGCTAACTAATCTCAGGGTGTTAAGCTGACATTTTCTGAGCGGCACCAAGCCATCTTCCCTGTGGGAGGTAGGTCTTTGGCCCATGTGCTTGTTTTTAACTGAGTTCAGCTTCATGTTGGATACAAAGCAGCTTCCTGGTGTCCTAGGGAAGCAGCACAGTAAGGTGGGAAAATCAGCTTTAGCCTCCTTCTGCCCTGAGTTCAAACCCTGCTCCAGACCCTGGTAGGTGTGATGAAAGTATTGAATTTCTCTGATCGTATGGCCTTCCTCATAGGATTATTGTGAGGATCAAATTAGTATGTGCTGAATGACCAGAATGTAATAAATTCTCCACAGATGGTGGATATTATTTCTAAGACCCCAGGGAGAGGAGATTGCTATTGTACAAATTTATTTTATAAATCAAAAATAATGTTAATAACAATAATGGCATTATTGGAAATAGGCTAGTTTGCTCAAGAGAAATGCTTTCAGACTTTCTCATTGTACCTGACTCTTTCCACATCTTTCATACTGGTTATCCAGGCTTAAGAATGTCCTCTAGAAGCAATATATGGGGAAGAAGTACTTTAAAATGTTACTAAAACTAACAACAGTGTTTTCCAGCTCAGTTTGGAAGAATGAATATAGTCCTGGGGGAAGAAGTTATTATTCTACCTTTGCAATCAATTCAGCTTTATCAAAAACATGGGGAAAGAAGCTAGCATTCAAAAACTAGATAACTACTTTGACAAAGAGAGAAATTCATCATTTGTCCCCTTTGAAAACAGAGCAGGGACCCTATCCTGACATGGAGATCTCTTTATTCAGGTTCAGCTTCAGAAAAATGTGTGATGTTGAAGTATCTGTGAGGATTCATTCAGCAAATGATATTTGAGCACCAACTTTGAAGAGTTCAGTAATCATAGAAATAGAGCCTGTGTCTTAGGTCAGGTTTGAATCTGAGGAGCTCTAAAGTGAAGCATTTGCAGCCAAGAATCTGAAATTCAAAATTCAAAATCGCTCAGTTCCGAGCAGCACTGCACCTTTGGGCTGGCCGTCCCCAAACCATACCCTTGGGCCATCTCACTCATCATTCCACCTTTCTTTCCCTTATGAGAATTTGTCAATTTTATAATCATTTATCAATTATCTGAGAAATGGCTCTCATGACATAATTCATGGGACTCCAATTGGTAAGACCTGTTCCTAAAAAAATATTTTTTCCCATTTTTATTTTATTTTTTTGCCTTCATTCTTGTTTATTGAGTTATAGTCAGTTTTAATGTTGTGCCAATTTCTGGCATAAAGCACAATTTTTGTCATACATGAATATACATATATTCATTTTCATATTCTTTTTAACTGTGAGCTACTATGAGATATTGACTATGTTTCCCTGTGCTGTACAGTATAAACTTGTTTATCTATTTTATATATACCTATGAATATCTGCAAATCTCCACCTCCCAGTTTATCCCTTCCCACACCACTCCCCCCGGCAACCACAAGTCTGTATTCTAGGTCTGTGTGTCTGTTTCTGTTTTATATATAAGTTCATTTGTCTTCTTTTTTTTTAGATTTCATTTATTAGAGATATCATACAGTATTTTTCAGTGAAAAAGGAGGAGAAATTAATATCAAAAATCTAAAATAACCAGTTAGAAACCAACCACTCTGCTTGATGGATACAAATAAATGTTGGTTTTTGCAAAAGGAAAGTATTGTTTTCTATTTGGAAATAGGTGAATGCTGTCAAGCCAATAAAAAATAAGTCAATTATGAATAAGACAAAGACATACTTTACAAAAATGTATTATAAAAAGATAAGGAACAACTACATACCTATATACTGGCCATGTTAGGCTACATAAATAATTTTCTGGAAACAAAAGTTACAAAATTGAGTCTCGAGGGGAGGGGATAGCTCAAGTGATAGAATGCATGTTTAGGATGCACGAGGTCCTGGGTCCAATCCCCAGTACCTCTTCTAAAAATAAAATGAAGTGAATAAACCTAATTATCTCCCCCGCATAAAAAAATTCATGGATCCAAAATTGAATCTCAAAAGGACAGAAACTTCGGACAGACCACTTTCTTAAAAGAAATGGAGAAGCTGGTCACATCCACCTCGGGTGGCCTGAGGAGCTGATGCCTTTGAGCTGTTGGAAAACTTAGCAACTATTTTACAAAGGTAGCTTCTCCCCACCCCAGTATCCACCAGCTTCCCCAGGATGAAACTGGGGCTTGTTTAAGTTTAAAACACACAAGTAAACATTCCTATAGACACAGAGATTATTTGTTTTATATGTAGTACTTTGTTTCTCTTAATCCTTTACCACTTCTTGTCCCTTCTTCGTTCCCTCTCACCACCTGTAATAACTAGTTTTTTCTGTATACCTGTGAGACTGTTTGGGTTTTAGTATATATGTTCACTTGTTTCATATTTCAGATTCCACATATAAGTGATAACATCCAGTATTTGTCTTCTCTGTCTGACCTATTCCTCTAAGCACAATATCCTCCAGATAATTCCATGTCATTTCAAATGGGAAAAATGTCATTCTTTTTTATAACTGAGTAGTAGTCCATCCTATATGTGTAAATGCAAAGAAAATAAATTATATTATTTATTTATTTATTTATTTATTCATTCATTCCATCTATTGTTGGACACTTAGATTACTTCCATTTTTTTGGCTATTGTAAATAATTCCGTTATGTATATTGAGGTTTTGAATTGGAGTTTTTCTTTTCTTCAAATATATATCCAGGTGTGGAATTTCTGGATCATATGAGTTTTATATTTAGGCTTTGAGGAAGCTCCATGTTTTTTCCAAAATGGCTGCAAAATTTACATTCCCACCAATGCTGTACAAGGTCTCCCTTTTCTCCACTTCCTCATGAACATCTGTTACTTGTGAACTTTTTGATGACGGCCATTCTGGCAAGTGTGAGATGAGATCTTATTGAGGTTTTGATGTGCATTTCTCAGATGATTAATGATGTTGAGCATCTTTCATGTGCCTGTGGACTATCTGTATGTCATCTTTGGAAAAATGGCTACTTAGTATTTGTACCCATTTTTAAATGAGACTTTGTGTGCTATTGAGTTGTGTCAGTTTGTATATATTTTGGATATTACCCCTAATCAGATCTGAACTGCAGATATTTTCTCCCATTTCATACCTCAGCTTTTCAGTGTGTGCATGGTTTCCTTGGCTGTCCAGAAGCTTTTCAATTAGATGTAGCCTCAGTTGTTAATTTTTACTTTTATTTCTTGTACTTTTTGTAGTCAGAGCCAACAATTAAAAACCAAATCTGATGTTAAGGAGCTCACTACCTAGTCTTTCTTGCTGTTACATGGTTTCAGGTCTTCTATTCAAGGCTTTAACACATTCTAACTCCTGTTCTGTGGATGATGTGAGAGAGCAGAACAGTGGGCGTCTCCTGCCTGTGACTGCCCATTGGTCCCCACGCTGTTTATTGCAGAGACTCTCCTTTCCCCGTCTCTGCATTTTAGGCTACTTTGCTGTAAATTTCTTGACCACACATGTGTGGATTTACTTCTGGGCTCTGTACTCTATTCCATTGGTCAAAGTGCCTGTTTTTATGCCGGTACCATACTGTTCATGTCACTACACTTGTGGCTTGCTTTCTCCTTCTCTAAATTACATGTGGAAAACCAGCAGGGGCCAGGGCTCCTAAGCAGTGCAGGGCCTTTTATCCTGGGTTCGCCCAGGGCTGTAAAGCCCATTGGGCCACCTGCTAGGCAGTTGCAGGATGAGTCATGGGACTGGGGACCTGAGGTTTTCTAGAGCCCCAGCTTCCTGCCACTTCCCAGGCAAGTCCTGGGACCCATAAAACCAGACTGACATCTCCCAGGACTATGGAAAGAGCCCTGGGGGAGGAACCGAGGGCCCAGGACAGAGCAACCTCCAGCATTTGAGGTAAACCTGAAGGAGTCACCCAGGTAAAGAGCTCAATGGGTTCCCAGCCTAGGGCTTTTGAAGGCAGGGAAGGAGGTGGTCCTTGGAAGAACAGACAGAGGCCAGAGTGGCTGGACTGAAGGCAGCAAGGCCAGGTGGGCTGCTGGCAGGAGGAGGGCCTTCACGTCTGGCTGAGGATCATGGCTTTTCCCCAAAGTGCCTCTTTGAGATTTCCTGTGTGACAGTAACAGATTTTTCTTTTAACCATCCCTCCCTTGGGTCAGAGGGACTGAGAAAGGGAAGCAAAGAGCATGAATCCAGGACAGTGTCAGTGGTTGCCTGGACAGGGAGGGGAGGGAGATACAGAGGGGTGATGAATGCACTTGGCGTTGGGACCCATGGACAGGGGAGGAGCTGGCTGCATGTGGGGATGAGGAATAAAGAGGGAGCAGACAGGGCCCCAGGGTCTGGTTTGAGCAGGTGGGGAGATGAAGCTACTGCATGGATGGGGGAAGGGTGGGAAGAGAGTTCCAAAAGGCACATAACCTTGGACACTTATGAGATTAGATCAATTCTGATACACTTTATTTTTACATTGACGCATATTTGATTTACAGTGTTGTGTAAGTTCGTGGTGTACAAAATAATGATTCAGTTATACATGTACATATGTTCTTTCTCACATTCTTCTCCATTATAGGTTATTACAAGTTACTGGATATAGTTTCCTGTGCTCTGCAGCAGGTCCTTTTTTTTTTTTTATCAATTTGGTCTATACTACTATGTATCTGTAATGCCACACTCCTGATTGCTCCCTCCCCACCACCACTTTCCCCCTGGTAACCACAGATTGTTATCTATGTCTGTGAGTCTGATTCTGTTTTGTCAATAAGGTTACTTGTATTTTTTTTTTTTTAGATTCCACGTATAAGTTATAGATTTATGTTTCTCTGTCTGACTTACTTCACTTAGTATGCTAATCTCTGTGTCCATTCCATTTAGTTGGAAACAACATTCTTTCATCCCCTGTAGTGACTACCTAGTATTCTGAGGTGTGCTTATACCACGTCTTCGTTACCCACTCACTGCAGATAGACATTGACTGCACTTCCACCTCTTGGCTGTCGTAAACAGAGTTGATGTGAATATTGAGCTGTATGTCTGGGAAGTCTAGAGATTATTATACTACATGAAGTAAGTCAGACAAAGAGAAATATTATATGATATAATTAAGATGAGGAATCTAAACAAAGGTAAAAGTGATTCCATTTTATAATGAAGTCACTGGGAGAAACTGCTTCCCGGGGGTTTCAAGCAAGATGCAGTACTGCTGGTGACAAAGAAAGGCTCTGTGCCTGTTGACCTGGACTCTGTTAATACTGGGTTTGGATAAAAGCTGACAGCCATCCTGAAGCTTGGGGAGAGTGACTTAAGGACATGAACATAAAGGAAGCAGCAAATGAGATTGACAAGCCTGTCTGGTGATGGCACCCATCATCTGTCTGTCTGTCCCTGAGCCACTGTGCATCCAGCCAGCGAAGCCCAGCCTGCCATTCTGGGTGCCTCATGAAGGGACAGTCTCCTGCCCCGAGCACTGTGGTACTGAGTGTGGGCAGTTGAGCCAGACTGTCTATGAGTCTGTGATCCCATCTCCAGCCCCTGCTACCTGTATGGCCTGAGTCATGGTGCTCTGACCTGCTATCCAAAACCTCAACCCCTTTCATCACCTTTTCTTTGGAAATTAGAAACCCTCAGGCCTCAGGATGCTCTTGCCCAACCCTCCCATGTGTGGGCAGTTTTCTGCTGGCCACACAGAGAGTGAGCACTGGCTTATAAGCCTGAAAACACAACACGCAGACACGCAGACACAAAGACACACAGACACACAGACACACAGACACGAAGATTGACATTAAATATGGTCCATGGGGTGGGATCAAGAGAAAAACAGACACAGAGGAGGAAATAAGAGGAAGAAATGGTACTGGAGTCATCATCTAAATGTGAGACCACTCCTACACTTCTCAGGTCTTATTTGACAAGTGCTTGAGGACGTCCCTAGAAGTACCGTGTAGAATCACCCCCACTGTGCGGGTGGGGAGACACACAGGCCTGGACAGACACCAGGACTTATCCAGGATGAAGAACAGGTAAGAAGGAGGAACTGTGTCTGGAAGACAGGGCGTCCCCTCACAGCTGCATGCAGAGCCTCCCCAGGAGCCGTGGAGAGGGCATGGCTGCTATAATTGGAAGAGATGGGTCTACGTGGAGAAGGGGGTGAGCAGGCAGCAGCCCACAGGGCTGTGTGTGGAGGTGTTGTCTGAGGAGGGGATTCCAGGAAGTGGACCACAGGAAGTGACATCACTTCCTTGATAACAGACCCCAACAGAATTGGAACCCAGTAACCAGGCACCCACATTCTAGTGATGGCCCCTGTGCCAGCTCACTTGGCTGGAGACAGTTCACAGAGAAACATGTTCTCCTTCTGCATCCTGAACTCCTGGGCTTCACCTTCAGGAAAACCTGGCATGAGAGGTGTCTCAAGGTTTAGGTTTGGGTTCTGCCAGCAACCAGGCCAACTCTGGACTTTAACCAGGAGGTCACCTAAGGTAAAAAATGTGGCCTGGAGCAGGCCAATCTGGGCCCAGCCTCCTCTGGGAGCCCTCCCTGGGCAGGCCCACTTCACCTCGTCTCCGTGTGGGGGAAGAGGGACTTCAGGGGAGGTGTCCCCTCTGGGCAGGAACCAGTCATTGAACACGTGGTAACCTGGTGGTCCTGTCATGGCCACACCCAAGGACAGGTCTGGCCGGGGAGAATGAGGACTCCTGAGGGACATCTTACATGTGCCAGTGGGAATCCAAGGGCTTCAGGTTGTCAGCTTTTTTGTCACTAATATAGATCTGCGCAGAGTGGTATGTGTGAGTCTGCAGTGGAGATGTCCTGTGGATCTGAGAACCAGCCGAGACATTCAGAAAGGGCTCTGAGGTTTCTGCCTGGCTGCTGGGGACTGTGTTTGCAGGACTCCACACAGGAGATCACACAGGACCTTGTTCATGGAGTCCCCTGCTCCATCTCCTTGTAAGAGTGGCAGCGGTCCCAAGACACCAACAGAACCCAGGACGGGCTCAGGGTGAGTGCAAGCAAGGAGAATCCACACCCTGGAAGCCTTGGGTCCCAGAGCTGCCCTCCACTTCTCCTGGTCTCCCTCTTGAGACCTGCTGGCAAAGAATCTGATTCCCCATCTCTCCCACCCGCCATTGCAGCCCAGACCCTGCCTTAGCCAGATGCAAAGTCAGTGCCCACATATGAGACAGAATCTCTGAAAGAGCCTTTGATAGAATTTCAGTTCATATTACATCAAGGGTGTTTCTGTATTTTTGTACAGATTTTCATGTTTTCCTTCCATCCCCATGTGTCCACGTTGGCCTGACAATCCTGATCCCACACACTCCGGGATCAGCCTCTGGGTTCTCATCTCTAAAATGAGATGCTTTCATAGCAGTCAAGGGGATGATGTAATTAATAGAGGGAGGTGCTGTCAATACTGGGCTGACACAATGATCTGAGAAACTGATGCACTTAGTCATCACCCACTGACACTTTTCCTGGTGATACTGAGAACCTTTATTCTGCCGAGAGCTCTCTTGTCCCATCTCTTGGCACAAGTCCCTGAGGCTTGTGGATTCAATCTGAGCTTCAGCCCTAAATCCCCTGGTGGTCTACGGTGTTGCATCTAAATCATGTCTCTCCTCTGTTCCACCCCAGGGGGAGGATGTGTCAACAGGGAGCAGGAATGAGGAGTGCATGGCATGGAGCATCCAGAGAGACAGACTGGAGATTCTTGTGGCAAATCTGGTGCCTGCCATCCTGGGAAGGAACCCCTCCTACCTGCACACACTCCTGGGCACCTATAGAGCTTTGGCCACTGCCTAGAAGGTGCTTAACCTTCTATTCCAAAGGTGAGCACTCTGCCCTCATGGGACATCAGTTATGCAGCCACATACTAGTGGTGAGATGTGGGAATGTCACTCCACCAATGTGAACCTCGTTTGCTGCTCTGCACCATCGGGTGAGAGAGCATCGGGCCCTAGGATGATATTAAGAACAGAGAGAGCCCTTCATGGAAAGTGCTTTCTGGGGCCCTGGCCCCTGGAAAGGTCAGCAGAAGGGGCTGTGGTTGTGCTAACTGGTCATCTCCTCCTGCCCTTGAGGCGGCCTCTGCCTCCTGCATCACTGAATGTGGCCTTGGGTTAAAATGTTTTCCTATTTCAAGTGTAATTTTTGATTCCATTAACTGCCCCTGTCCTAGGTCAGCTAGAGCAGGGATCCCTGGGTGGGAGAATTGGGGTCCTAGTCTCACTCAGTTCTGTGTGGTGGGGTTGTTTGGGCTCATTCATTCCTCAAGTATATAGGAAGGTCCACCAGGAAAAGGCACATATAGGAATAACAACCATTTAATGCACTGAGCAGACAACAGCCCTGCCCTCCAGGGCTTCCATACTCCCAGGAATCACACTGTCACACTAGACATCACATCCAGGTCGTGTTCTCAGGACAGTCCATGTGACACAGTCCTGGCTTTCATCCTCCCTTACATCCTCCCTTACACTGATGAGGATGGACCCATGTATGAGCTGAAATGGGGAGTTTCTTTGATTGAAGAGAGGGGCCCCCTTGCCTAAATAAGTGTGGAGCTGTGGACTGTGTTGATAAGTTTGTGGGGAAACCCTGAATCCCACACATCCTATGATTTTGGCTTGAGAGTAGAAGTCTTAGGGCTTCTTCTGGCAAAGGGGAAAGGTCTCTGGAGACCCAGAGAGCTGTTGTTGGGGCTGTGGTGCTGTGAGAAGCATCTGGGAGGTCAGAGGGCAGAATCAGCCCCTAAGTGAACCCACAGCTATCCCCTCGCCATCTCAGCCCTGTCCCCACCCCCTTCCTGGGGCCCAGAACCCAATGGGTGGAGGGCATCCTGCCCACCCTCTGGTGAAGCCTTAATGGTGGGGACTCAGCTGGTGCTCAGGGGACCCAGTGAGCCTCAGGGGACAGCTGAGTCCACCCTGTGGGAGGTGAGTGTCAGGGACAGGAGGAGACCCAGGCAGGCTCCCTGGAGGATTAGGCAATAGGCAGGGAAAGGAGCTAAAGTCTGAGGTGTGAGGAGGCTCGTGGGAAGCCTGGGAGGCAGACACAAGCTTCTATTCCCTCCTGGGTCAGACACTCATAGAGCAGCTCCTGTTTCCCCAAAAGGGCAGTGCCCAGAGCAGACAGCCTGCCTGTCCTCACAGAGGTGCCATCCAGTGGGGAAGAGCTGGGGAGACAGCAGTGTGTCAGACATCCCTGAAAAGGGGAGAAGTGGTCAAACCACAGACAAAGGGAAGTCCCTTCAGAAGGCTTGTAGCAGCCCCTCCTCTGAGTCCAGGCCCTCCTCTGCACAGACTGCCACGTGAGATAGGACATGGAGCAAAACTGGCCTCTGGATGGGCAGAAGCCAAAGGCATAGTGGCCCATGTCCCTGCAGGGCTGCCATGAAAGCACAGCGTGGAAGGCAAGGCCAGGTCTGTCACTCTGCTTCCCCACTACTACCCCCAGGGCCATGTCCTCCGTCCTGGGCACCTGGCTGCACCCGTACCCAGAGGATTTCCACCAGCTCCCAGAATTTCCCTGCCTGAAGATGGTACTGGCTTATGCAGAGCTGAGCATGCCTGGCTCAGACCTGGAGCACCAGGCCCATCTTTTGGCAGAGCTGGAGCTCCCAGAGGCAGAGGGTGATGATGAGGAGGATGCAGGGTGGGTGATGGGCTGAGTCAGGAGGGGAAAGCAATGGACCACACAGAGGAGAGCCTCCTGAGGCTGGAACTGGACCAGGAGCAATGGGGAGCCTCAGATCATTTGCCCTGGACTGCATCTGAAAATGCTTCTTGGGCATGGGATCTTGGACTGATGCTTCACTGACTGGCTATGAGAAGTTTCCTATTTTGGGGAGACATGTGGAAAAGCAGTCATATTGATGAGAGTTTCCCTTCTTGGAGCTACAGCAGCAGCTCAGAGCAAGCTCTGGAAGCTCCTGGAGACCTAAAGCCTGCTGCACCTCTCCTGCCCAGGACAGCTCCAGAGCCAGAGCAAGCTCAAGCCACAGCCCTTGCTCAAGTTCAAGGGCCAGATGAAGGGATATACCAACTCCAAAACCAGAGCCAGAGCCTGCTCCCGCCCCAGCTCTCATTTAAGTTCAAAGCCAGGAAAAGAACCCGCACAAACTCCAATTCTAGAGGAGGTTCAGGCAACAGCTGTCCTCCATCTCAGAGCCTGAAACATCAGGAACAGCTGCTCTAGCACTTCCTCTACCACCTCAGCCAGCTGCCTGCCCGGCATCACATCCAGAGTCTCAGCCAACCTCAGCCAGAGCTCCCCCACTGGCCCTGGGGCACCACAGTGCTTTGGCCCAGCTGTGACCCCACAGGGTTATCCAGTTCTAGATCAGAGACCACAACACGCCCAGTTCTCCTAGTTACTCAGGTGCTAGAGCCAGGTCCTCCCTGGATACGCCTAGAGCTGCTACCCGACAAGCAAGGAGCTCCAGCACGTGCAGTGCCTTCAGAACCGGGGGCTGAGCTGCCCCTGGTGCCAGCAGCAGCACTGGAGACATCCTTCCCCTTCCCTGTAATTCCTTATTTAAAAAAAAATAAATTTGTTCTCTTACATACACTAAATTATTTATTCTATGATATACAATTACTTTAAAGTTTAATTTTTTTTATTATTTTAAATTGTACGTGTACTTGGCATTAAGTACATTCACAATGTTACAATAACCCCTTTTAACATCTATTCCAGAACATTCTCATCAAAGTACCCGGCTGTACGCACCAGTCAGGCTCTGCTGCCTCCCCTCCCCTTCAGTGCTGGGACACCCGCTGTGCCTGATGTGTCTGTGAATTTACAACCCCTGGGTATTCTTATTGGTGACATCATACTACAGTAGCTTGTTGTGTCTGGCTGAGTAATGTATGAGGAGAATTATTATCATGGGGTGTTTTTGCTTTAAATATAAATTTTAAATATTAAAAATATGCCATGTCACCAAATTAAAGGCAAGGCCTTGGATGTGTTCCCTCCAGCGGAATTTCCTGGCTGCAGCAGCGGCTCCCACTTGAGATCATATGAGAAGAAAGAGTTGTAACAAAGCATATCAGGTGCTCAAGGAAACTGCAGGAAGGTCAGAGCTTCAGGTCAGGAGCTTCAGAGATGAGCATAGGCCCTTCCATCCCTCAGGCTCCCCCAGCAGTGTCTCCCTGCCTTGTCCCTGGTCAAGACCCCCCATGGCTGACATCCTGTCATTCAGCTTCTGCAGGGGAAGGGACTCTACCTTTTGCCCAAAACCACAAATGGGGAGGAAGGAGGGCCAATATGTCCATCAAAGTAAGGTCAAGGGGGTCCCAAGGTCTGAGTTAGTGAGTGAGATGATGGTCAGTGACCTCCCTCCTCTCCACCCAGAGTTGGAGCCCCCGATGCAGAGAACATAGGTCCTCACAAAAAGGAAATTCGAAGCTCTCCCAGGAGAGGGAAAAACAGAAGCCCCTGTTTAAATTGGGATCAGATGAAGCAGAGATCCAAGGGCCCAGGGGAAGGCCTGCTTGGGCTGAGGCTCTACCCTGAGGCTTAGGAGCACAGGCTGAGTATTGGTTTGTAGGATGTTACTAAGAATAATCATTGCAGGGTCTCTATGTAAAACCAAAGTTGCCCCAAGAAGACACATTCAGTACAGATCCTCAAACATCCCTTTTCTACATTAGATCCTGTAGAAGGTTGAGATGTGTAGCTCGTAAGTAGAGAGAATGATAGGGGATAGGGTGTCCACAAAGTCAGGGCAGTTCAGGTTGTCTGACTTGGCAGGAGGGGACCACTCTCCTTGGATGCCGATATTTCCCTAATAGAGCAGAAACCCAGAATACCACAGGCGTAGAGTGGTAAGGTTTTTCCTCTCTCATGGAAAATAATTACGAGTGTAGAGATTTCATACTGTCAACAGCACACCACGGTAGTCAGCCATTATCCATCTTTCTGCCCCTTCAGTATTTTCAGCTGGTGTCCATCCTCAATTCAGTCTCTTGGTCCAAAATGGCTGCTGGAGCACGGGACTTGATCTGCCTCCATGAGTTCACCTCTGAGGCAGGAAGGAGGAAAGAGGAAGAGTCAAAGGGCCAACTCAGCTGCATCTACTCTATCTAAACAGCCTCCCTCAAACCCACACAGTCTACACGATCCTTTTGCTCACTTATAATCTGCCTGAAGTTCATCTGGCCTCTTTCAGCGACAAGAGACCTTAGGAACTCAACCATTGATATGGAGAATTTCTGTCCTCATTTAGACCATTTTTCTCTTCTTAAGTAAAAAAAAAAACAGAAAAAACAAAAAATGAAAGCCATGTGGTGATGACCTGGGCTGTTTGCCTACACTAAACACCAAGAAGAAGGGGAGGAGATGGAGTGATTTTCAGATGAGTTGGGTTTCGTTTACCCACCATAGAGGCCCTCTGCTTGGTGTTTCTTCATTCCCAGGGGAATTAGAGATGCAGATTCTAACCAGGATTTTCTAGAGGCAAAGATGCTTTCATTTCCCAGGCAGGCAGCTGGAACCACAATGGGGCCTTCATCTGCCTGTTCCTTGGAAGCAGCTCAGAGAAGATCCTCCTCTGTTCTCTAATGATGTGGGCAGAGGTGGAGGGTGGGAACTTGGGGAAGCAGTATGTCCAAATCGCTGGATCAAAAATTGAGATCTGCCAAAAAAAAAAAAATCTGTCATCAAAAATTAGGCCTATTGGACACCCACACTTTCAGCCTAGAGGTACATAAGACATCAGAGTGATTATTAGTAAAAATAGTTCACATCCAATAAAACTCCACACGGTCAAATGCATTACTGACTGATGACGCAAGGAAAATACACTACTGAACAATTTTGGTACCTGCTGTTTGACTCAGGTCAGTTGATGGGATCCAAATAATGGTCACTAAGGAAATCTTACAAAGGCAGACTCTGTAGTCATTAAATTATGTTTTGGACAAGAAATCTTACCACGTATTTCTTCTACATTTGATCCCAAGTGAAATACTTTCAGTAAATGAAAAATAAACATGCAGGCAGCAGTCCTGAGGCTGGGAGCCGCCCCCAGTCCCCCTCCCCCAGGAGCCAGTGCGCAGGCGTGAGCGGAGGCAGGTGTGAGGGTTGCGGGGAAGGGGATTCAGCCCTGAACTGGGTGGGTTCCTGGGAGGCCCTGGGTCGTGACAAGGAAGTTGAAGACTGAGTGGGTCACTGACTATGTGACCCTCCCAGCGGCCGGGGAGAAGCACAGAGGCTGGTAAATGCAGCCCTCTCTGTCGCTCCTCCCCGCGGGCCAGCGCACCAGCAAGGGGCCCGACTCTCCAGCTGCCAGGCCGCGATCCTACCCGGGTCCTCGGCTCCGGGGCGGCCGCTACCAGTCGCAGCCGCTCCGCTGTTGGCAGCGTAAGGCCGTTGGGCTCGGGCCACGAAGGCGGGCGTTGCATGGAGGGCGTCCCTCCTGCTCGCGCCCCGGGCCCACAGGGCAGCGGGGGCCGTCCCCTCGGGCGCCTGCGGTGGCGGTGGGGGCGGGGCGGGCCCTGGCCTGGGGCTGCGGCCCCGGACTTGGCCACTTGCCCTGAGGCTCGCGGGCTCTGGACCAGGCGGCCGCCTGAGAGGAGCCACAAAGTCGGGGCCCCAGGGCTCAAGTCTCCCATTGATGTGTCCAGAGCTGTGATGTTGCCTTTGGGCTCTGGTTGTGCATAGATGGTGTGTGCGGAAACCGCATGATGTCCCTGGACCACCAGCCACCTGTAGAGCGTATTCAGATACCACTTCTTAAAAGACAATGGGTAGGATCAGATCCAAAAGGCTTCAGGTTACCTTTGAGAGTTTTCCCACTTTACTGATAGAAATGACAATTACTGACTCTCAGAGCGCCCCCTGGAGGACAAGTTGTGACATACTAACATCTATTCAAAATTAGAAAGACATGGCCACCTTTTGACATTTTTGTATCTCCAGGGCCTTTTGAACAGTGTGTTTTTGTTTCCTGTTGGTGGTACTCTTTTCCAGCAACCGGCCGTCTTTTGGAAAGACAAGCTTACTCTCAGTTCAATGAGCATTTAAAAATTCATTTTGAGCAGTTACCATAGACACTCAAATATTTGAAAATTCTAATCATTAAAAGGCTTGGTGGCTTTTTGTTTTGGGGGGTCCTGTGATAAATTTTGCACGAGGAAGGGAAGCCGACGGAAGAAGGAGAAATGCTTATTTCATGACATTCTGCTATGCACTGTTTCAATTTTGAATATGTAATTGCAGGTGAACCTCAGATTGGCTCCAGCAAATGCATATGCTCTTTTAGAATACTTTGTTGTTTGTCCTCTGGATTTTTATGTGCTTTTTTTTTTAATGGTACAAACATTCCTCGTTAGCAGGCTTCAAATCATAATAGAAGATTGTTAAAACAAGGGATCACTGTAATTTACAATGCTTTGTAAGATATTGTGTTTCTCTATTAAAATTTTTTCTTGATGCACCAAATTTTCTACACAAAACACTCAGAAATGACTTAAATAAACAAACAAACAACCTACTACCCTTTGTCTCTGGTAGTGAGGCAGCCAGCACATCATCTCACTGTTGAAGACAACGACCTGTGACTGAAAGATGGGGATGGAGTACAGAAGAGTCTCCTGACCTAGAAGTGGCCGTGGCCTGTATCCACCAAGAGGTCACTCCCAGTCAATGAGTCCTTCCCAGGCAGCATGGGATTTTAATTAATGTCATCTGGGTTTAGTGAAATTTTGACAGAGGCATTTGCCAGTGATTGTGTTTTATGAAACAGCCCTGCCTGTGGGGACCTGGGAGAGGCAGAGTCATGTTCATCAGGCATCGACCACAGCAAAGATGAGGCAAGAAGAGCAAGTGAGAGAAAGGGGAGTGAGACAAACAGAGAGACACTGTGACAAAGACAGAGACTGACAGGGAGCAAAAGAGACAAAGAGAGACTCAGAGATCAAGACAAAAAGACCAGCAAGGAAACTGCCAGGGCTGACAGTGAGAGGAAGCTGGAGAGAGACAGGGTGCGTTAGCCAGCTCATCCTGGCCTTGGGAAGTCCAGCACTGTCTCCCCAGTCCTGGGTACAGGGGAGATGACTGCAGGAGAAATGATTCCTCTCTTTGATTGCAGATGGTGTGTTTTCTAGAATTCTGTGTTCTTATTCAGAGAGAAAAGTATTATTCTTCAGATAGTCTAGAAACACCACCAGGGGCCAGCTGGAGCCTACCCCAGACTGCAGCGTGGTACCAGCACAGGTCTTTCTAATCCCACCTGCTTCTTTGTCTTTCTAGGTGCTTTGGTGAGTCTCCTGGTATCAGGATGTCATTGCTTTAAATAATGTCCTGAATTGTACTGGAGCTGTGTTTGTTGGGACTTGGAGTCCTGAGAGGGTATTGGTACATTTCCTATGCAGGGACCTAGGGGGAAATTTGGAAGGAAGTGGGTTGGCTGTCCTTTTTCAATATTAGGCTTAAACTGGGAAGATTATGTACATATGGTCTGAACAAACTCTTTGCTGGTGACATGAAGGACTGAGTATGCTCATCTCTGAAGAAAAGGAATCTGCTTTTTCTGGCCACAAGGCATTCTCTGGCCACTGAGAGCCCAGTGGAATGTCTGTGGATCTGTCCTCTTGATGGTTAGTGTTTTTGCAGGGGATCTCACTGTAGCAATTATGTCAATTCTGCCGGACAGTGGGCACCATAAGGCCGATCACCTAGTGCTCCAAATGCCCCCAGCCATTCCTGCTGGAGAGGGACAGATGACAGAATCCAGCAGACCCAGGAAGAACTCCTTAGGGAGCGAGACTCAGAAGCTGCATACTTTGGATCCATCACTAGGCCCTCAGAAAGTTTTTCAGATCATAGGTGATTTAGGACAGCAAGTTAATGATGGGAAACTTTAGCTCAAAATCTGAACAGCTCCTAGAGAGGCAGCCACTTGATGAATCTCTGGCTTCTTCTCTTGCCAATGCTGGCAAGAACTCCACATTGAAATGCCAGGATGGACCTCTTTCGACATCCCAAAACTGTAGAGAAAGCTGACTTGATCAGACATCTTTTCAAAATGCTGACCCTGAGAGAAGAAAACTATTCCTAGGAGAAAAATTGAAGTTATAGCTCTTATCATGTCCTAGAAATTTATACACAGCCCCCATCACCGAAGACTACACACTTGGCTTAATTAGCAGAACCTGAAAGGGGAAAAAAAAGAGGCTTTTTGATTTTTTTTTATTGAGTTATAGTCAGTTTACAATGCTGTGTCAATTTCTGGTGTATAGCACAATTTTTCAGTCATAAATTAATATACATATATCCATTTTCCTGTTCTTTTTCACCAAGAGCTACTAGAAGATCTTGAATATATTTCCCTGTACTATACATTATAAGCTTGTTTATCTATTTTATATATACCTCTCAGTATCTACACATCTCAGACTCCCAGTCTATCCCTCCCACACCCCTCCCCCATGGCAACCACAAGTTTGTGTTCTGTCTGTGAGTCTGCTTCTGTTTATGTATTTAAGTTTACTTGTTGTCATCTTCTTTTTTTTTTTTAGATTCCACATATGAATGATATCATATGATATTTTTCTTTTTCTATCTGGCTTACTTCATTTAGAATGACATTCTCCAGGAAACCCATATTACAGCAAATGGTATTATGTTGTCATTTTTATGGCTGAATAGTATTCCATTGTATAAATATACTACATCTTCTTTACCCAGTCATCTGTAAGTGGACATTTAGGCTGATTCCATGTCTTGGCTATTGTAAATAGTGCTGCTGTGAGCATGGGGGTGCAGGTGTCTTTTTGAATTAGGGTTCCATCTGGATATATTGCCAGAAGTGGGTTTGCTGGGTCATATGGTAAGTCTATTCCTAGTCTTTTGAGGAATCTCCATACTGTTTTCCACAGTGGCTGCACCAAACTGCATTCCCATCAGCAGTGTAGGAGGGTACTCTTTTCTTCAAACATTCTTCAGCATTTATCATTTGCGGACTTTTGAATGACGGCCATCCTGACTGGTGTGAGGTGATATCTCATTGTAGTTTTGATTTGCATTTCTCTGATAATTAGTGATATTGATCATTTTTTCATGTGCTTCTTGATCATTCATATGTCTTCATTGGAGAATTGCTTCTCTAGGTCTTCTGCCCATTTTTGGATTGGGTTTTTTTTTTCTTAAGTCATATGAACTTTTTATATATTCTGGAGATCAAGTCCTTGCCAGTTTAATACTTTGCAAATATTTTCTCCCATTCCGAAGGTTATCATTTTGTTTTGCTTATGTTTTCCTTTGCTGTGCAAAAGCTTGTAAGTTTAATTACATCCCATGTGCTTATTTTTGCTTTTATTTCTATTGCTTGGGTAGACTGCCCTAGGAGAACATTGCTGAGATATATGTGAGATAATGTTTTGCCTATGTTTTCTTCTAGGAGGTTTATTGTGTCTTGTTTATTTTTAAGTCTTTAACCCATTTTGAGTTTATTTTTGTGTATAGTGTGAGGGAGTGTTCTAACTTCATTGATTTACATTCTGCTGCCCAGTTTTCCCAACACCATTTGCTGAAGAGACTTTCTTTATTCCATTGCCTCCTTTGTCAAAGATTAATTGACCAAAAGTCTGTGGGTTCATTTCTGGGCTCTCTGTTCTGTTCCATTCATCCATATGTTTGTTTCTCAGGAGGGCCAAAGGGACTCTTCTCCACTGAACAGGAATTAGACTTGTGAGAAGAGGGACAAATCATGTGATTTCACACCACCTGATTAGGATGAGGGGTGATCACCTATGGGAGCCTGCACTACTGCTGGCCTGAGAAGGGAAGCCACACAGACAGTAAAGAACAGCTTTTATTCTCAGGGATGCCATAGGAATTTTTCTCCCCTGAACTAGGGACTTAAGTCTTGTGAGAAAAGGTGAAAATCTTGCAAGATTTGACTCCAACTAAAGAGGATTCAGGGTGAGCCCTGAGAGAAACTGGGCTACAGCTGGCCTGAGAAATGAAGGCACACAGACAGGAAAGAAAAGCTTTAACACTCAGGAGAGTCAAAGGGATTCCTCTTGCTTGAACAGGGAGCTCAGGCTCTTGAGAAAAGGGGCAGCTCTCCTGAAACAGCTGGGGCTTCTGTGAGAGGATGTGTGCTCACTGAGATGAGTCAGACCTGGATTCACGGTCATATGAGAAGAAAATGCGTCCTTACAAGATAGGTGTTGTCTCCGGAGCTATGAGTAACACCATCTGGGGCTGGAGCCCTTTCATCCCTTCAGAAAAAGAACCGACCTGATTTCCAATAAGGGGAATGATTTTACGCCAGAGGAGAGGCCTGAATTCAGCAAGAAGAGGAGCAAATCTCATGAGACCTTAAGAGGTTTCAGGATGATCACCTGAGAGAGGCTGGGCTACAGCTCGCCTGAGAAGGGAGGATACACAGACAGTAAAGAAAAGCTTTTATTCTTTGGAGGGCTGAGAGATTACTCCCCCCTGAACAGGGGATTGGGTCTAGTGAGAAAAGGGGAAAACCTCATGAAATTGCTGAGGCTTCTTTGAGATGATATGTGTTTACTGAGCCAAGGGAAGCTGGATTCACGCTCCTCTGAGTGCAGAAGTCGTAGAGGATAGGACTTGGTCTCAGGAGTGATAAAGGGCACCATCTGAAGATGGAGTCCATTCTTCCCTCCAAATAAAGGACAGGCCTCATTTCCAATAAGGGACATGACTTTCCCATATAGGAGCAGCAAGAATCCATGTGAAAAGTGGCAACTCATGAGACTTGGCCCCACATGAAGAGGATTCTTGGTGATAACCTGAGAGAGGCTGGGCTACTCCTCACCTAAGTAGGTAAGACATACAGACAGTAAAGAAAAGCTTTCATTCTAAGGAGTGCTGAAGGGAGTTATCACCCATGATCTGGAGACTTAGTCTCTTGAGAAAACTGGGGCCTCTTTCAAGATCTGGCTCCACATGATTAGGATTATTGGGGATCACCTGTCACAGACTGGGCTACTGCTCGCCTGAGAGGGCCAGCCATACAGAATGTAAAGAAATGCTATTATTCTCAAAAGGGCAGAAGGGATTCACTCCCCTGATTAGGGGACACAGTCTCAGGAGAACAAGGGGCAAATCTCACAAGGTTTGGCTCCACCTAAAGGTTATTCTCGGTGATCATCTGAGAGGCTAATTCTGGCCTGAGAAAGGAAGTCATACAGACAGTGAAGTAAAGCTCTTATTCTCAGTGGCTCAAAAAGGTTTCTCTCTTCTGAACAGCAGACTCAGTCTTGAGAGAAAAGTGGAAAAACTCATGCAAGTTTGCTCCACCTGATTAAGATTAGGGGTGATCACCTGTGAGATGCTGGGCTGCTTTTTGCTTGAGGAGGGACGCAATACAGGCAGTAATGAAAAGGTTTTAACTTCAGGAGTGCCAGAGGGGTTACTCTCCTCTGTACAGGGGACTTAGTCTCAGGAGAAAAGGGGTAAACCTTGTGAGATTTGGCTCCACCTGATCGGGATTATTGGAAATCATCTTTGAGAGGCTGGTCTACTGCCCACCTGAGAAACGATGCTGTACAGACAGTAAAGAAAATATTTTATTCTCAGGCAGGCCAAAGGGAATTTTCTCCCCTGTACAGAGGATATAGTCTCATGATAAAAGGGGCAAATCTCAGGAGGTTTAGCTCCACTTGAAGAGGATTCAGGGTCATAACCTAAGAGAGGCTGGGATACTGCTCGGCTGACACTTTCCACCTCTGCCACTGAAGCCTATGTACTGCTCTCCACAAAAGAGGCACATCAGTGTCACCCAGGGCTCTGTGACTTTTCTTCTGACTGCCAGATTCTGTCAACCTGCCAGGCCTTAAGAGAATGCAATATACCACCCCTCCCCTATTTCTTAAAATGTAGAAATCTCTTGGTTTCCTTTACACAAAACCTCTGTTTAATGCCTTGGTTGATTTAGAAAATGCCACAAAACATGGAGAAGACAATGACGATCACTTCTGACACCAACTCCATGTTCTCCCCTGCCCTCCTGCAGCTAAAAGCTGCCACGTGGCCCTCTCTGCACAACTACATTGGCTGAAGCTCTGATCCTGTATGATAAAAAGATAACGACCCCAGGAGAAAGACTTTTCCCTTCCGCCTTCCCTGTTCTTCCTTCAGACCTGGAATGTGGACAGCAGATCCAGAAGAGGCTGTGATGTGACCTTGAGGAGCCAAGCAGAGACTGACAGTCTCACCCCAGATGACAGTGCTGCCAGATGACAGTGGTCGGCTTTCTCAGCCCTGGACACAGGACACACAATACAGTTCAACCGTTGACTAGTTCAGCTCCTGCAGTAAACTTTTCAGTTATTAGTAACACAAATGCTAACTGTTAACCACCAACATGAAACGACTATTTATCTTATGATGTTTCTCTTCCTGTCATTTTCTCTGTTCATTTATAATTTTTACATACAAGTTGACAAAATGATACTACATGAAATGATTTTATTTTTCATTTTTTTATTATCTGTCTCCCCATAGAGGGGTAAGACTCATGAAAATAAAGATAGGGTATATCTCATTTATGATTTTATTTCCTGTATCCAGAACAATGTCTAACATGTCTCAACGTTCAATAAATGTTAGTTAAAGTTAAACCAATGTACTAATTAGCAAGTAAATGAACATTTAAATGTGAGCCCTTCTCTGGATGTGAATTTATTTTCTGTTATCTTTATTTTTTTCCCCTGATGACAGTTTTCTCTCATGCACATGTCATTAGTTATTTAACCAGTCACTTGCTGATGGACTTTTTTATGCCACTATAAAAGCACTCATATGTGCATTTTGGGTCTTATGTAATTATTTTTATGATAAATGATTAGAAAGGTATGCATGATTAAAATATTTTAATACATATTTCCAAAATGGTCTTTGAAAGCAGTTTTTAGAAACAATTTACATTTCCAAGAGAAAATCATGACTGTTTCTCTGCATCTCCAACATTAGGTGTTATTAATTAATAAAGTTTTTCATTTTGGTAAGTGAACAATTATGTCTCAAAGTTGTTTTAATGTGCATTTCCAGATCGCTGGAGTCACAGAGTGTTCTTTTGCCAGTCTGTGGCTCTTTGGCAGGGCTTTTCAGGTCCTAAGCTTCTAAGGGGGCGGGAACCTGCATCTGCCATGGTCTATTTTAGGTGTGTGACCACAGATGGCTAAAGTGGGGCAGGCCAGTGTTCAAGGCCCTCAAGGAATTGTAGGGGAGGAAGTCAAGGGCTAGATCCCTGAAGTCCCTGAGATTCCAGGACTAGAACCATTGAGCTGGGACTCTTCTTTACTGGAAGCTGGACCACATCCCTGGTCCCTTGCTAAGGGCCATGGTGGGACAGACACTTGTTCTGGTGTGAGGTTCAGGCCCTGATGGCAGGAATTTGGGTAGCCCCAGATGCGGCTAAGACTGCTGTTGGGGGTTGGCATGGGCGAGGCGAAGTTGATGTCAGGCCCTGAGCTACCTAGAAGTCTGTTAAGAACTTCTGAGAAGCCCAAGCAGGGTTAGAAGATGATGAAGGAGAAAGGGAGGGCCATTCCAGGAAACAGAGGAAAAGGCACTGAGCCTCTTCAAGAATGAGGTGTGCTCATGTGCAGATCAGCCCTTTCTTCAGGACCACACAGCCAGCCACAGCCTGGAGCAGAGACCCCTGTGCACATCCTCATGGCCACACTCTACTTCAGCAGGTTACATGTCCAGAAACACAACCCCCCCCTCCATTTCCCCACTCCCCTAACACCCCCCAAAACCCCACCAGATGACATCACCTCCCAGCCCAGCCCTCTCCCTAAAGAAGGCCATGGTGGAAGTTGTTAAAACATCTCCTGCCCCCACCAGCCCTGCAACACAGCACAGTTGTCCCCATTTTACAGATGAGGAGATTGTGCACCAAGTCAAGACCATTTTCTAGTGCCTCCAGGCTGCACAAAGGGCAGAGAAAGAGCTACAGGAGCCCCATGGTGTTGGGAGCCTCCTGAAGGAGGATGCCAGGAGCTGTGCTGGCAGAGAAAACAGTCTCCAGTCACTCATGCCCAGCATGCCAGGCCAGAGGGGATCCTGTCAGGGACACAGATGTAGACTTCCCAGGCTGGACCTACTGTTGTGAGCAGGGACAGGATGGTGCAATGCTACCCTATGCTGGCAGCCTGGGATCAGTCCTGGTTATGATGGCCATGAGAACCCCAGGAGACAGACCTGGTTGGAGGATACAGTCACCTTGACCTGGGTGGGGATTGCTGCGGGAATCTGGGCAGTAGTTAGATCAGAAGCTGGGTAGGCCCTGATCTCAGTGAAAATGACAATACTGGCCATAATTTTCTATGAACTAGGCATGGCTGTAATGCTTTACATACATTATTAACTCATTTACTCTTAATTCTTAATAAGGGAAGCATGCTGATTATTCTCATTAGACAGAGGAGGAAACTGAGGCACTAGAAGCTTATGTAAGTTGCCCATCTACTAAGTGACCAAGTACAATTTGACCCCAGGCTCTACAACCCTTTGAACAATCTGCTTGTCAAAAACAGGACTTGGAGAGTGCTTTTATGTGTCCCCATGTGGTGTCAGTTTCTGTGATTTCTAGAGCCCACCTTACCCCCCAGCCACTGCTGCAGAAGAGCAGACATCCTATAGCCCTGAATATGAACCATTCTCTGCCTGGGTCACTTGGAAGGACCAAAACCCTGGATTTCACATGGGCCTGGGACTACTTTGAGCCTTTCATGGGAGTTAACAAGGCGAGGATCTTGGCAGAGCCCAGACTTTAAGGGAATGGCCTAGGTCTTCCTTGTCCAAGGCCACCCAAGATCCAGAGGACAGCCAGGTGGGCCTTTGTGTAGAACACCTGTATGTGCAGGGTGCATCCTCTCAGCTGCAGACAGCTCTGGTCCTCCTCTACTCTTGCCCTGGTTACTGCAAAAGTTTCAAGCTCAGTCCTCTCCAAACCATAGGTGAAATGAGAACATCCTGCTTAAGTCTTTACTACAACTCAACAACAACAAAATAAGTAAATTAAAAATGGATGAAGAATACGACCCAGCAATCCCACTCCTGGGCATACATCCAGAGAAAACTCTAACTCCAAAAGACACAGGCACCCCAATGTTCACTGTAGCACTATTTACAATAACCAGGACATGAAAGCAACTCAAATTTCCATCAAAAGATGAATGAATAAAGGTGTGGTACGTATATACAATGGAATACTACTCAGCCATAAAACGAGAATGAAATGTTGGCATTTGCAGCAACATGGATGGATCTAGAGGTAATCATACTAAGTGCAGTAAGTCAAGCAGAGAAAGATAAATACATGATTTCACTTATATGTGGGATCTTTAAAATTAAAACAAGGAAGAAAAGACTCATAGACATGGAAAGCCAATGTAGAGTTACCAAATGGGAAGGGGAAGAGGGATAATTTAGGAGTTTGGGATTCATAGATAAAGACAACTATATATAAAATAAACAAGTTTCTACTGTAGAGCATAGGGAACTGCATTCAGTATCTTGAAACACCTACCAATAATGAAAAAGAATATATATTTATATGTATGTATAATTGAATCACCATGCTGTACACAAGAACACAACATTGAAAATTAACTAATCTTCAATTAAGACAAATGGGTGAAGGATTTTAAAAGATATTTCTCCAAAAAAGATACAAAAATAGCCAAAAAAGATATAAATAGAAGCTCAGCATCTTTAGTTATTAGGGAAATGCAAATTAAAACCATCATGTGAGATGATACCTCACACCTATTAGGATCTAAAAAAAATTTTTTAACACAAGTGTTGGCAAATACGTGAAAAAATTGGAAATTTTGTGTACTGTTGGTAGGAATACACAACAGTAAAGACACTATGGAAAACAGCATATCATTTCCTCAAGAAACTAAAAATAGTATTACCAAAAGAATAAATTGTGTAACTACCTATGGTGGTGAATATTAACTAGACTTATTATTGTGATCATCTCACAATGTATACAGATACAGAATCATGATGATTTACACCTGAAACGAATATAATGCTATTTTCAATTCTATCACAATAAAAAAAACTAGCAATATACAGACTAAAAATTACATATGATCTAGCAATTCCACTTCTGGGCATAGACCTAATATAATTGAAAGCAGGATCTCAAATATTAGTACACCCATGTTCACAACATTCACAATAGCTAAAAGGCAGAAGCTACCCAAACATCCATTAATAAGATGAACAGACAAACAGAATGTGGTATATATGTACAATCTGACCTCATAATGGAAGGAAATTCTGATCTGCTACAACATGGATGAGTCTTGAGGACAAAAGGCTTCCAGGATAAATTGGTCACAAAATGATAAACACTCTATGAGTCCATGCGTATGCGGTCCCTAGAGTAGTCAGAGTCATAGGGACGGAAGGTAGAATGGAGGCTGTAAACAGCTAGGGTTGGGAGGGGAGGGAAAATGGGGTGTAGTGGTTTAATGGGTACAGAGCTTCAGGTAAGAGAGGTTATAAAAGCTCTGGGTCAATGTATAATTCTGCAATGTCTGTTCTATTCAAAATTTGTTCAAAAATTAATTTTGCTTAACCTTTTTATATTTAATTATATAAAATGCTGTTTAATGTGTGTAAACATGAAACATCTAACAGAATCATCTAAATGGTATTTCAGTATCTTTTATGTTTAGGTAACACAGATGTTTTGAATTAAAACTCATGCTGATGGCCTCCTGTAATACCAGTTAGAATACAGATAAAAGGACTGCACTCACCTTGCTTTATCTCTACACGGGAACACACTATGTATTATTAGATTAAGTAATTGTACAACTAAGGTTGAAAGTGACAGCAACATTATTCACTGAACCAGTGTGTATTTTATTACTAATTAATCAAGCTATGAAAATTATACATGCCAGATAAATATCAATTTTACCAGTTTTGTACCTTTCAGGGCATAGATGGCCTTCCAGATGTTTTCCATGAGTAGTTAGCTCCCTCTGTATTCATAAGAAACATAGCAAGTTCTTAGTCTAGTCCATCATTATATATCCCCCGGGAATCCCCTCAGAGATTGACAAAAATGATAAATTAGCTGTTGATTCAAGATCTGTTCTTTTTCTTTTATGTAATTTCCTAAGAAGCTTGAAAGTCAAAATTCTACCATATAACTTGTAATACAAAATATCCAAATGCGCTCAGAAACTGGTGCAGAGTATGTGTAACTAAATAAAATGGAAGATTGATAAACAATACAAAAATCATGCTGAGTAACTTTCATCATTTACCACAAATGAGTCAAATAGCAACTTGCTTTTACAGCTCTGGAGATGGATGGTTGAATATCTGTGTGACTATACTTAAGGGCCTTTGAGTCGTTCACTTTAAAATGGTTAAAATGACAAATTTTATGTTATGTGTATTTTATCACAATAAAAAAATTAATTACAATTAATTAAATTAAATGAATCCTTTACTGGCTCCTCTGACTGATAAAAAGTTCAGACTCCTCAAGCTGCAATGAACACCTTCAGGACTGGCACCCAGTAACACCTCCTGCATGCAGGTCATTTGGCACATCGGCCTCCATTGCATACACACCAGAGGCCAATAACACCTACAATCAATGCAACAACAAAAAGCAAAACAAAACCCACATGCATTTCAATGCCTCTGGAGACTGGATAAAAATCACACCCACTGAGTAGTAGCCCTAAATAAGCAGAAAGAAGAGACAAGTACAGCGGGTAGAAAGTCAGAGAGACAAAGAGGGAAACACAAAATTGGATGAGGAACCAGCAGAAAAAGGGCATCCTTCAGGGACCTTCCCCTACCATTTCAAGTCCCAACTGCTTAGGAAACAAAGCCCCTCAGAACTCAGCCCCAGCCATCCCAGCTGCCTCTACTCCAGCTTTCTCCCCAAGGGACCCACCCACAGCCTCACTTCTCAGACAACTCCTGCTTTTCCTGACCGGCTGTGCCGTGTTCAGACTGCTGTGCCTCAGCGTGCGCACTCTCCTCTACCCGGAGTGCACGTCTCACGGCCAACTCCCAGTCAGATACCAACACCCAGCACGAAGGTTTGCGAAGCCAGACACGGACAGCCACACGCCACTCAGGACTTTGTCACCCACAGCACTCTACAGGGGCTTCTGTGTTCCTGCCCAACTGCACCCCATTGTCTGGAACAAGAGCTACTGAAGGGCAGGTGCCACATGAGTCCTTGCAGAGAACTGGTGCTGAATGAATTCTAAGTGAATGACCTTGCATGAAAGGTTTTTAAAAGGCTAAAAAGCAAACCATGCAAAAAGCAGACAATAGATATTTTCTGCTACTGAAAGCATGCATTTTCTCAACTCTACTCTTTCGCTGAGTATCACTTAGGAAGCAGACACAGATGCTCTACCACTTCCTAGTTGAGTATCTGTGGGCAAATTAAGCAACCTCACTGTGTCTCAGACTCCCGCTTACTGAAAGGAACCACCCCTGCAGTGTGGTTAAGAGGCCTAATGAATATATGTTTAAAATAACAGAAAACATTGACTAAATGGTAGTTCTTACCAGCCTGCTGTGATCACAGAAACATTAACAGGACCAGATACTGCACCATCAGGAATATGAGCACGACAAAATTTTTGTTAAAACTATGTTTTTTTGAGGAGAGCTGAAAGTCAACAAATCCAACAGCTTGTCTTCCAGCTGCACCCTGCTCTCTACAGTCCTCAGGACCGATCCCTAGTGACCACTATGTCCCCGCCTCCTCCGACAATGCGGACTCCCAGGTCTCTGGCCTCTGACCACACCTCCTCCTCCTCTTCTGTAGCTTGCCCACTAAGGACACCTAAAGTCAGGCATTCCTTGAGCTCAGCTCACACATTTTTCTCATCTTGTCCCCTCTCAAGCCATCAATTATCATCTCTATGGAGATGACCCCACGACCTCTCAGTTACATTCAGAAAACATTTCAAGCTGGATTTATACAACATAGATGGTTACCTTAATTAGATGATGAAGCATACAGCTTCAACTTCTCTCTTTTTTTTAAACATTGTTTATTGATTTATAATCATTTTACAATGTTGTGTCAAATTCCAGTGTTCAGCACAAGTTTTCAGTCATTCATGGACATATACACACTCATTGTCACATTTTTTTCTCTGATTTATCATAACATTTTGTGTATATTTCCCTGTGCTATACAGTGCAATCTTGTTTAGCTATTCTACAATTTTGGGATTTCAAAACTTCTCTCTTTAATGCCATTTTTTCCCCTTTTATCCGGTCTTATACATCTCACCAGTCCTAAGCTTCCTCTTCCTTTCCCATCTCTTAAAACTACTTGCTTGCCAAGGCGTCTTCTTTGGTCTTTCTGTTCTGTCTCACTGGTTCTTAACTTCTCTGGGATAATGAACCCTTTGAAAATCTACAAATGTTATGGATTGTTTACTAGAAAGATAAACACACAGAATATATGTATGCAATTTCACCTAACCAATGATCTCAAATAAGGATCTGTGTTCCTGTGCCCCAGACTACCTACCACTTACACAAATTTCCTTCTCCAGATTCTACGTCCCTCTTATTTTCAGGATGCCTTGTGGATACAACCTAAAGGACCTACTTGCATCATAAACTTAACAAGTCCACACCAGAACTCACTATTTCTCCTTAACAAACCTCCTCTTCCTAAAGTATTCCTCCTCTAATAATGGCACCACCATAACTCTTACCATGTAAGACCTCATCATCCTTTGCATCCCATACCTGCCATGATGAAAAGTCCACCACTCCTCTGACAAGAGCCCATTATTGACTCTAACATCTCCATCCTCCACACCGCTACCTCACTTCACCTTTAGAAGGCCACTAGCCTAGTTGAATCCCTACCTTAATTTTCTCCTGTCATTTCCACCAGTGTCGATCTAGATTCTCCCAAAATTTCAAAATTGATCATGTGCCTGCCTCTTTTCAAAAACTCTGATCCTTCTCCATCGCACAAACATAAAATCAAACTCTATTCTGCCTACAGAGTCCTCCACAATTTGCCACCTAAGACCTTTTGCAGGATTGGATTCCATAGCTTAGATTGTCACTTGGACCTATCATCTTTCAATTAAAATCACGCCACTCAGAAAGGCTCAATTCAAACTCCACTCTTTATATCCCCTACATAATGTTTAGGAAAGGACTTTTCATGGAAAAGGCAAAATTCCTAATGAACAGATTCAGAAAATTAAAAAAAAAATTTTCTTCCTTAAAATTTAAGTCCTTCTGTAAATATTAAGCTTTTTAAAATATCAGTTCTTCAAATATTATTAATATTTCGATCAAGAAATCCTTCAAAAATCCAGCATCGTTAACCAACATTTACTAAATACTGATAATGAACAATGTAAAGTAAACTCTTATATGAAATATCATCAACCTGAAGGTAAAAAGGTATAATCTGATCCAAGGATTCTAATTCCAATATTATTTGTACTTGGATCTTACTTAAGAAAGGAAAAATATATATTTAGTAAGTGGACTTGACATTTCACCTAATAGAGACTTAAGTCACTTAAGTCCACAGCCAAGATAGAAAGTTACCTGATCTAAATCATCTTCAGGCTAGGAAAAATTCTCATCAGATTAAAAAAAAATTTTTTGACTGAGATGTCATAAAATTAGCCTTTTTCAGTACACATTTAAGCGTTAATTTTTTCTAAGGGCCCAATGATGTGACGGGCAATTCCAAGCCTCTCACAATGAGACCTGGTAACTAGCACACATACCAGCAGGTGTACAGCAATCAGACCTACTCCAGGTAAGTGATGTTGTGGGCAGTACTGTCTTTCTGTTACCTTCTAGGACCTTATTTCTTTTAGCCCTGACCTAATTTAATTCCTCTTATGGCTCCTAGCCTACTGAGTTCACGTGAATCTTCACAGCTGTGTACTGTGAAACACTCTGCTCCTGAAGAGAATGCAAATATTCAAGTTTTTTTTAAAAAGAATTTTAACTAGTCTTTGTACCTAGCTAACATACATGGTAAAATATTCCCTGTATGTATTCCTAAAATTATTACTGTTCAAATTTGAATGTTTCTGAAGTAAATTTGCTTGTAAGAGTAAAATATGCTAAAATTTCAAAATTATTAATAACACTAAGGAAATAGGGAGTAATGAAAAGAGCTCTGGCAACTGAAACTGGGTCTCAGTCTATAATCTCAAGTCTGACTCTTTAGTTGTGGGACCCTCAGAACTGGCTTCACCTCAAAACACTTTCTCACCTGAAATAGAGGTAACACTGCCCTTCCCCCTTTGCAGGTGGCTGTTCAGGTTACATGAGATAAGGTACATAGCACAGTACCTGACATGAAGTGATCATATAATAGTCTGCTTCCTTCATTCAACACAAAAGACACACATGAAGGTTTAGGCGTAAGGAAGCCTACACCTCCACAAGTCTGCATCAGCACAAAATACCACAGGCAGTTGGTTCTAACAAAAAAACAAAAACAAAAACAAAAAAACACCATGAACCCCATCCCACGAACACTTCTGAGGGATCTGGAGCCAGACAAGGGCAGCCTGCATGTGGTTCTGCAAGAACTCTATCAGGGCCGCATACACACTGGCCACATAAGCATTAACAGGGAAAGTCCACAGTCATTGTGCTAAAACCTCTGGAAGCCTTTAGTGAGAGAGCTTATGCCGGGTAAAATGGGGGAAAATTCAAATTAGGGCCAACTCCAAAAGACTCCTTAAATAAATCACAATAGTGATGCTGACTTACTCTTCCTGGAACGCGAATAGTACCATGCCCAAACCCACTTAAACAGTTGAAGATGGAGACATTCCACACCCACACTGGTGCCATTAAATGCCTTATAGAGAGCTTGCTCAGGGGAGCACCCCGGCACCACGGAAGGTGCTGAACCAAAGCCGACCGCGGAAAAAGCAAGGGAGGGGAGAAAACAAGACAATGACTTCGGGGTTGTGCACACGCGCCGCTGAGAACCGCTTTCCAGACCGCAGCCGCCTCCTCAAGCATCTGAAGTACTTCGCGGCTTCACTATGGGGACGTCAAGGGAAAGCCGCTAGGCGAGCACCCTGGGGTGGGGGCCGTTCCTGTCCCGGGGTCCCCGGGTCCCTGCCTCCGCCCCCCGCGCCCCTCCCCTACTCCGCGCGCCATCGAGGGCCGCCCGGGAAGCACCGCGAGTAACGCCCCGGCCCAAGCGGCCCGGCCCCGATCGAGACCCCCGGCGCGCGGACGACGGGGTAGCCCGGCTGCGGTCCGGCCAGGGTCGGGGTCTCGAGTTCGGCCCGACGCCACTGCTGCAGCCAACGAGGCCCAACGGGAGGCCGAGGGGGCGCGGCTGGCACGCGGGGCGAGGACACTCACCACACCACGCGGTAGGAGCCCTCGAGGATGAGACTGCTGGAGCGCGGCCCCACGCCTAAGACCTGCCCGCGGACCAGCTCGGGGCCAGCGCCTGACGCCGCCGTCGCCACCGCGCTGGGCTCAACGCTCTGCGGCCGCCACTAGGCTCACGCCGCGCCTCCCGGAGGGACCGCGCCGCCGCCGCCGCCGCCGCCGCCGCCGCCGCCGCCGCCGCCGCCGCCGCCGCCGCCGCCGCCGCCGCCGCCGCCGCCGCCGCCGCCGCCTCGGGAGAGCTGCCGCGCGTCGGAACCGCTGGCTGTTAAGACCAACTGCCAACTGCCGCTTCCCTGCCTGACCAAGGGGCGGGCCGGTAGGCGGAGGGAGGGGCTCAGCTGAGGAAGGCTCTGGGGCAGGGGCTGTCCTGGCAGTGAGCGCGCGGATTGGCTCCTGTGGTCTGGGGGCGGGGCTGCTCCTCAGGTTGGAGACAGGATACATGAACTGGTGTCCAAACAATTTGTATTGTTTTTTCTATTAGGAATATTTTGCTGTGAACATTTGTAAACCAGTTTTTTGGGGATCTGTTTTATTTCTCACAGCTGCATACCTGAGACTGTCATGGCTGGGTTATAAGGAATCTATGGTTGGCGTTTTTAGAAACTCCACACTGCTTCCAAAGTGGCTGCACCGTTTTACATATTTCCACTAGCAGACTATGAGGGTTCCAATTTATCTCTACATTATAGCCAACACCTGTCATCGTCTGTCTTTTTGATGATAGTCATCCTCATGGTTCTGAAGTGGCATCTCCTTGTGGTTTTGGATTGCACTTCCCTAATACTGAGCTTCTTTCATATGCTTCTTGGCCATCTGTATATCTTCTTTGGAGAAATATGTATTAGCAATTATATATTCTAGATAAAAGGCCCTTTTCAGAAATATGATATGAAAAAAATAGTCTCTCATTCTGTGGATTGTCCATTACTTTCTCGAGAATGTCCTGCCCCGGGGCCTGGCATTAGCGCTTCCCTCTGCCTTGAATCTTCCCTGGACACATACTTGGTGGTCTCCCTCCTTCCTTCAGGTCTTGGCTCAAATGCCTGCTTGTCAGTAAGATCTCCCAGGATCCCTTGTAGTGATCACCCAGTAAGAACAATGATGACAGCCCCATACATCACCGTCCGTCCCACCTCCCTGCCTCATTTCCCTTCAAGCTTTTATTACCATGTCCATGTAAAGTAGTCTTTTGTGAATTGTCTAATTCTTAACTGAATTGGAAATTTCATAAAGGATTTTTTTAATCAGTTTGTTACTACTTTATCCCAAATGTAATTCACTTTAGGTAATCCAGTATGAATGCAAATGAAAGAATGAATGAATTGCATGAGAAACAGTAATATATTTCACTTTATTTTATTAAACCTATGGCTTTTTCCAAATCTGCATGTGAATGTATATGCCACCATAGTTCAGTCATTCTTTAGTCAGATGATATAAAACTAATTTCTTCATTTTTCTTGGAAAGTAACCTTTGGCTTTGGAAGATTTAATAGAAAGTAATAGAGGAAAAGCTAAAATAAATAAATAACTACTTAATAAAGACTTAAATGTGGCTACCAGTGGTGCAACTTGAGCTAATTGAAGCTTGAGGATGGGTAGTTCCTGGGAAGGGTCATCATCTGCCACTGTGTCTCCCCTCTGAGTGTGAGGAAGTTTCCATGTGCATGGATGCATGTGTGACCAGTCTGGAAGGTCACAGGTCTGGAAGGCTTGTCAGTACCAGCTTCTGCTCTTTCTTGGCCTCGCCTTGTGTACATTGACAATCAGATTCAGTCCTTGGGAATTTTCTGGGAGTGTTTGTATTTCCCTGGGACACAACTAAATAATTACAGCCTAATGTGGTAAGTGCTAGGCTAGAGTTCTATGGAAAGAACAGGATAGTTGCTGTAGAGGCCACAATTTCTTGATCTTGTGGGACCTGGGGTAATCTTCATGGTGAGGCAATATTTGGGGTTGTTCTTATAAAATGTATTTGGGGTGAGGAGTTCTGAGTAGGAGGAAGGTAATATATAGGGGAATTGTAATGGGATTTGGGTAGGGGTTGAGACTGACACAGATGGATGTGGCCATAGCAATCGAGTGGCAGTGAGATTGGAGAGGGAGAAATCTGCTTCCGAGATTTTTTATCAGGGCTGACCTAGATAGGAAGTGTTGCCTAACTGGATGTGGAGGGGAGAGACTGGAAGAAGACTTCTTGCTTGAGTGTTTGGACTGGATGGCCATAAACCAACGTTGGATATTCAGAGGATGGACACTGTGGACATAAAGGAACAGATGATCAATTGGTCACATTGATTTCTTTTCTTTTAAGTTTTTATTTTGAAATGATTATAGCATAACTAGTACACTGAGATCCTAGGTAGCCTTCACCCAGTTTTCCTGAATGATAACACTAACAAAAGTGTTAAAATCTGGAAATTGACATTGGTATGATCCATAGAACTTTTTGTGATTTCGCCAGTTTCCCGTGCACCCGTGTATGTGTGTGTGCATGTATGCCTGTATGTATCTGTGCAGTTTTATTACATGTTGATTTGTGTAACCATCACTACAATCAAGATATAGAATTGTTCCACCTCTGCAAAATCTCTCACACTCTTTCCCTTTTCCTTTTCCTGACTCCTTGCAGTCACGAATGTGTTTTCCATCTCTGTAATTCTTGTCATTTTTGAGAGTGTTAAAAAAATGGAGTCATACAGTATGTAATATTTTGATATTGGCTTTTTTAACTCAGTACAATTAATTCCCTTGAGATCCATCCAATTGTTGAGTGTATCGAAAGTTCATTTCTTTCCATTGTTGAGTAGTAGTATTCCATGGTATGAATGCACCAAAATTTGTTCCATACATTGAGGGACATTTGGGTTGTGTTGAAATTTTGCCTATTACAAATCAAACTGTTATGAATATTCATATGTATTAACTTTTGTGTGTGGTTACATTTTCATATCTTTGTGATAAGTGACCAGCATTGCATCTGCTGTGTTGTATATTAAATGTATATTTAGAATATATTTTTAAGAAGCTGCCAAACTATTTTCCATAATGACTGTACCATTTCAACAATCTCAGAAGTAATATATGAGATAACTAATTTTGCCACATCCTTGGTATTGTCATCATTTTAAAAAAATTTAGCTGTTCTAGTAGGTAGGTATAGACTAATATCTAATTGTGACTTTAATTTGAAGTTTCCTAATGGCAAATGACCATCTTTTCATGTGTTTGTCTTCTGTGTATTCTCTTTGATAAAAATATCTATGTCGTTGCCCATGTCCTAGTTGTATTACAGGGCTCCATGTCAGTACTCTGAGACACTTCATTATGCCTTATTGCTGCTGGAGGGGTCGGGAGGAAGCACCTGCTGGCCCCCTAGACCCTGCGGGGTGGAGGATGGGGGAGGCAGATTGCTGAGTAGCACTCCTCCCACACACCACCTTTACCTCAGCGATGCCAGGTCAGGCAGCACCTCCAGTTCTGCACATGGCCACACTGATTCCACAAGGGGTCAGTTTTCTTTTGGTCTTGGCAGGAGTAGTGCCAGTATTTAAGAACAAGTTTTTTCTGCCAGACGTCCCTTTCCCTGTCCCTGGGCTAGAGGGAGGGAGAGGCTTTATTTACAACCCTTATCTTCTGGTGGTTCCAGGTCCAGGCTTCTCCAGCACCTCATCAGGGGTGAAGGGGAAAGAAAACCCAGGTAGCTTCACCACTCCTCATGTTGTCAGCTTCCTGGCCAGTCAGCCTTCCCTCTATTTTTCATAGCTTTCCTGTGTTTGTTTGTGGTCTTAGTACCAGGAGATTTAGTCACAAGAATGAATGGCAAGCAATGGAGTGACTTCATCTTGGCCCCATGTCGGTTTTTAAGGACCTGGGCCACTTCAGGAAGTAGTCTAGACTCAGTAGAGCTTGGTGAAGACATACAGCATAGGGCTATTGACAGCAGGAGATGATGGAAGAGGGCTTGGGAGCCACTCCAACTTTGTTAGAACCTTGGCACCTGTGCTTACTGGTTGGGACTTAAGACTCAGCTTCCTCATAGTTCAAATGGGGATGATGCTGTTGCTGCTAATAATGCCTCTGTCTGTGACATTATACATTTACAGTAAGTTGCAGGATACCCGACCGTTACTAAGGGCCCAGTAAAAGTGATCTCTTGCTTTACCTGTAGTTGAGATTCTTGGCTCTAAGAAGATTATTTTTGGGCTTAGTGAGAGTGACTTAATGAGAACAAAAGCCAGATTACAGGGATTCAAAAACCAAGCAAAAGATGAGAAAAGAAGTCAGTGTACCTTCAAAATATTTTCCTGGAGAAGTAGAGAGAGGGTTGTGAAGGAATTCAGGGAAGTGACTGGGGGAGAAAGGAATGTGAAGTTTAGATAGGAAAGAATAAAGGACTGAAGAGGGAGAAATAAAGAGGTAAATTACAGAAAGAGCCAGGTTGCTGCTGATACTGGATTTAACACCCGGTATAAAGGAAAGAAAACTATTCCCTGAGACCAGGCATACTCTCCCGTAAACCCCATCCAGCACAGAACCCAGTTCCTGGCTGTCATCACTGATGTCACCAAGTATGTTGACCTTTACCACTTCCAAATCAGGCACCCACTGGAACTGTAACCCACCACTTCAGCTCCTGGTAGTCTGCAGCTCCTGTTGTAGAAAGGAGAGAAACAGAGGAAAGGTGAGACTGAATGAGGAGCTAGGACATTAGGAATTTTTATATAATAAGCTTCAGTCATTCATTATTATGCCATCAGACATTTACTAAGCATCTGCTTTATTCCAGGCATGTGCTCTGGTTATGATGATGACAAAATAGACATTATCCTTGTGCTTATGGAGCTTTCCTTCGAATGTGGGAGTCAAGTCTTATGTATCCATGCACAGCTGTGACACGTGTTGTGAGGGGAATGGAATTTGTACAGTGGGGTTATATTGCCAGGGGGATTCTGCATAGATGTGGAGGGTAAGGAAGGCCTCCCCAAGGTAGAGAGATTGGAGCTGCAATGAGGTAGTGGGTACTGTGGAAGCTGAGAAGCATGGGGAATGTTCTAGACACAGGGCACAGCATTCATGAAAGAGGAATATGAAATGTGGAACTGAATGAAAGCCACCAAGAACAATGTGTTCAGCAAGTGGGAGCAAGACCTGAGATGGGAGGTGGAGGAAGGTGAGCAGTGCAGACATCGTAGGCACCCAAGGGCTAGGGTGTTATTCTAAGCATGGCAGTTAGCTGTTACAGACTCATAAGTAGAGTGTAATAGAGTACATGCTCTTTTCCACATCTTTAAAAGTGACACTGTGTGCCCTGTAGGACTTATATTAGAGAGAGACACGGATGGCTATGAGGAGACTAAGCCCAGTATTAAAGGAGGCAAATTGAGAGAGGAGGTAGTTTGGACAAGGGTTATGGCCGTGGAAATGGAGGGAAGTAAGTGAACTGGAGACTTAGTGATGCATCAGACATGGAGGCAAAGTAGAGAGGGATGTTTAGATGACTTTCAGTTTTGTGGCTGGGTGACTAGTTTCCAGTTTCCAGTAATCAGGATCACTGAATATTTGGGAGAAGAAAACATGAGTTTATTTTTAGACATTTATTTGATCCAAGATGCTTCTTGGAAATGTTGAAAAAGTAGTTTTCTGTGTGGATATGAAGGGAAAACAAAGGCTTATAATGGAAACAGTGGCTTCCACCTGGGCAGTGAAGACTGAGGAGGTCTGCAGAGGGGTGGGAGGAATTCCAGGACAGAGGGCATAGTACTGTCATCAAAGGGGACAGTATTAGGAGGCAACCCTAAGAGTGAGAGGCATGGCGGTGTCTGAGGAGAGAGGCAAAGATTTAAAGATTAGATTTAGAATAGAAATAGTATGAACACTCTAGAAACTGAATTAAGGAACTAGTAAAAGGCTGGCCTGGCACAGTGTTTTCATCCATATCCCTTAGAGCACTGGGTCCTTGGGAGAGTTACTGTCATGTTCTCTCTCTGTCTCTCTGTCTCTGTCTTTCTCTTTTTCTCTCTCTCATGCACAATCATGTTTCATGATGGGGTAAGTATGGGGATCACTCTTAAGATGAAACAGTTTGTCAGTAACATAACTTCTAAGAGTGTTTGTCTAGCACCGTGAGTCTCAAGGTGGATGGCCCATGCAACAGTACTTACCGACTCTCAGGGATCCAAGTCCGTGTTCTCTGGAACAGCACTGGAGGGACACCTGCTGGGTGTCATTAACAGACTCAGCCACAGAACTGTGCATCCATCCCTCTCAACATCCTCCCCTCCCTCTCCACCCCTGCTCCCCAACCCCCTCTCTGGTAAAGATACAGTTTTTCTGAGGCATTGAAATAGCAGGGTTCAGTGTCAGGGTGTTGTGTGTTTAGGGCAGTGGAGGTCAAAATATTTGGTGAAATCAAGGATGACAGCCAGGAATCTGGATCCATTCTGGCCAGTGGTTGGGTGAATAGTGTGTCTGGGTGTTGGGTGGGATTAAACTTTGGTAACCAGTGAAAGCCTCCAAATTAGCAGCAGGGGACTAGTTCATGTATAGGCAAATAGGAAACCGAGAAAATGATATTCTGGAACAAACCTTCTGCAGATAATCGAGGTCAGGGTGGGAAGACGTGAACAGTAAAAGAAAGGAAGTAACCAAATGATAACCCCTGTCCTGGAGACTGAAATGATTTAATCTTAGAAGGTATGTGCCTGGGATTTGGAGAGTGAAAGTTTGTTATTTAAATGTTTAGAACTTGGAGGTTCTTTTATGTTGGTAATCGATGTGTTAGTGTGCAGCTACTTTGCACATAGCTTTGGCCATAAGGGAAAATGAACCTATTTCAATAAGTAACTCTCATCACCACTGGTATGGCAGTGAGATCACCAACATTCTCTTCATAGAGGGTTATATACAGTTTTAAAAAGCAGAGGAAGAGATCACTATAGAAGGTTTGAGCAAATAAGAGTGATATTATGAGTAACTGGGTATTTTGTGAGGTGGGATTTTGCTGCAGTCAGAAGCCCGGCATTTATCTTGTTATCTCCAGTGCCTAGTGTAATGCCTGGTAAACAGTCAGCTTTTGATTGAATGGGTGGATGAATAAATAATCCCTCAAATTCATTTTTTTAAAGAAGAACCAGAGGAGAACACTTGAGACTATATTAACTTTGGAGGTCAAACAAAGCCAAAATTATCCAGATGACCTCTAAGTTCTGGTATGAATTTGTAGCACTAGTTTTACATAGTTGATGGTTGCTGATAAGAGTGAGAAATTGGGGTTTTTAACAGGTAGAAAAATACTGACTTTTGCTTGATCCCACATGACTTGCAAGGAGAAAACCAAGATGTCAGGCAAGAAGAAACAGTTGGCCTTGATGTAGCAATGAATAGCAGAATATTGCAGATTTGATTAACATTAAGTTAGCTTTATTTTTGTAACTTTCTACACATAAGTATTCCTGCATAAGAGATGAATGATATGTACTTGAGAGCATTGTGTTGAATGAATGTATAGATGAGTGAATTCACATGTACCTTTGCTGGATGCAGCCTTCTTATTTCTTAATGTAGTTGTATCCTGGTGTTTGACATCACCGATTCTGTCTCAAGCATGCATAGTTATCTATTTGAATATCAAATTACCTCATAAGGACCCTCATTTTATAGGTCATTTCAAAGAGGGCTGATGGGACCAAAACCCAGGAGCTCTTAACACTGCGATCAATGATTGAGTTCTTTGTTGGCTGTAATAGTCACTCAATAGTGCTATGTTTCCTAATGGTGATAGAAGATAAAAAGATAAAAGACCTTCATTTTACTCTAGGATGATGGTAAACAGTTGGCAGTATGTGTATATCATTATGACTTCAATATTTCTTGTTTTGATTGTCTTGTCATTAACTTTCCTCCTTTTATCTCTCTCTTCTCCCAGGACATGGAGGCCTTCTTTTTTCCTATTCAATTACTGATTCAATTTTTCTGTCTTTAAAAAAATTACTGACTTGTAACTACATACAGTTATCCCTCGGTATCTGCAGGGGATTGCTACCTAAATCCCCAGATGCTCAATCCCTTAAATAAAATTGTTCATAGTTTGCATATAACCCACACACATCCTCCTGTATACTTGAAATCACCTCTTGATTACTTATAATTTCTAATACAACATAAATGCTATGTAAGATGTTGCTGGAACACAGCAAATTCAAGTTTGCTTTTTGGAACTTCATGAAATTTTATGCCTGAGAATTTTGGATCTGTGTTTGGTTGAATCCACAAATGCAGACCCTGAAGATACAGAGGGCTGACTGTACCGTGAATCATACTGGTCACTAAGACCACAGAGATACACAGGACATAGCCCTTCTCTCCAATAAGCTCCAGTCAGTAGAAGAAGTAGACATACATGTGTAGCACCAGTAAGACATTGTAGTAAGCTCAGAACAGAACAAATTTAAGGTTCTGTGTTATTGTGGACAGAGACTTGTTATAATGAGGATGAAGGTGGGTAAGGCAGGCTTTTTAGTGAAGGTTATACTGAAGCCAAACCATCTCCTTTACTTCTCTGTATCTTTTTGTTGTATTACCTTCCAATAGCCAAATGGATCAAGCCCTCAGAAGATCTATTGATCTGTCATCAAATCTTTCCCTGCTGAAAGAAGCTTCCTTTGAGGAGCTAGTCTTTGCTAGGTAATCCCATTAACAGAAAAGCCTGCATTTCAAATCAATCAGTGAATACAAAACACAAAATAGCTTTGTTAGAAATCTCTCAGGTTCTATCATTTACAGCAGTTTATGGCTGAGCTGCCTTTATGTTTAAACAACAAAAAATGTTGAAGGAATTTTAACTTCTGAGGACTAGACTCAAACCCAAGATACGGTGGTCGACTCAGACTTATTAATGCACTTAGAAAATGTAGGATTTTGACTGTCTTGAAATATCTTTGTGAATTACAGAGATAAGACTGAAAATAAAGATCATCTAAATTCTCTATTAAGAATAAATTTTGTGTTTTGAAACCTATAAAATATTCTGCCTTATGTTAAAATGCAGAGGATCCTCTGCTATAACCAAACTGAGAGCAATAAATTTTTAGCTTGGGTTTTAAAGGGTGAAAGAGGACAATGAGAAAGAAAAGAAGCTTAGAGCCAGTTTTGTGTCAAAAAAAATTTGAAAGAATCAAAATCTTTTCTTTTTGTTGACTTAATAATTAAATTGTACTTTTCTTTTCTGAAAACAAATAGGCAAAAACAATGATTGAAATAATCAAATACATATTTCTTTTCTTTAAAAATGTTATAACACCTTAAGGATTAATTTACTTTCAAATTAAACTTGATTACTTTCTGAGAGAAATACCACTTTAAAATGAAAGTCTTCCATTCCAGACAGCATTATAAACAGCTAAAAAAACAAGGGAGGAAAACTGTACTGTTTCAAAGCATGCTGGAATAAATAAAAAAAAATTTTTTTGGCACATCACTGATAGCCAATAGCATTTGGAAGATTTGGAGATGAGCTGGTTTGTATTAAACATATTTAAACATTTTAAAATGTGTCATGAATTAAGTCAAGCTTTACCTCAAACAGAGGCTAAAAATATCAAAATACATGGAGTTTTACTGTATTAAAATCATGATTATCTAAAAACCACTTGGCTTTTGTTTTTCCACAGAGAATAGTCAGATGAACTGGAAAAAATGGAGAAGCATGGCTGGTCCTCCAAAGACAAAGAAAATGCCAGGTTTCTTGGACAAACCTGAGTAGTGACCATATCATAGCAACCTGTAGATTGCATCCAGGCTATGGGTAGGCTCTTTCCAGTTGGAAAATGCAGTATCTTATGTGCATACCTCATGAATATTGTGAGGATAAATGTTTTTTGTGCATTGTCTTTTGCCTCTTAACTTGGCTTCATCAGGCTTCTATGAAATTAATAGAAAATAAAAAATAGAAACATAGACCCTTCCTTCATAGCTCATAGACTAGTAGAGAACCGATAGATGTCTGAGTAACCACTACCCAGTATAAAGGCATTTTTTTAGTTATTTAAATAAGATACTATAGAAACACAGAAAAGGAATGATTAAATATACTTTACAACAATATTTAAATTGGATTTTGAAAAGTAACCAATAAAATGACAAGAAATGGATGGTAAAATCTGATACAGCTAGAACATAAGGTGCTTAGGGAGATGGAATCAGAAGATGGCAAGCCATCTTTGCAAAGGGTCTTAAGGGCCTGCTGAAGAGTTTGGACTCCATTGGGCAGTCACTGCTTAGCCACGGGAATGCTTCTAGGCCAGGATGCAGTGCACTCAGATAGGCTTTTCTGAAAGACCATCATGAAGCACTTGTGAATGATGGTGTAGAGGGGAGACTTGAAGCTGGAGAACTAGCTAGTCAGATATTATGGTGCAAGCTAAGGACCCTGGGTTAGGATGAAGAGGAGAAAGGGATCTGGGAGTCCTTGGAGATGCAATGGAGCAAGATTCTAATCAAACACATATACAGGGTAAGGAATTGTCTTGTTATTTCACACTATGAAAAAACAGACTTTTCCCCAAGCGCAGTATATCAGGGACTACTGGACACCCAAGTCAGGCACTGGGTCCCATGATTAAAAAATCAAAGCCTGGATAGGGTGGGAAAGTACTGGACACCTGACCTACATTATAGCTCTGTATGTCTGGTTAAAAGAAAATAGAGTATCGGGGGGGTCAAGATGGCAGAGTCATAGGACCATGAGTTCACCTCTTCTCATGACTAAAAACAAAACCCACAATGACTGCTAAACAACTATTGACAAAAAAAAGACTGTAACCTAGCAAGAAAGATCTTCTTCAATGGGAAATATAGAGAGAGACCTGCAGGGGACAGTAGGAGGGCATGCTTCAATAGAATCAGGCCCCATAGCGCCTGGGTGGGGGACCCACAAGCTGAAGTGTAATTAAGTCACAGAGGCCCCCCCACAGGACTGAGAGCGCTGAGCCCCATGTCAGGCTCCCTAGCCCGGGGTCCAGCGTTGGGAAGAGGAGAGCCCAGGACATGTGGTTTTGAAGGCCAGGGGGCTTACCTCCAGGAGCCCCATGTGACCGGGGCAAACAGATTTCATTCTCTTGAGACACATACACAGAATTTCGCATGTGCCAGGTCCAAGGGCAGAGACAGCTTGGGAGGTCTGAGTAGAGTGAGGGCAGAGCACAGGTTTAATACAAGCGCCCACTCCTGGGAAAGGGAACAGCAGGACTTGGTGCTCGGTTCCCTGGCTTGTTTGTAACAGCCCCTTGTGATGTGCTGATTCTCGTGACCTCCTCCAGGAACGTGCACACTTTCAGCATCTCCGCCACCTCTCCTTGAACAGACTGCAGGGATCTCTCTTTCCTCAGTTCTTCAATGACAAAACTGATTTCCTTCCTTGAGCTCAGGTTGACCGTCATCAACTGTCTGTAAGCGTTAGCGAGGCTGGTGTATTTACTGGCTCCTTCTCTAGCCTGGTGTTCTTTAAAGTCGTCTCCATGCTAGCACACTCCTGTTTAGCCACTTACAGCTGGTCGATGAGGTGGCACTTCTCTTCGATCTGGGAAGCCAGTGTTTCAGCCCGCTGCTTTTCATAGCTTTGATAAAGGTGACTTCTAACACACTGAATAAGTCTGCAGGTAAATGAGACACTCACCAATGAGGTGAAGACAGGGAGACTCAACACTGCTTCCCACTGGAAGCTCTGGAACATGAACTGAGAACACAGGCCATAGGGCAGCAGCACCACCAGGACCGCACACACCTCCCTCAGGATCAGCCCAAAGCCAAGCTCCATGGAGGACAGTAGCCCTTCCATGACACTGACCCACCCAGGGCTCTGCCTGGTTACCATGGAGCCACCAGCCACAAGCCCCAGGGGACACCCCAACATTCCACCTGGAACCCAGCCAGCAACTGACATCCCAGATGGGTCAGTTACCAGTGTGTGGGGGAGGGGCTGTGCCAGAGGGGAGGGTTGTAACCTAAGTGTCATTCTCTCCATTACTGTCCAATGATAACTTTCCTTACCTCTTTCTTTTTGTGTTTATATCTACATACAGTAAAAAATAGAGTGAAATGTATCGATGTTAAGTTATTGATTTCACAAATTTTTCAAATTCCTAACCTTCCACAGTATCCAAAAAGTCAATGTATGAACCATATGTTTGAATCATATCCATTAACACAGAATATACACTTCGGTCACATTTCAACTGAACCACACCCTCTGACAACATGCATCCATCAGTTTGATGGTGGCTGAACTTGATAAAAATGAAATAAATCACACTGTACACTGTTATGTCTGTCTCTTTGGCTCTAACTAACATTTTTAAAGATAGATGTTTTTAATTGAATATGCTATTCATTCTGTTTGTAGGCCTGAATAATTCATCCTTGTAAGATTATATCACAAATTGATCCATCCTCGTTTTTTTGTTAATACACTTTATTCTTTTAGAGCAGTTTCAGGTTCACAGCAGAAATAAGCAGACAATACAGAGTGTTCACACATAGCCCTCATCACCACCACACACATACTCCCCTAGCCTCAACATCTCGCATCAGTGTGGCATATTTGGTACAATCGATGATCCAACATGGGAATATTAATATCAACCAAAGTCTATAGTTTACATTAGGGTTCACTCTTGATGTTGTATATTCTGTGGGCTTTGACAAATGCATAATGACATGTAGCCACTATAGTATCATACAGAATAATTTCATTGCCCTAAAAAGCCCTTGTGCATCATCTATTCATCTCTCCCTCCCTCTCCCCAGGATCTTTTTATTGTTTCTGTAGCTGTACCTTTTCCAGATTGTCATTTGGTTAGAATCAAAGTTTTTAGCCTTTTCAGACTGGCTCTTTTCATTTAGTAATAGGTCTTTTAAGTTACTTCCCTGTCTCTCATGGCTTTATCTTTTCTCTTTTCTTTTTACTGCACCTATATTTTTAAAATTTACCTATATGTACTGTTTATTGTTTCTAAGAATGTTTAGAGCTTTAGCTTTTTAAACTTACATAATTATCAAAGGAATAAAGCCAACCACAAAATAAGAATTAATTTAAAAAGATACACACGCCTTGCTATTAACACAACATTATTTATAATTGCTAAGATAAGGAAGCATCCTAAGTGCACATCAATAGTTGAATAGATAATGCAGATGCAGTATATGTGTATATAATGGAATTAACTCACCAATAAAAAAGAAAGATATTTTGCCATTTGTGGCCCTTCATTCACTTTTTCTTCCACTTCAAAAACCAGACATTTTTAACTGGCAGAGACAGTTCTACTACATCGAAAGCAACAAAATACATAGAAATAAACTTAACCAAGGAGGTTACCTATACCCTGAAAACTGAAATGATACAAAGAAATGGGAAGATTTCTTGTGCTCTTGGATTTGAATAATGAACACTATCAAAATGGCCACACTGCCCAAAGCAACCCACAGATCCAATGCAACCCCATCAAAATATTCACAACATTCCTCACAGAACTAGAACAAACAATTCCAAAATTTGTAAGGAACCACAAAATACCCCGAACAGCCAAAGCAATCTTTTGTAGGTCTTTTTTTTTTCTCTCCACTTTCTCTTTTTGTTCTCTTTTCTTATGGTTTGATGACTAGAGAAGGTACTTTAACATTTGTTGTAAAGCTGGTTTGGTGGTGCTGAAATATTTTAACTTTCATTTATCTGTGAAGATTTTGATGGAAAGAGTGTTCTTGGATGTAAGTTTTCCCCTTTCACCACTTTAAATATATCATGCCACTTCCCTCTGGCCTGTAGAGTTTGTGCTGAAAAATCAGCTGATGATTTTATGGGAGTTCCCTTGTATGTTTTTTGTTGCTTTTCTACTGCTAATTTTAATGTTTTCTCCTTATTCTTTATTTTGGTCAATATGATGACCATGTGCCTTGGTGTGTTCCTCTTTGGGTTGATCCTGTGTTGATCCTGAATATCAACAATTTTCTATGATTCAACATTATACAGTAGAGATTTAGACAATGATAAGAATATGACTCTATAACAAAAGTTACAGAAAGCAGCCATATCTACACTCATACATCTGCCTATGTATCTGTATATAGATATATTTTTATTATTAAACAAAGAGAATTAAAGTATGGGCTCAACTATTATATTCCTGGGGAAAGGGCATCTTTATCTGCTGACCACTGCATCCCCAACACCTGGCACAAAGCCTGGTGTGTGGAAGGTGTGCAATTGAATTTTCAATAAATGAAGACACTATGAGATCAGCAAGAAATCCTAAAAGAATGTAAAAGAAGGAAAAATTAAAACAGATATGAATGAATGAGAGAACTGAGAAATTAAGAAAGAAAGAAATCTAAGGGCTGGTTCCTTAAAAACAAACAAAACAAGCAACTGCCTGATGAAACCAAGGGGAAAAGTCAAGACTCACAGCAGATAATGAGCATGTGCTAAGCACAGTCTGAAACATGTTTACACACACTTTTTTTCATTTACACCTCACGGCTCACACCAGATATCAAGACAAGCTTGGGATGGACTAACCACAATGTGCAAACTACACATATCATTGCAATGAACAGACTTTACTAAGGTGCTTGAACAAAACTGAATATCTGAACAAATGAAATGCCAAAAAGAAACAGAAAAACATACTTATTGAACATCTGGAGAAATTTAAACACTGAATATTTGATATCAAGAAATGAATTAACACTTTTAGCTGTGAGCAAGGTCTTTTTCTTAGACCCTTTAAAAATCTTACCTTTTAGCTGTACACATTTCTAGATGAAATAAGATTTGAAGCAAAAGTCCAACAAATGGAACTGGTTAAATAAGCTGTAAAATAGTTAATCAGCTGAATTATTATTTTATTTAGATTTTAAATGGAGGTACTGAGGATTGAACCCAGGACCTTGTGCATGCTAAGCATGTGCTCTACCATTGAGCTATTACTGCCCCAACTGAATTTTTAAATATCACATAGTGGAAAATTCTTTAGCAACATGCTGTAAAATGCTTAAATATATGTAAAGATGAAAAACTTCAAAACAGTATAATGTTAATTTACTTAGAAATATGATATATACTAAATTGTCATTTAAAATAAATGTATATAGTGAGAAAACAAGAGTGAGAATACATACATTCAAAAATTAAGAATGAAACCAAAAAATATGGATTTGATGTTTGGCATTACAGGTGATTTTTACTTGCTTTCCATAGTTCCGAATTTTTCAGATTCCACCTAATTAGATGTACTATGATCAAGAAAATAAAGTGAAATTCAAACTTTTAAAGGCCCCGGGTAGCCCCTTCCTCACCCCCTCTGCCATTACCCTAACTCTACACCCTCATTATTTTGTGCCTGAATTGTGTTAACATAGTTCAACCTGATTTCTCATTTCTCTCTGTGCCCCCAAAGCCGGAGGTGCTTTCTAAAGGAAATAATCACATCCCGAGTCTCAGTGGTCTCTTTAGGCACTGGAGAAATACAAAATTTAAAAAAAAGAGATTCCTGTCATCAAAAATATGTGTAACTTATAGAGGACATAGGTTAGAATTCGGCCGAGTCTGTAACGGAGAAGTGCTAACATTTCCGCATGGAACATCACACAACATGGAAAAATGTGGAGAAGAAAATATATTTATTTTTATCAATAGAAATAATCAATAAGCAATTTACAGTAGGAACAGAGAACAGTTTTATTTGAGCCAATCTGAGGATTGTGGCTTGGGAGACACTGAATCGAGAAGCACTTGGATTATGTTCTGGTGAAGCACAAAATGGGGAAGACTTATACAGGCAAAAACTGCAAAATTACATATGTTGTTTGTCAAGAATTAGACTGGAGCTGGCAAGGTGTAAGGGTGTTAGTTAAGCAAAGAATGGTCCAAAGTGGTTGCATAGTTACGAGGGGACACCCTGAGACCATGAGGTTACAGCTAGCAACTACTAGCAAATATTGCTCTGAGAATGACTGGTGGTGTCCTCGAGTATGATTCAGTGCAGAAAATTCAAGTTTTCAGTAATATAGTAACACATCTATAGTGACACTGATGAAAGAAGTTGAAGACAACACAAATGGGTGGAAAGGTATACCATGTTCTGGGATTGGAAGAATTAGTATTGTTAAAATGACTGTACTACCCAAGGCAGTCTACAGATTCAATGCAATCCCTATCAAAATACCAAGGGCATTTTTCACAGACTTAGAATAAATTGTTTAAATTTGTGTGGAAACACAAAAGAATCCAAATAGACAGAACAATCTTAAGAAAGAGGAACAGAACTAAGGGGAAATTTCTCCCTGACTTCAGAGTATAGTACAAAGCTATAGTAATTAAAACAGTATGGTACTGATCCATTTTGATTCTTGAATGCATTCTTTTCTTTCATAGTTAAAGCAGATATACAATTCATGTTTGAAAGCCTCAAAACAGTCTGTTGTAGCTAGCATAAACTTTAAGCCAAATCATGTATAAGCCAGAATGACTTATCCATATTTCAGTATGTGAAAATTTCTTCCATCATCTGCCATTCTGTAGTCCAAAAATATAAGGTTAATATTTTGGTATGTTTTTATCTAGTGTGTGTATATGTTGCACATGCAAGAATTATTCCATTGACACCATGATGCATACGGTTTTTGTAATTTTTGTCCATTCATACATTCTCTGCTCTATAGTTGGATAATATATTTATGTTTACATTATGTCTTTTTTCTGGCTTTCTATTGTCTTAAAATTTTGTCAACATTCTCTCCCTGACTCCTGCAATACATTTTGAAAGCTGTAGGCAGTATTACTATTAATTTGTTGGCTGATCTTAAGTATTAACATATTTTCTTAATGTATCTAGTTTTAAAACATGCCATAAATTTACTCAATATATTTACCTTCCCAAATAAGATAAATCTTTTAAAACATTCTAACTACTAATTAACTGCTCTTTTCTTTCTTTTCTTTTTTCCAGACTTTTACTACTATCATTCTTCTTTTAAAAATTTCTGATATTTTATAATCCTTAAATAATAACTTTTACCAATATATTTAATCACTCTGCCACCACTTTTGCATCCCATTTTTCCTTTCTCATTTGGTTGTTTTCTCATTGAGGCTTGGTGGGCGTTAAGTTCTGAGTCTGGAAATAACTGCAAAATATTTTCTTTCTTATTTTTGAATGATCAGTCTGCTGGATATAGAATTGTAGATTGATACATTTTCATCAATATTTTGAGGATACCTTTTTTCTTCTGCCATCTCTTACCACTGATACATCTGTTTTCAATCTGTCATTCTTTTGTAGATAATCTTTCATTTTTGTTGACTTTTGTAATTTTCTCATCCTTATTCATATTTGGCTTTGCTTAAATATATATAGTATGACTTTGTTTGTTTGTTTGTTTGTTTGTTTGTTTGTTTATTATCTTTCTCTGCACATAAAACTTTTATTTTAAAGTCTGATGTCTACCTTAATGTTTTAAGAATTCTTGACAATTACCTTTTCATATATAGATCAGTTTCTCCTCTTTTCCTGAAATTCCTCTTAGATGGGTATTGGAGCCACTTAGTCCAACACTCTATGTCTCCTAACTTGTCTTTTATATTTTTAAAATCTACCCCACTCCTTTTGCTATAACTACTTCATGCATTCCTCAACGATGTCTTCCAGTTCACTGACTGTCTCTATGACTCTTTCCAACCTGGTGTTTATATTTTCAATGCAATTATCTTAAAATTATAATAATTTTTTTCTTAAGATTTATAATATGTTGTTTACCATATCTATGTTTCTTTTAAAATAATTTTTTATTCTTATTTTGAATATTATTTTTCCTTTATCTCTTTCATGTTTATTAAAATATATTAAAATTATGTTTGGATTTTCTAGTTTTTGTTTCATCTTTCCTTTGTTAATAGCTGTATGCTTTATTTCTATTTATTATTTTTCTTTAAGGTATTTGGATGTTGATTTAAAACAGGTGTCAAAAGATGTCAGAAGTTTACAGCCTGTGGGCTTTTTGTAAGTAAAGTTCAATTGGAAAATAGCCTTATACATCCAATCATTTATGAATTATGTATGATTGCTTTTGTGTTACAACTGAAGAGTTGAGGAGTTCTGACAGAAACTGTCTGTCAATTTTATTGTCCCTTGCTCTCTCCCATCCCCTGACCCCACGCATCTGCACTCTCTTAATTTTTTTCAATTATTTTTATTTAGCCTGCCTGGGAGTCCTGCCATGTGGACATGTTAGGTTATTGCAGATGCAGTCATCAAGGTAGTGAATGACTTGGGTCAGGTTATGTCTAGAAAGCTGTATGTGTCTGCTGTTGATGCCCTAGACACACAGCTGTGTGTGGACCATAGCTCTTTTCAATCCTCTTTTCATGAATCTGGAGCCCGGTCACAGCTCTGGATTTCCAGTGGTGAGACCAGTTCCATTCCCTTCTGTGTGACCTCTCACCCCACCAGTTTCCATGTAAGCCAAGATCCTTACCTTCTCCTCCATGTGTACACTCCAGTGACCTCTCACCTACACAGTATTTATTATCTTGGCCTTCTCTACTATTTCTGGTCCAAAGTGATATTAACATTTTTTGTAAAGCACATTGTCTTGGTTTGATGTTCTCTTTTATGTTCCCATTCATTGCTATGAGTTTTCAGCAGAAGAAAGGCTCAGCCTATGAATTCATCATTCCATTTGACTGGACATGTGTATTCACTTTTATACATGTTTTCCCACTGAAAGTTATACCATGAGCATTTCCTATGTCATTTACTGTAATTCTAGAACTGTTTAAGATGGTTTCATAATAATCCATCTTATGATTGTGCTGTAGTTTAGTAAGTCATTAGATTCTTGCAGGAAATTAGACTCCAATTTTCCCTGCTCTTAAGACATATTGTGTTGAACATCCTTATTGATAGCCTTTTTTAAATTACATTTCTGATTATTTCCTTAATATAGATTATTAGAATTATAATTACTGGATCAGAGTTAATGGACATTTTTTAAGATTCTTCATACTTTTATTACCAAAATGCTTTCTAGAAAGGCAAGTTATGAATTTAAAGGGTGATTTGTCTCCTAAAATAGAACTGAATAATAAAAATTTATAATATTTAGATCAGTAAGGAATCATAGATATTATAATCTAATAACTATAATTCAACAATTGTTTTATTAAATTAATAGAAAATAAAAAATAAAAACATAGACCCTCCCTTCATAGTTCATAGACTAGTAGAGAAGTGATAGATATCTGAGTAACCACTACCGAGTATAAAGGGGTTTTTTAGTTATATAAAAGATTCAATAGAAACACAAGAGAGAAATGATTAAACATACTTGTAGAATTGTATTTAAATTGGATTTTGAAAAGTAACCAATAAAATGACAAGAAATGGATAGTAAAATCTGATATAGCTAGAACATAAGGTGCTCAGGGACAAAGAATCAGAATATGGCAAGCCATCTTTGCAAAAGTGTCTTAAGGGTCTGCTGAAGAGTTTGGGCACCATTCTGTAGTCACTGCGTAGCCATGGAAATGCTTTTATGCCACTGTGAATGAAAATACAGCAATGTGAGTGAAAATACTGCAATCATATCAGTAAACCAAGTCATCAGCAGCTGCCGCCACCCCCCAGTGGGGACGGGCCTGCAGCCCAGCCTCTGCAGCCACTCACAATGGTGCACTCTGAGTGGACTCAGAATAAGAAAGGACAGGATACTGGCCCTAGATAGCTAGGTGCTTGTCAAAGGAATGAATTCAGTAAGCCCAAATGTTTGTTTCCTTCCATACATAGAAAAACACTAAATTCTTTAACTTGAAATGCCTGGTTTTCTTTAGATAACAAGAAATCTTTTATTGTTCCAACTACCTGGTCTTTGTTGTAAAGCTCCTATATATCCTAGCTCCTCCCCTACCTCTTTGGAGCAGTCCCTCAGAGCGATCTGAGAGGCTGTCATCCCAGCTCGAGTCCTCCCACCAAATAAAACATAACTCTTAACTTCTAGGCTGCGT